>NC_056519.1:399133-414708 GCF_014905685.2 Nematolebias whitei | reverse complement strand
AGGATCCACAACCTCTCCTCCTCCACCATAACCCTCAGCACTGGCTCTCCTCAGGGATGTGTGTTGAGCCCCCTTCTGTTTACTCTGCTCACATATGATTGTGCAGCTACCCATCCAGGCTGTCACATTGTAAAGTTTGCAGATGATACAGCGGTGGTGGGATGCATCACAAACAATGATGAGTCCAGCTACAGGCAAGAGGTGGAACACCTGGAGAGCTGGTGCAGAGAGAATAACCTTCACATCAATGTGAAGAAGACAAAGGAGATGATTGTGATTGTGGACTTCAGAAGGAACAAAAACACCTACACCCCCCTGAACATAAGAGGATCTGCGGTGGAAGTGGTCTCCAGCTACAAGTACTTGGGTGTACACATGAATGACAACCTCAGCTGGAGCAACAACACCACCAGCCTGATCAAGAAAGCTCATCAGAGACTCTACTTCCTCAGATGGCTGAGGCGAGCTGGTCTGGGAAGCTCAGTCCTCACCTCCTTCTACAGGTGTGCAGTGGAGAGCATCCTGTGCTCCAGCATCAACGTGTGGCATGGAGGCTGCACAGCTGCAGAAAGAAAAGCTTTGCAGAGAGTGGTGAAGGCTGCACAGAAGATGTTGGAGTCAGCCTCCCCACCATCACAGACATCTACACCTCCAGATGCAGGAAGAGGGCCACCTGCATCATGAAGGACCCCACTCACCCAGCACACACACTTTTTGCCCCACTCCCCTCAGGAAGGAGGTTAAGGAGCATTAAGTGTAGAACCACTAGACTGAGGAACAGCTTCTACCCTGAGGCTGTTAGACTCATGAATCTCTAACTAGAATAATCACTGTGAAAAACCATATCATGTTGCTGCTGATCTGTTTCATGTTGCTGCTGATCTGTTTCAATGTTGATGTGTTCATGCGTGCACATCTGCTCACAGACTCATGTTCATGTTTGTGGTGATGTTCAATGTTTTATGTTATGAGTGCTTAGTGTATATTTAGTTGATGTTTTTCTTAGTTCATATCTTAGATGTCATTACTGTTTTTCTTATACATTTTATTGTTGGATGTAACTGGGACCCTGTGTACACAATTTCGCTCCACCACATGTACCACATGAGGTGCGAATGACAATAAAGAAACTCTGACTCTGACTCTGACTCTGAATCAACAAACTCAATAGGGACACCATTTGCGGATAAAATCGAATGATGATGCAGGAATTAAACTGTCATTACTTTCAACCAGTAAAGAGAAGCAGAGCCTCAGTTTGACCCAGTTAGTGCAGAGCAGGGCGGGGCCTGCTGTCTGCTTCATGGTGAGCCCAGGTGTGAGCCCAGGGGTGAGCACAGTTCCCAACCTAGAGGCAGCATGTGAGTGCACCAATCATCCAAACTCATCAACACCATCACTATTCCAATAACAACACATTCAGTGTAGGACAACTCTCAATTACATGCCAGGGAGACAGAAAAGTGGGTGAAGAATTTATCTGACAGACAGCTCACCCAGCCAGAGACAGATATTCTTGCCAGGGGACTGAACTTTGTGGTTGCACCAAGTAGAATACCTCTGGTGGAGATGATCACAGCCACAGAATCAGCCATCCGCAACAACAAAATTAAAGAGGCTGAAGCAGAACAGCTCAGAGTCAAAGTTTCATCCTGCCTCAGCAATGCCAAACCACCACCTTCCAACATCAGTAGAGAGGAGAGGGATGCACTCACCACTCTTAGCAAGGACAAAAACATCATCATTCTCCCAGCAAACAAAGGAAGGTGCACAGTGATTTTGAACCAGAAAGACTATCATGAGAAAGTTATGACACTCCTTAGTGACTTAACCACTTATGAACCTCTGAAAAGAGATCCAGGAAGTGGTTACAAGAAGAAGTTAATAGATTGCCTGAACATTTTGGAGCAGGACAAGGCTATTGACCGTATTCTGTACCACAGACTGTACCCAGGGGAGGCCACACCTAGTCTGTATGGTTTACCTAAAATCCACAAACAAGGTGTATCTTTAAGACCTATTGAGAGCATGATTAACTCTGTCACTTACAATGTTTCCAAATATCTGGCGTCTGTACTCATCCCTTTAGTTGGCAGCTCAGAACACCACATACAGAACACCATGGACTTTGTGGACAAGGTGAGGGATGTCATCATGGAGACTGATGAAACAATGGTCTCTTTTGATGTCACATCACTCTTTACGTGCATTCCTGTTGATGATGCAGTAGAGGTGGTCAGTTTAAGATTAAAATCAGACACCACTCTGAGCAGCAGGACCACGCTTTCCACAGAACAACTGTGTCAACTCTTGAAACTGTGCCTGCAGTCAACCTACTTCACATATGGGGAGCAATATTATAGTCAGAAACATGGGTGTGCTATGGGGTCTCCAGTTTCTCCTATTGTTGCCAACCTGTACATGGAGGAGGTAGAAAAGAGAGCCTTGACGTCCTTTTCAGGGACACCACCAAGTCATTGGTTCAGGTATGTTGACGACACCTGGGTTAAAATCAAATCTCAGGAAGTCCAACATTTTACTGACCACATCAACTCTGTGGATAAATACATCAAGTTCACACGTGAAGATGTAACAAATGGCAATTTGGCTTTCTTGGACTGTGAGGTCTCAGTCTCTGATAGAGGACATTTGCAAACCGAGGTGTACCGCAAACCCACCCAAACAGACCAGTATTTGCAGTTTGACTCCCATCACCCTTTGGAGCACAAGTTAGGAGTCATCAGGACTCTGTACCACAGAGCAGATTGCGTCCCCACTAACTCAGGAGCCAGGCAGAAGGAGAAATCCTACACAAGACAGGCTCTAGAGCAATGTGGATATCCTAACTGGGCCTTCCTAAAAGAAGAAACCCAAATAGTACTCCAGTCAGCCAACAGGTGAAAAGGAGGAACCCAGACCCAGACTAGTGGTCATTCCGTATGTTGAGGGAGTATCAGAGAAACTGAGACGTTTATTTTCTAAACATAACGTCCCAGTGGCTTTTAAACCCCAAAATACATTACGGCAAAGACTGGTTCATCCCAAAGATCCAGTCCCCTGGCACAAACAGAGTAATATTGTATATGTTGTTCAGTGTCAGGAGGGTGATCAGTCTTACATCGGGGAAACTAAACAGCCACTGGCCAAAAGGATGGACCAGCACAGAAGATCAACATCAGGCCAGGACTCTGAGGTCTACACTCATCTCCAGGCCAGCGGTCACTCTTTCAGGGATGAAGATGTTCACATCCTGGACAGAGAGGAACGATGGTTTGAGAGAGGAGTAAAGGAGGCCATCTTTGTGAAAAGAAATTGTCCATCATTAAACAGGTGGAGTTGAAGTTGTCGCTGCAGTTTCTGTAGCACTAGTTTGTTTTCCGGGGTGGAGTTGCTAGCCCCACGCCCAACCCTCCTCCTTTTTCAGCCGGGCTTGGGACCGTCCTTGGCGGAGTTAAGAGTGGACCCAGCTGAAGAGAGCCGCCCAAAACAGAGTTCGTTGGCGGGGTGTTGTTGCAGCCCTATGCTCCACCAGGAGTCTACAGGAATAGAAGTAGAAGAAGAAACAGGTGGAGCCTCCGGGTTCAGTTGTCCCCCTCTTACAATGCTGTGATTGCTAGTATCACTCAGCCCCCTGTGAATAGTAAACAGCCATCAGTGTGCTAATGATCCATTGTTAGGCTGATGGTCCTTCTTGACCATGTGAGCAGCTGGTTCTGGTTGTCAGCAGCAAACTGGTTGATCCACTCTGAGAAGGTGCTATTTAAGAGACTGAGCTGAATACAGCACCTCAGACTGAGGAAGTCTCTCGGATGAGAGACGAAACGCATCTACATTTTTTTGCTTTGTTTTGTTTTTTGTTTTTTTGAATGTCCAGAGGACCAGATTGAACTTTTTTGGAGCATCCAAATGTCCATCATGTCCTGACCCAGCAGCAGCATAGCTGTGACGCCTCTCCGTCCCAAAATGCTTATAAACAATCAGGATCACAGAGATCGCCTTAGAATCTAGCTGTTTTTTTTGTTTCCTTTTTCTTTTAGCCATCCTATTTGTTATAAATAAATAAAAAACTGTAGTATGACTTTTTATAACTGTTTATTGTTGTCGCTGTTGTCCATTGTTGTCATCTTTCTTTGTTGAAATCAGGTCTCTCTTGTAAATGAGTCCTCGAGGCTCAATGAGATTTACCTGTAGAAATAAAGGTGAATGAAACATCCAGGCGGTCAGGATCACAGAGATCCAGGTGGTTGGAACCATGCTCTGACCATCTACATCCTGGTAGAAGACTTTTCAAAGCCTTTCTGGTGATCCTACATCACAATAAACTTATCAGACAAACTTAGCTCACCTTAGATACATTTTAAAAACTTCAACATAAACCAGTCCTAAGTCTGCCTTACAAAGTTTCACCAATTTTACTCATTAATTAGACCTTTGATTCAACATCATTTGATATTCTGTTAACTTTTGTCATGCATAATTTTCACCATATATATCAGATTATTTTTATAATAAAATACATAAAAATCAACTGAATTTGTGATTATTTTTGGCATATCTGTGTGTATTAATTGATTTGATATTCTTTAAACACGAGAAAAGAATTTCACGTTCAATTTACATTAATTTGGGGTAAGAGACTGGTTTTCCTCTCTAAGAGAGAGGTGGTGCCCAAAAACGAGGTTATTTGCATAATACATGCATATCATCCCTGGGCTGCCACCTTACCATGGTGGAGGGGTTTGAGTGTCCCAATGAGCCTAGGAGCTATGCTGTCAGGGGCTTCACGCTCCTAGTAGGGTCACCCAAGGCAGACAGGTCCTAGGTGAGGTACCAGACAAAGTGCAGCCCAAACATCCCTATGATGAGAAAAATAAATGGACGCGATGTTCCCTCGCCCGGACGTGGGTCACCGGGGCCACACTCTGGAGGTGGGGCATGCTGGCGAGCGCCTGGTGGCCGGGCTTTTACCTATGGAGCTTGGCCGGGCACAGCCTGAATAGGAGACGTGGGTCCCCCTTCTCATGGGCTCACCACCTGTGGGAGGGGCCAAAGGGGTTGGGTACAATGTGGAAAGGGGGGTGGCCTAGGGCGGGGACCTTTGCGGTCTGATCCTCGGCTACAGAAGCTGGCTATTGGGACGTGGAATGTCACCTCTGGTGGGGAAGGAGCCTGAGCTGGTGTGTGAGGCTGAGAGGCTCCAGCTAGAAATAGTCGAACTCACCCTCTACGCATGGCTCTGGCTCTGGAACCAGTTTCCTTGAGAGGGGCTGGACACTCTTCCACTCTGGAGTTGCCCCTGGTGAGAGGTGCCGAGCAGGAGTGGGCATACTTATTGACCCCCAACTTGGTGCCTGTGTGTTGGGGTTCACCCCAGTGAATGAGAGGGTGGCCTCCCTCCACCTACGTGTGGGGGGATGGGTTCTGACTGTCGTTTGTGCTTATGCACAAAACGGCAGCTCAGATTACCCACCCTTTTGGAGTCCCTGGAGGGGGTACTGGAGAGTGCACCTCCTGGGGACTCCCTTGTTCTACTGGGGGACTTCAATGCTCATGTGGGCAATTACAGTGAGAACTGGAGGGGTGTGGTTGTGAGGAGGGGTGTGGTTGTGAGTAACGGCCCCCCTGATCAGAACCCAAGTGGTAATCTGTTGTTGGACTTCTGTGCTCATCATAGATTGTCCATAACAAACACCATGTTCAAGCATAAGGGTGTCCATATGTGCTCTTGGCCCCAGGACACCCTAGGCCGCAGTTCGATGATTGACTTTGTTGTTGTCTCATCTGATCTGCGGCTTTATGTCTTGGACACTCGGGTGAAGAGAGGGGCGGGGCTGTCCACTTACTTCTACCTGGTGGTGAGTTGGCTCCGATGGTGGGGGAGGATGACGGTCAGACTTGGCAGGCCCAAATATATTGTGAGGGTTTGGGGAACGTCTGGCAGAGTCTCCTGTGAGACGGAGCTTTATCTCCCACCTCTGGGAGAATTTCGAACATGTTCTGGGGGAGGTAGGGGACATCGAGTCTGAGTGGGCCATGTTCCGTGCCTCTATTGTCGAGAAAGCTTACCGGAGCTGTGGCTGCAAGGTTGTTTGTGCCTGTCACGGCAGCAACCCTCGAACCTGGTGGTGGACACTAACGGTGAGGGATGCTGTCAGGCTGAAGATGGAGTCCTATCGGGCCTTTTTGGCCTGTGGGACCCCGGAAGCAGCTGAGTACCGGCAGTCCAAACGACATTCGGCTTGGGTGGTCATTGAGGCAAAAACTCGGGTGTGGGAGGAGTTCGGAGAGGCCATTGAGAATGACTTCCGCACGACTTAGAGGCGATTCTGGTCCACCATCTGAGGTCTCAGGGGGGAAAGCGGTACACCACCAACACTGTTTATAGTGGAGGTGGTGTGCTGCCAATCTCAACTTGAGATGTCATGGGTCGGTGGGCAGAATATTTCGAAGACCTCCTCAACCCCACCGGCACGTCTTCCACTGAGGAAGCGGAGCCTGGGGATTTTGGGTCGGGCCGAGGTGGTTAAAAAGCTCCTCGGTGGCAGGGCCCCAGGGGTGGGTGAGATTCGCCCGGAGTTCCTTAAGGCTCTGGATGTTGTAGGGTTGTGTTGGCTTACGCAACTCTGCCATATTGTGTGGACATTGGGGGAAGTTCCCCTGGATTGGCAGACCGGGGTGGTGGTCCCCCTATTCAAAAAGGGGGACCATAGAGTTTGTTCCAACTATAGGGAGATCACACTCTTAAGCCTCCCTGGTAAGGTCTATTCGGGGGTTCTGGAGAGGAGGGTCCGTCGGATAGTTGAACCTCGGATTCAGGAGGAGCAGTGCTGTTTTCATCCTGGTCGTGGACACTGGACCAGCTCTACACTCTCAGCAGGGTCCTGGAGGGTGCGTTTGTGTTTGCCCAACCAGTCTACATGTGCTTTGTGGACTTGGAGAAGGCGTTCGACCGCATTTCTCGGGGAACCCTGTGGGGGGTACTCTGGGATGGTGTACCAGTCCCTTTGATATGGGCTGTTAGGTCCCTGTATGACCGGTGTCCGAGCCTGGTCCGCATTGCCAGCAGTAAGTCAGGCTTGTTCCCAGTGGGAGTTGAACTCCACCAAGGTTGTCCTTTGTCACTGATTCTGTTCATAACTTTTATGGACAGAATTTCTAGGTGCAGCCAAGATGTTGAGGGGATCCGTTTTTGTGGCCTTAGGTTCGCATCTCTGCTTTTTGCAGATGATGTGGTCCTATTGGCTTCATCAGATCGTGATCTACAGCTTTCGCTGGAGCGGTTCACAGCAGAGTGTGACACAGCCGGGATTAAGATCAGTTCCTCCAAATCCGAGGCCATGGTCTTGAGCCAGAAAACGGTAGAGTGCTCTCTCCGGGTCAGGGAGGAGGTCCTGCCCCAAGTGGAGGAGTTCAAGTATCTTGGGGTCTTGTTCACGAATGAGGGAAAAATGGAACGCAAGATTGATAGGTGGATAGGTGCAGCGTCTGCAGTGAAGCGGGCACTGTACAGGTCTGTCGTGGTGAAGAGAGAGCTTTGTCAAAAGGCGAAGCTCTCAATTTACCGATCGATCTACGTTCCTACCCTCATCTATGGTCATGAGCTTTGGGTTATGACCGAAAGAACGAGATCTCGGATACAAGCGGCCGAAATGAGTTTTCTCCGCAGGGTGTCTGGGCTCTCCCTTAGAGATAGGGTGAGAAGCTCGATCATCCGGGAGGGACTCAGAGTAGAGCCGCTGCTTCTCCACATCGAGAGGAGCCAGTTGAGGTGGCTTGGGCATCTGGTTAGGATGCCTCTTGGAAACCTCCCTGGTGAGGTGTTCCAGACACGTCCCACCAGGAGGAGGCCCAGAGGAAGACCCAGGACAAGCTGGAGGGAATGTTTATCAGCTGGCCTGGGAATGCCTCGGGATTCCCTTGGTGGAGCTGGACCTAGTGGCTGGGGAGAGGGAAGTCTGGGCCTCCCTACAGAACTTTTACATCCCTACACACCGATCAGAGCTCTGAGGTCCTGTGATCAAGGCCTGCTGACTGTCTGCCAGACAAAATTGAAAACTAAAGGAGATAGAGCCTTTTCTTCCATGGCTCCAAGACTCTTGAACTCTCTTCCTCAAACTTTTCGATCACTGGAATCGGTGATTTATTTTAAAAGTCAGCTAAAAACTTATCTTTTTAAATCTGCTTTTGCCTGAATTTGTTTTTTGCTTTTGTTTATCTGATTTGTTGAAGCGTTTTGTGATTTTTTTTATCTTAAGAAGCGCTATATAAATAAAGTTTTACTTACTTACTTAAGGCTGCTACCCCCACAACCCGATCCCGGATAAGAGGAAGAAAATGGATGGCTGGATGGATGGATGTTTTATGAGCTTAACTCATAACTGATAATTAACAATATATTTACACCAAGTATAAAACTGTTTCAGGGATGGTAGAACTGATGCTGATGCTTTTCAGGTTCCATCACAATGAGATTTATCAGTGAATTTAAAACATACTCTGTGTGTAATGGTCATTTGATGAAATGATTCGATGTGTAAGTTTCACTCTCTGTCTTCAGACAATATGTTCTCCAGCTCCGTTAGGACTGATGGACACATTTCACACCTGAACACATCGATCTGCCAGCCAGAGCCCACCTCCTTCCTCATGGTGTTTAACTCGTGTAAAATTGTTAAATGGACGATCCAGTCATCTGTAAATTGTATCCAAGAATGATCCAGAATTGGAGGTCGATGAACTTTTGATGTTGTCCTTATTGTCCCACAAACTAGTGTTGTGTTTGAGGTCTGCCTGTAAATGTAATGACCACTGATGTTGACAACTAACCGTTCAAACACTTCCAAAGCCTTGGTATAATTCTTCTGAAAAGGTTCAAAGCATTTTAATCTTAGTGTAAATGACTTTATAGCTTTAATTAAAAAGAAACTCTCAATATTTTGATGTTTAGTAAATAAAAATGACTTTGGGAATCCTAACTGAGCTAAAACAAAAAGGTTTGGTTGGTTTATTGTCAGACATCGAGAAAACCTGGTTGTGTCTTATTCCAGTGTGTGTTGTCATGTACATGACATGCTCACGTTGTGTTTTTAATAATTAACGTCCTCCTGTCTTTCTGTTTTTGCTGACGGTGTGTACATGTTGTCGTGGCAGAGTTTGTCCTACATGTTGCATCTGCTTGGATTGAATGGATTCAAGTGATGCTCACGCAGAATGCTAATGACATCGCTGACACTCAGTTTAATTGCTGTGAAAAGTGTTTAAAACATGTAATTCCTAATTTTGAATTTATCATAATAACCTGTGGCGGTGAGGGAGCAACATACGGGAACAGAATCTTTCCTGCCCTTCGCCCTTGTAGAAGCCCTCCCGGCTGTTTCTGCATCTCCTGATTAGATTCAGAGTCTACCTCGGTGTGCAACTTCATTAAAATCTATTTAAATCAACTTCAATGGCAAAGTGCTGCTTCTGACAGGATGTTCCAGCAGAAGGCTCTGGGAACATCATTAGTGCGTGCGTGATATTTCCTCTAAGTTTAGATAATGAGCTCCTTCATGTGTCAGCACCCTCTGCTGACTGAGTATATGTTGGTGAAATGTGTCTGACAGGCTGAACCTTCATGAACTTGTTTTATTCCTCACATCAGCAGCCAGCCAGATGTTCCTTCTTCTAAGAGGCCCTGCAGGTAGACCTGCTGTCTGGGTCCTACTGAACGCTCCACCTGAAAAGTGAAGGTTTCAGATGAAGCACCGTCAAAGCACATAACTATACTATTATATTATTATTGGGATTGCTGTGATTACTATAGCACATTATTCCAGTTCTGGCCTCCCTTCACTGGCTCCCAGTTCACGGTCTAAATCATTTAAAAATGCTTCTGTAGGTTTTAAATCTCTGAACACTTCTGCCTCCTCCTACCTCACTGATCTGCTGCAGCCATATGTCCCACAGTCTGAGGTCAGAACAGATGTTTGACTGGTTCCACGCACTCATTTTAAGCTCAGAGGCGACAGAACCTTCTCTGTTGCAGGTCCAAGACTGGACTGAGTTACCACTGCAGGTCAGGCAGGCTCCCTCTCACTGTTTTTACGTCTCGTTTGAAAAAACACTTTTATTCTCTGGTTTTTGTGTGAGTTGTTTTTACCTGTGTGTGTTCTACAGTGTTAGTCATTTAGTTCTTTTCCTCTGTGGATCTATGGATTATATGAGGTGTGCAGCCCTTTGGCTGGCCTTGTTGCTGTTTATGATCTTTATAAATAAAGTGCTGGGGTATAGCTCGGCGGCTAAGCGACCCATTAGCAGTGAAGCATCTCTGAACGGAGCTCAGCTCTTCAGCTTTTAGTAAACATGTATGTCTTTGTTGAAAATTATGCTTACGATGTGATTTCACCCTGAACGTGCATGTGTGCACATACATGCTAACTCACAGTACAGAATGCTGTTTTTTGTATTTTTCATGTTTTCACGCTGTGGTGTCCCATTTAGTGTTGGCTGGTCTTGTATTAAAGGCCTCTTTGTGTTGGGTGACGACCACCACGTGGCTGCATCGCAAAAACACTCCACAAAGTTCACTGCTCAATAGTTTTGACCTTACAAGGTCTGAACAAGCAGATCCCATCGCTTAGGGATGAAAATTGCATTAAAATACGAAACAAAAACCTGTTGGGTTGTAAAGTGAAGTAGAGCAGAAATCCTAAAAGCAGGAACATGTCTGTGTTGGTTTTACCATAAACATCTGCTAAGTTCATGGCTCAAACCAATGCAGACATGTTCCTCTACCATTCTAGTTTTCTACATCACTTTACAACCAGCTGTTTTTTGTTTAGTTTTTTAATGCCATTTTCTTTCATTTATTCTTTTTAATTTACGTTTCTTTTACGATAGTCTGTTGTCTTTGTTGTCATCACTCTGTTAATTCAGGTCTCTGTTGTTCAGGAGTCCTCGAGGCTCAATGAGACTCACCTGTACAAATAAAGGTTGAATGAACAGTGGACAGGCGTTACTCTGTGGAGAACAACATGGGGAGGTTTTTATTTTTTATTTCTTTGTTTGAGGCAGCATGAGTGGAGTGAGCAGGGGTGGAGCCAGGGGGTGGCCAATGAGGGCCTTGGCCCCCATATATGGATCTTCAGCTATCACAATCATTTGAGTAAGTTAAAGCAATATAAAATAAGAAAGCATAGTTTACTCAAATGACACAGGTTTACATTTATGTATGGCAGCAGCCATCTTGGATTTTGATTTGACATCCAATTTTTGATGAGACTTTTTCTTATGCCTGGATGCAACCACAGACTAAGAAAGAAGCCAGCACATTTTAATTTTTTTAATTATCTGATCACAAGGTTTATATATACACGTATATGGTGACAGCCATCTTGGATTTTGACGTGACAACCCACATTTTTAAAGGAACATTTTTTACATCTTCTTACATCTATTTCTTAATGTCTGTCATGGAAATGAATATTTCTTATATGACCCCTACACATAACAAATTGGTATATGCCCTTGCAACTATTTCAGTATTTCTAATTTAGTTCTAAAATGTTGAAGTATTTTTGTTTGTTTCTGTTCAGATCTCTGCTGGTCCATTTGGAGAATGGCTACTTGATGAAAGGCCTGGACCAGCTCTGTTCACATTTGCACTTTTATCATAAATATGTCGACAACATCTACAACGCCAAAACAATGCTTGAGGTGAGAACACGACGTAGTGTGAAAATGACACATTTGACAACACATTTTGTTCCGTCGTGCGCCTCTTTACGCTGGAGGTGCGGTTTGTCTGGTGACGTTTTATTATCGCCTGCCGCTCAAGGTGAAAGGACGAAAATGTCTTTGCTTGTGTGTTTGTTAGCAAAATAACTCATGAACCACTGGACAGATTTTGATGGAACTTGTAGAAAATAATAGTTTGGTGTTGGACATATTCAGAAGATTATGATTTGCTGTTTAGGGAAGGAATTTTTTTTCTTGCTCTCTGTGAAGGCGAACACTTTTCCTCCCGCTCCTTCTCCTGCTTCTGCTCTTTGTCCTGTGAACCTTTCAGAGCCTTCCTTTGCATATCTTCCAAATTGTAAATTATGGATCTGGTCAGCTGGTCTCTCAACACAATTGATCAAATTTTCTCGATGAGAAGACAGAGTGAAGGAGAGCCCTCCTGCCCCGACGGGACACTGGCAGCCGGATACATGATGAATACCCGAGGGCAGTGGAAGATCGTGTGTCTGTCCGTACTGTCGGTCGAGGATGTTGAAGATGCGTACATAATTGGATATTAACAGGATTTCTGCTTTTTGGAGTTGGTGGTTACCTGGCATATCGACAAATTAACAAACATCAGCAGCTGTTCTGGACATTATGAAGCTGCCTGACCTGTGTGAAGGAATGTGCCGTGATGTCAACACTCACTCTGACGCTGTGTGAGCTGAGCCGTGAGCTGGATGTGATTTCTGCTGACAATCACTGGACACTTGTGGCTCCTCAATTCAATTCAGTTTATTTCTAAAGCTCCAAGTCACAACAGAAGTCGTCTCAGGGACTGAACAGAAACATTCATGTATAAAATAATAATTTAACAGAAACATTCATGTATAAAATAATAATTTAACATTATTTATCTGAGGAGCAGCTTTGAGTTGAACTCTCATCTTGAACAAGCATGAAGGCGACAGTGGAAAGAAAAACTCCCTCATGAGGAAGAAACCTTTAGCAGAACCAGGATCAGGACAAGAGGACCATCTGCTTCGACCGGCTGGCTTTGGTAGGAATAGATACACAATGGCAGGTCAAGAATCACATGTTCAGATAGAAATAGTATCAAATGAAAACTATTCAATTTTAACAATTCATTTAAGGAAATGAGGTCAATTTGTCCTCTAGTAGTCTAAGTCTATAGCAGCATAACAAGCTGACCCTAACTATAGGATTTATCAAAAAGGAAAGTCTTAATCCCAGTCTTAAAACTGGACAATGTGTCAGCCTCATGGACAGAAACTGGAAGTTGGTTCCACAAGAGAGGAGCCTGAGAACTGGAAGATCTTCCTCCCATTCTGCTGCTGGAAACTCTAGGAACCACAAGTAAACCTGCAGTCTGAGAGTGAAGTGCTCTGTTAGTAAAATATGGAACAATAAGATCTGTAATATAAGATGGAGCTAGGTTGTTGAGAGCTTTGTAGGTTAGAAGTAATATTTTGAATTCTATTCTGGATTTGACAGGGAGCCAATGGAGAGAAGCTAAAACTGGAGATATATGATCTCTCCCAGTAACTCCAGTTAAGACTCTGTCAGCAGCATGTTGGATCAACTGAAGACGTTTTAAAGAAGTATTTGGACACCCAGATAATAAACCATTGCAATAGTCCAGTCTAGACGTGACAAATGCATGGACCAGTTTTTCTGCATCATCTTTAGATCAGATGTTTGTTTGTTCTTTTAATGCCGGACAGGTCAAGGGAGAGAGAGAGAAGAAAAAAACCCATTTCTAAATCCTAATGAATCTTGCTGGTGGGAAAAAATTGACCTTGGAGAAGTTATAAGCTTGACTTGGTGGAACTGACCACAAATTTATCTGTTTGGAGTCACCATCGAGATGTTCCAGTGACACTTTAAAGGCAGATTGAAATTAATGGTGTCGGCCTGACCCAAAACAACTGCTGTTATCTCAGTCTGGCTCCTCCGTGTCCGCCTTGGAAGCTGACTATCTCAAATTCTCCCGAACATTATGTGAACAAGATGCTCTGCCCCCCCGCCCTTCCCCACGGACATCTATGGACCTGTCTGGAACAGTGTTCACAGACTTGGTTACAAATGCGCACATGCATACACTAATTTGCACAGCTCACACTCCCCTCAACACACCGTCTCCTTTTGCCACCCCTCACTCCTTATCATCACTCCCACTTCACCCTCACCCACTCCACATGCATTTTATTTTGTGATCTGTGCGTTGCTTTTTTTGTGCTGAGTTTTTCTTTCCCAATGTCACACCGTGTCTTGTCAGGGACACAGTGTGAGATGTGATTTTTTTTTTAAATTTAAAAAAATTTTTTTTTACCTCTTTCCTTGTGTTCCCTTTTTCTTATCTAATGAAAAAAGGCAGTGCCTCTCATGAGGCTGCAGCCTCAGGCACCCGTCTACCCATGTCTGTTTTTTGGTTGTGTTTTCTTCAACGGGTTGTACTGAAATGAAATCTTGTTGTGCTTCAGTACAATGACAATAAAGGCTGATTCTGATAATTGTAGTGTTAATATTCATTAGAGCTCAATGTGAAACAATACCTTGTCCTCTGCTTCCTCAGATCCAGCTGAAGAAAAACAAGGCCTTCATACGTTTCAAGAAACTACAAGAAGCTCGACCGGAGTTCAACAACCAAAAGCTGGAGGACTTACTTCGAACGCCCCTTCAGCGAATAAAGCAGTAAGTCTTCTGAATTTAATTACTGCCCACTGTTCTTGTCTAGCTCACATTTTCTTAAATGTATTTATTTAAAATATTTGTTTTATTTAAATGTATTTACTTAAATTTATCTCGCATTTTAAATGTATCCTTAATAGACTTCAGCAGTTTTAGTAAATTCAGCTCCTCCTCCCAGTCTGGTGGGCAATCAATTGATCGACTGATCGATTATGGGGTTTATTATGGGGATTGCAACTGAACGAACTACAAACATTTGGCTGAATCAAACCGTTTCGACCTCAGAACCAACTAAAGAGTTTAGATTCTGTGCCAAAATGCACCGTGAATGTTTATCTGAATGACTGCTGAAGTTAGCTGAAACAGCTTAAACTGAGTGGCTAAAGGTACGAAGCAGAACAATGGACAAAAGTAGCAAAACGCTACTAAATGCTAAAATAGGCAAAGCACTAAACACACAAACTACAGGTAGTGAAAGGCTTGTTAAAAGTAGTAAATGGAAAAAAGAACGTAAATAAGTTAAAATTATAAAAACAAAACACTAAAAGTTAAAAATACCCAAACTAGTTAAACCTGAAAGAACATTAAACCAAATATAAAAGTTCAGAAAACACTAGCTAAAAGATCAAGTTGAAGTTCTTTATTGTCGTTTGCATCACATGTGGTACATAAGGTGGAACAAATTTCTGTACTCAAGATCCCAGTTACATCCAAAAATAACAAAAATATAAAGTAAAAAAGAAACGGTATACAAGGATCTAAGACAGGGGTCTGCAACCTGTGGCTCTTTGCTCCCCCTGCAGCTGCTCTTTGTTCCCTCTGCAGCTGCTCTTTGGTCCCTCTGCAGCTGCTCTTTGTTCCCTCTGCAGCTGCTCTTTGGTCCCTCTGCAGCTGCTCTTTGGTCCCTCTGCAGCTGCTCTTTGTTCCCTCTGCAGCTGCTCTTTGTTCCCTCTGCAGCTGCTCTTTGTTCCCTCTGCAGCTGCTCTTTGTTCCCTCTGCAGCCGCTCTTTGGTCCCTCTGCAGCTGCTCTTTGGTCCCTCTGCAGCTGCTCTTTGGTCCCTCTGCAGCCACTCTTTGGTCCCTCTGCAGCAGCTCTTTGTTCCCTCTGCAGCTGCTCTTTGGTCCCTCTGCAGCTGCTCTTTGTTCCCTCTGCAGCTGCT
>NC_056519.1:391220-399123 GCF_014905685.2 Nematolebias whitei | reverse complement strand
TTGGTCCCTCTGCAGCAGCTCTTTGGTCCCTCTGCAGCTGCTCTTTGGTCCCTCTGCAGCTGCTCTAACCACGGGCCACCAGTTGATGGCCACAGCTGTAACAGGTTGTTGCGGCTCCGGACACTCTTAATGTAGCGAACAATGGCGTAAAAATGGCTTTGTGATCGTAAAGGTTGCCTACCTCTGCACTAGACTGAGGAGCAGCTTCTACCCTGAAGCTGTTAGACTCAAAATTTCATAACCAGGATAATCAGTGATAATCACAAAGCTCTCTCAAGCCAGTCCTTCTTAACACCACTTGGAGCATTACCAGCATGTTGAACTTTCTCTGATGTTTCAGCTTTTGTTGAATCTGCCATGGTGGTATTTACTGTTCAGCAAAACCTATCAGGTTAAACCGTCGCAATCTTAGAGTTTTCCAACAGGTAAATGTTTGTATTTAAGTGAGCAGCGAGTTTCACACACTAATCAGCTCTGCAGTTCCCCCAAAGTACAGTTATAAGCCATCTTTTCAATAATTGGGCGCCTGTTTTAGGTTTTACCCCATCCATGAATATTATAAGTAAATGCCTCCAGTGGCAGTGTTACTTAATATGAGCTTAATCCTAACAGGTACAATGAACCAGGCTATTTCAGTGTTTATTTACCCAAATGCACTTAAAAATAAAAAAACCTGCAATTTTCACTAAAAGTCTGACAGTTTAATTTACCTGAATTTGCTATCAAACAGTTAACTATAAACCAAGCGTGATTAACATTTTTATTTACCCACAAGCTTTTCAAAGAAATGACTCTGGAGCAAGGTTTCACCAAAAGTCTAACAGTAATTTGCAGCTTTCAGTTCTGAAAAACTGTTACACTGTGTTTTAAACAGCAGGTGGTGGTGCAAGCTTATTTTTACCACAGAGTGACTGTAGCTACACTCTTCGACGGTAGGAGTCACAGATGACTTCCTGTGAACTGTCCTGTTGACATCCGGTCGTTCGCCATTAGCTTCGATTAGCAACGGACGAACACGGTCCAAATCAGCATTTATAGACGGATTTAAAGCTTGAACGTGTCGTTGCTTCAAAAACACGCTCTTTAGGCATAAACTCATCAGGTTAGGACCGATTTGGGGGCTTTTATTCAGCTTTTTTAACCACAAAAGAAGGCTCCGTTTGAAAACGAGCTTCATTTCCGGGGTCACGTGACTTTACAGATACGTGGACATCGGGGTGGGCTTTTTGCACTGACGCCAGAGTGAGTGGACGTACACGGCGTTACGTCACCGGCTTCTCAGCAAATCAGAACATTTCACACAGCGGTCCTCGACCAATCACAGCTCGTGTGTATTTGTGTAAGCTAGCTCTTTTAGCTTCAACAGTCCGGCGATAATTTTACCCATTAACGCTTTAAAAAGCACAAATTAATCCTGGAAATGTAGCGATTAACATTCAAGCAGCTTCTGAGTCGGCGCTCAGTTTCACAGACAGCATTTCACCATTTAAAACATGACTCGTTCGAGTCCATTTATCAGAACCGGGTCGGAACCGTAGAACCACCGGTTATGAAAAGAGTTTCAACAGAATGATGCGTCTTTTCTCTCTGCTTCCAGCTTAATCACACACACAGAGAATGACAATTTCCAGCTTCAAATGAACATCAACACAATACTGTATCGTTCTGAACCCCACAGCCATGAAAAATATCTTTGCAAGGTCAAAACTTGGACTTTTTATGCCAACATGAAGCGTCCTCCACAATATCAGGTCACACATAATTTATATCTTCAGAAACCGTACGGGCCACCAATATGTAGTATGTCGGGACAGCTTTTGCTGTGGACATCCTATTAATTAATTATTCTTAAGGCTAGTTCAAGCACAAAGAATATTAATTGTTTAATTAACAACGGGCTCTTTCTTTTTCGAGTTAAATTTCTGCCATGTGACCAAGATAACTTGAGAGTGGAGTGTATAATTAGTGACATGAGACGTCATTTTATCTTTGACCCGTCAGAATAAATGCGGTCGTTTATTTAACAGAATCAAAATTTAACATCAAAACATGTACACTTGATTTGCTGATCTGTTTCTGATTAATAAACTTAGCAAGTTCAAATAACAAGACAACAGAGGATTACTGATGGAGAATAATTCATCTCTGAAGGCACCTAGCTAGATTTACTGGAAAAGAGGTTTAAAGAGGAGATTTAGATGGATGGATGGAAGTATGTTGACCAGAAATGGCACCCTTCATCCGACCCCAGCTCAGCCCTCGGTACACTCGGTGCGTGACGACTCGTTACCTTTGCAGAAGATAAATCAGCTCTGGTGCAGAGGTCCATTTCAACGCTACCTTTCAGCGTCTCCGGTCAGGGTGGCTGAGAATTATCCGAAGTAGTGACGTTCAACAGAATAAGCTTCCTTAGAAGGAATCTTCCTTAGAAGTTGAGAGCATTTAATGCTCGGGGTGAGATCACAGTGAGGCGTGCTGTGACTCCGCTGGAATGGACGGACCCTTGGCACATGGTCCAAAATCCATCAGCTATTAGAGTAGAGACTGTTAGACCTTAATCTCATGTTAAGACTGAAAGTTCCAGTAAGAACTGAAAGTTCCAGTAAGTTTTGACTTTTAAAGGGTATCCAGTTCCCGATGTAAGACTGATCACAGCCCTCCTGACACTGAACAGCATACACCGTATGTTGAGGGGGTATCAGAGAAACTGAGACGTTTATTTTCTAAACATAACGTCCCAGTGGCTTTTAAACCCCAAAATACATTAAAGACTGGTTCATCCCAAAGATCCAGTCCAGAGTAATATTATGTATGCTGTTCAGTGTCAGGAGGGTGATCAGTCTTACATCGGGGAAACTAAACAGCCACTGGCCAAAAGGATGGACCAGCACAGAAGATCAACATCATCAGGCCAGGACTCTGAGGTCTACACTCATCTCCAGGTCAGAGGTCACTCTTTCAGGGATGAAGATGTTCACATCCTGGACAGAGAGGAACGATGGTTTGAGAGAGGAGTAAAGGAGGCCATCTTTGTGAAAAGAAATCGTCCATCATTAAACAGGGGTGGAGCCTCCGGGTTCAACTGTCCCCCTCTTACAATGCTGTGATTGCTAGTATCACTCAGCCCTCTGCGAACAGTAAACAGCCATCAGGTGCTAATGATCCATTGTTAGGCTGATGGTCCTTCTTGAGCATGTGAGCAGCTGGTTTTGGTTGTCACCAGCAAACTGGTTGATCCACTCTGAGAAGGTGCTATTTAAGAGACTGAGCTGAATACAGCACTTCAGACTGAGGAAGTCCTCAGGATGAGAGACGAAACGTTTCTAGATTTTTTTTGCTTTGTTTTGTTTTTGTTTTTTTTTGAATGTCCAGAGGACCAGATTGATCTTTTTTGGATTGTTCTACCTGGATTATTGAGCATGCATCAGGATATAGAATATAAACCATTTTCCAAACAGCTCTGGTTAAGGTGACATGGTTTTGCTAAAACCGTGGAACAAAGTGGTTCAACATGTCCTGATGCTGCTCAGTAATCCAGGTAGATAAATCTAACCAGGTTCAGTCAGGTCCTCTGGAGGATTCTTCTTGTCCAAATGTTTCGTAGGACTGGGCCATATCACATCATTCACGATAATACCGGTAAAAAAAACTTGCCCTGGAAAATAAATTATATCATGGTATACACATTTTATGATGTAAATACGTCAGTGTTTCCCCTACCATTATACAAGCGGAGCACCCTGCCCCGTTAACAGAGCCGAGCGCACCGAACTACCAAACAGAACTGCTCCCACCACCACCACCACCTGTCTATACTGGTGTAACGCTAATTAGCTGCGCGCAGTATTAGCTAGCTAAAAAGTTAAAGGCATCGCTCACTCTTGCCTCTTCCCTCACGCTGACACACCCCCCAGCTCTAAACTGGCAGTACAAACACGTGCAGGCGTGTCTCTTTGTTCCACAGTCCATGGAGCAGGAACAGTCAGGTGATCAGAGACAGAGCATCAGAGAAATGAATGATTCCTACAGGAACAGAGGAAACACCACAAGCTTCAGGGTCACATGATCACCTTGTTACAACTTCTGGAAGTTACAGCTCATTTAAAGAAACATATATTTTGTTGTATGTTACATTTATGATCAACAGATCTTAAGCTTCATTTTATATATCCTGATGCATGCTCAATAATCCAGGTAGAAAAATCCAAAAAAGTTCAATCTGGTCCTCTGGACATTCAAAAAAAAAAAAAAAAATGTCCAGAGGACCAGATTGAACTTTTTTGGATTCTTTTTATATAGTTATTTTGAGAAACTGCACCTGCACTTTAGTTTTTATGGTGGATTTATCGATCTATATTATGTGCAGACTTTTTCAATCTAAATAACAGAAAGATCTTTTTTATTTTTATACTTTAAGTCTGAATACTTTACTAATAAATAAAGTAATTTCAGTAAATTACCCCTTTTTTAAATTTTATGTAATACTGCAAAGCAACATGTTAAGTTAATTTTGTCAAATAAATAACTATGATTTCTGTTGTTTTTTGTTATCACAAAATTTATCGTTATCGTCAGAATGCTCTGAAATATCACGATATTATATTTGAGCCATATCACCCACCCCTACCATCTACTCACTACAGACTCATGTTCGGGCTGCTGTTTAATCAGAATAAACTTTATTGGCATTGCACCGAGATACAACGCGAATATGTACGTACAGTCGTCCGAAGATGAGCGGAGTGCACGAAGCTGTGGCTATAAATAATCAGCGCGGCCTCTTATTCTTATTCAGAATAATATTTTGCTTCTATGAGAAAAGGAAAGAAAACATGAGGAGAGACGGTATAAAAAAAAGATCTCTCACTCCGTGTCCTAGACAGGGCACGATTTGAGGCATAAAAAAAAACCTCCCACAGCAAAGCAACATAAACAGACGTTATACATGAACATATAGGCCGTGAAGACAGAGAATTTTTAAGGGAAAGTCGTAGCATAGTCCAGAGCCCCCCCTCAGCCATTGTCCAGATAAGAGGTGACGTTCATCTTCAGCTCAGTTGAGGTTCTGTCACATGTCCACGGCCTTGGGGGAGGGAGGGGTGAGGAAACAGTCAAAGTATTTTTGTTTTCCTTAAACATTCCAGGAGGAGTTGAGATAAGTCCGGCATCAAGGCCACAGTTTGGGTCAGGCAGAACTCTTAATTGTTGTTTCTGCCTTTAAAGTCTTGCTGGTATATATTCTCTGATGGAAACTCCAAAACAGCCGAATTGATCCTTTACTGCAAAAGTCAAGCCAAGAAGCCGCAGGTGAGGCACCCCTGATGTGATGTGTGTATTCTTTAAGGGTTCTGACTGGTTTTTGTACCTTTTTGTATGCACTTTCATGATCATCATTATTTTTTGTTCTTTCTAATTGTATGATTGATGGGTTGAAGTATCTTAACCTGATAGTTTTTCATGTTTGATTCTTGATCTTGCTGGAAATGGCAGTAAATTGTCACCTATCCGCATTCAGTTCTGACTGATGGCAGCAGTCTGCAGTGAGGACTTGTGTTGTTGCCAGGGGAGGGTACAATCCTCGCCCTGATTAAGTGGCATTCACTTGAGCTTGCTGAAGTACCGGTAGTCATTAGTGTCTTCCCCACTGAGGTCACCATTATGACGGTTATGGGGTCTCCAGTTGATTGTGGTGGTAAATTGCAGCCCTCTCTGCTTTTATTGGCTCTGTTGTTAGATGAGGGAAAGCTGTTAGGGATGGCAGCAATGGATGGCCTTGAGATAAATCTTTTCTAACCCAGCTGTTATTCAGTATAACAAGCTAATTACTCAGCTCGTTGCAGACAGAAAGCATGCCTTGTGTAAAGACAGTACAGCTTACAGGTAAATGAGGTCTCTGCCTCGGGGTCGTTTATGTGTTCAGCATTAAGCAGTGCATATATGTGAGCCATACACGCCATGCTTTGCTGTGTTTATCAAGTCTCAAGGTAGAATTTCAAATTCACATCTGCAGCAGCCACAAAGAAATATGTTCTGCAACGCTGGCTCATAACGACCATGTTACTGGGATTTACCTGTCTAAATAAAGGTTACTGAACTCTGAGTGAAATCACAAACCTCAGCTGTGGTGTGTGAAACATTTACACTCTGCCCTATTCAACTACTGGAGACAAGAGAACAACATCTGAGTATTTATATCCATGTGGATTAGATACAGGACAGCACGGTGGCGCAACTGGTAGAGCTGCTGCCTCTCAGCGAGCAGGTCCCTGGTTCAAATCCCAGTCCGGGGGCCTTTCTGGGTGGAGTTTGCATGTTCTCTCCGTGCTGCGTAGGTTTTCTCCGGTCACTCAGGTGTCCCTGTGATGGACTGGACACCTGTCCAGGGTGTACCCTGCCCCTTGCACAGTGATTACTGGACATGGATACCGGTGACCCAAAATGGATTAAGTGGGTAAAAGATATTGGATGGATGGATGATGGATGGATGATTTAGATACACAATATAGAAAAAAAGCATTATTTGTACTGGAACACTCAAGACTAAGGCTGCTACATAATTAGCGAGATGTACAAGATCTGTTCTCACTCAGGTGGTTTTCTAGACATCTTTTCACATCGACACTTCATACTTAAGGAGAAACATCAGCATAGAACTCCTGGTTCACCCTTCTCCTGCAACGCACATCAAAGACAGCCACGGTTTCCAACAGACGGTGGACAAAAGAAGCAAACACAGGGAACATGTTTGGATGTGGTGCGCACGGCGTACTACCTATCAAACCTTATCCCTATCCCGTAAACCCAACAGGTCCTGCTTCATTCACCTTCTGTTAAAATGTCTTGATGACATCAAGGCATGGATGGCTTCATTTTTTAAAGTTTGAATGATCATAAAACTGAAGTCATTGTGTCATCGTAGCTCTACAGCTGTCTCTGTTCCTGTAAACCTGGACTCTCTTCTGTCATATCTTAACCTGTCCGCTACAGTCTCAGGACGGTTTTAGACTCTGATTTAAGTTCAGTAAACACAATAACTCTGTTCTACAAAAAATCTTCTTCCAGTTAAGGCAAACAGTTGAGATTAAGTCCGTGCTGACCAGATGTGACCTTGAAACATTAGTCCATGCCTCCATTACAACCTGGCTGGACTACTGTAACTCCCTGTATGTTGGGGTCAGTCAGGTCTCCCTGTCATGTGTCCAGCTCGTCCAAAATGCTGCAGCTCAGCTCTTAACAGGAACTCGTAGGTTTGAGCACATTTCACCAGTTTTGTCCTCCCTTCACTGGCTCCCTGTATGTATCAGAATTGATTTTAAAATTCTCCTGATGACCTTAAAGTGCCTAAATGACCTTGCACCCTCATACCTCTCTGACCTACTTCAACCACATGTTCCTTCTCATGTGCTGAGATCATCTGAGCAGCTGCTTTTGGCTGAAGCTCAGAGGAGATCAGGCTTTTTTCAGTCACAGGCCCTAAACTGTGGAACAACCTGCCCCAACATCAGACAGGAAACTTCACTTCCTGTTTTTAAATCTCTCCTGAACACACACATTTTTATTTTTGATAACTTCTTATTTGTCTTTAATTACTGCCTTAATCTTTTTGTTGAGCACTTTGGTAACAGCTGCTGTTTAAAACGGGCTTTATAAATAAATTTGACTTGACGATCCAGCACAGCCACAGAGAGCGGCCTCGTCCGGCACAAAAACTGCCGTCTCCTTCCAACACTGCTGTGACTGTCTTTAAAGGATCGCTCTCTTTTCAATTTCAGTTCAGTTTATTTCTAAAGCTCCAAGTCACAACAGAAGTCGTCTCAGACACTGAACAGAAACATTCATCTATAAAATAATAATTTAACAGAAACATTCATGTATAAAATAATAATTGAACAGAAACATTCAT
>NC_056519.1:388486-391210 GCF_014905685.2 Nematolebias whitei | reverse complement strand
AACAGAAACATTCATGTATAAAATAATAATTGAACAGAAACATTCATGTATAAAATAATAATTAAACATTATTTATCTGAGGAGCAGCTTTGAGTTTAACTCCATCACTGAACTCTCATCTTGAACAAGCATGAAGGCGACAGTGGAAAGAAAAACTCCCTCATGAGGAAGAAACCTTTAGCAGAACCAGGATCAGGACAAGAGGACCATCTGCTTCCACTGGCTGGGTTTGGTAGGAATAGATACACAATGGCAGGTCCAGAATCACGTTAAGATAGAAATGGTATCAAATGAAAACTATTCAATTTTAACAATTCATTTAAGGAGATGAGGTCAGTTTGTCCTCTAGTAGTCTAAGTCTATAGCAGCATAACAAGCCGACCCTACCTATAGGATTTATCAGAAAGGAAAGTCTTAAGCCCAGTCAGTTTTTGTTTAGTTGATCTTGTATTTTTCTGTTTTTTACATCCTATATGAAAGATTCTACAATTGAAAGAGAGGATGCAAACTTTCTAGAGCAACTGTATTTTCATTATTCCTGCTGATTTGTATTAATCCAAATGTTGATCCACTGTTTCCTCCACAAGAAGGTCAGAGTTGTGTCTGATCATGTGCCGGGTCATTGCTCTGTTCTAACAGAACTGTTTACATAATTCTGTTTTCTAAGCACTGGTCATTCAACCTGTATCACCTCTACCAGTTCATGCTTCCATCCAGTCTGGAGACGGTGCTGTAGTCTTCTGTCTGTGGCACCGCTGTGTCTCTGACACAAGTGCAGAGATGACCGGGGGGGTATGGGGCTTAAGCCAGAGACAGACCCAGTGAAATCAATAAAAACTGTCAATGCATGTCTGAGTCACATTATCCTCCTAAAGCAAAGTCCAGATTTCAGAGGAAACTAATGCCCTTCCAAACTTTTGCATTAAAGGCTGTGAATTGGACCGGGCTGCACAGTGGTGTGTCTTTTCGTACGATTCCCAGCTTAGGCCGTCTGTGTCTACTCTGGGTCTCCTCTCCTGTGCATGCAAGCTGAACTTCAGGCAGTATCTCTCTGGGCTGCAGCTGTAAGAGACCATTAGCCCAACAGTGTCTTAAAATATCTCTAAACTTTCTGTTTGGCCATTCAGTGTTCTTATATGAGCCGTGTTATTGCTTCACTCTCAAACTTGTTCAAAATCTTTGACAAATTTAGTGACGCAGGCATTGCCTCATTTTAGTTTCCATAATTCTGGAGCAGGGGTGTCCAGTCCTGGCCCTCCAGGGCATGCATACTGCAGGTTGGCTCACCTGATTTAAACAGACCTGCTGATGAGCAGGGGAACAGCTAAAACATGCAGGACAATGGTCCTAGAGACAGAACATGCAGGACAGTGGTCCTAGAGACAGAACATGCAGGACAGTGGTCCTGGAGACAGAACATGCAGGACACTGGACCTGGAGACGGAACATGCAGGACAGTGGTCCTGGAGACGGAACATGACAGAACATGGAGGACAGTGGTCCTGAAGACAGAACATGGAGGACAGTGGTCCTGCATGTTTTGAGCTGTTCCCCTGCTCATCAGCAGGTCTGTTGAAATCAGGTGAGCCAACCTGCAGTATGCATGCCCTGGAGGGCCAGGACTGGACACCCCTGCTCCAGAATTATGGAAACTAAAATGAGGCTATGCCTGCATCACTAAATTTGTCAAAGATTTTGAACAAGTTTGAGAGTGAAGCAATAGTAATAGCAATCAGTGACAATCTGAGCAGTCTCAAGAGCAGAGGGAAGTTTAGGTAGAGGAATGAAATGAGCAGACTTGGAAAAACGGTCGACAATGGTGCAGAAAACTGTGTTACCATCAGAGACGGGGAGACAAGTGACAAAGTCCAAGGCGATGTGTGACCAGGGATGGATGGGGATGGGAAGTGGTAGCAGGAGGCCAGCAGGAGGCTGGTTGCTGTGCTTGTTCCGAGCACAAGTGGGACAGGCTGAAATTAAATCCTTAACATCTTTAATAAGGTTAGGCCACCAAAAGGATGCTTTAACAAGTTGCAGCATGCGTCTAACACCAGGGTGGCAGGAAAACCTAGCCATATGGATCCACTCCAACACCTTACCCACCATGGCCGTAGGAACAAACATCTTTCCCGGAGGGTCCGGACACCCCTGAGAACATCTAAACAGCTAAAACATGCAGGACAGTGGTCCTGGAGACAGAAAATGCAGGACAGTGGTCCTGGAGAAAGGACATGCAAGACAGTGGTCCTGGAGACAGGACATGCAAGACAGTGGTCCTGGAGACAGGACATGCAGGACACTGGTCCTGGAGACAGGGCATGCAGGACACTGGTCCTGGAGACAGAACATGCAGGACAGTGGTCCTGGAGATGGAACATGACAGAACATGGAGGACAGTGGTCCTGAAGACAGAACATGGAGGACAGTGGTCCTGAAGACAGAACATGGAGGACAGTGTTCCTGAAAACAGAACATGGAGGACAGTGGTCCTGAAGACAGAACATGCAGGACAGTGTTCCTGAAAACAGAACATGGAGGACAGTGGTCCTGAAGACAGAACATGGAGGACAGTGGTCCTGGAGACAGAACATGCAGGACAGTGGTCCTGGAGACGGAACATGACAGAACATGGAAGACAGTGGTCCTGAAGACAGAACATGGAGGACAGTGGTCCTGTAGACAGAACATGCAGGACAGTGTTCCTGAAAACAGAACATGGAGGAC
>NC_056519.1:376411-388386 GCF_014905685.2 Nematolebias whitei | reverse complement strand
ACATGCAGGACAGTGGTCCTGGAGACGGAACACGACAGAACATAGAGGACAGTGGTCCTGGAGACTGAACATGACAGGACATGGAGGACAGTGGTCCTGAAGACAGAACATGCAGGACAGTGGTCCTGAAGACAGAACATGGAGGACAGTGGTCCTAGAGACAGGACATGCAGGACAGTGGTCCTGGAGACAGATGTGCAATCAGAGATCAGAGCATGGACCAGTTCTCAGTTACTTCACTGCAACGTTTCTCTCAAGTATTCATCCAATTATGACTTTCTGCACCCGTTATTAAAATCCATTCATTGGTTCATGAGACATTTTGCTAACAGACACACACAACAACAAAGGTAAAAACAGCTGTTTTGTTGTCAGATGTCAAATGTTTTTGGAGACAGCTTTGTGCAAAGACAACATGGATATCTACTTTCTGTTTAGTCCCTCTGTCGTCCCCCAGTGACCACTGATCAAAACGTTTCTGCTTCTTCTCAGATATAATCATTTTCTACAAGACTTGACTGGAAACACGAGTCCACAGAGCCCAGACTTTGAGCAGCTGTCAAGTAAGTGTCTTTCAATTTGCTGACTTTACAATGTATTTCAATAAAATATGCATCTTTGTTATTGTTTCCATGTTTTCCTCTCATTCTGTGTGACTTGTTCAGAACCTTCCTGTAGAATATGAAGCTCTTTACTGCTCAGCACTGCTGGAGCCTCACATCTACACCTAACACCAAAACTGTTGAAACAATGAACCAAGAAAACCTCAAACTGTATTCAGTCTGGGCAGTTGTAATCTGAGCAGCACGATGGATCAGTGGTTAGCATCGCTGCCTCACAGTAAGAAGACGCTTGGTTCAGTCCCTGGTTTGGACCTGCACGCTGGTTTCCTCCCCCAGTCTAAAAACATGCACGCTAGGTTCCTTCATGAAACAGATCTGCCTGCTTCTATAAATGATCATTAATAATCATTAATATTCATTAATTAAACATGCATTCAGTCCAGTTCGTCTAAAATCAAATGGGTAATTTCAAAGAGAAAAATAAACCTATAAATTAAAGAATGCACGCCCCTGAATTAAAAGTTTGAATGAAGCAACTTGTAATTTATCAGGCGGTGTCGCCCGTCACTGAGTGTTTTTCTGGACTGCAATGGAACAGGGATTGCAGGTAAACCTAAAGGCCCCAGTATACACGGGCGCACCTTTTTCCATGTGGACTCGACGTGCACTGTCTGCAGAGTGTTCAGGCTTCATACTCGAGCGTCCACCCTGAGCAGCTGCAGCCCAGCTTTCATGGTTGAACTGCAGGAAATAATTTACACACAAAATATCACAAGCCAATACCTGAGAGATGAAACAAAACCCTCCAAAAGACTGATCTGGTATAATCCCACCCCTCTGTCCTGCCTGAACACGGAGAGAACAAAAAAGTCCGTCAACTGAAAATCTACACATTTGTGTTTACCTAGAGAACACATTCTGACCTGGGCTCCCGTCTGCTCACATACGATGAGTAATAGTAATTCAGAAAAACGTAAAAAGAAGCAACAAAATATACAAATATTACTTTGAATATCAAATGTGTACCCCCCCCCAAAAAAAACCCCCACAAAAAAACATTTAAAACCAAGTAAATAAAGAAAAACGCTCCCATATTAGTGTGCGTACTATACAGCAGAACTTACCGTAACAATACAGCGCGTTAACACAATTGCCCTCCATCACAAATATAATGTACATACCACCATATTTAGTCACAAGCTAAAGAAAAATGCTGGTTAAGGGAGGCCGATCCTACGGTTTCTTCTGCTCCTCACTGCTGTTGCTGGAAGGATGTTCCTCTTGACCTAGTCCATCACTTTCACGGACTCGACAAACACCTTGTCCGTCCCTCCATGTGTGATGCGATGCCGTGCAGGAAAAAGACCATACCAGCCGCTTGTGCCTTTGCCACTCTTGGTGTGTACTCAGCTGCAATGGATATGGATGATTCTTTGGGTGGCACGATGGTTCAGTGGTTAGCACTGTTGCTTCACAGCAAGAAGGTCCTGGTTTAAATCCCGGTTGGACATGGGGTCTTTTTGTGTGGAGTTTGCATGTTCTTCTTGTGCTTGCATGGGTTTTCTCTGGATACTCCGGTTTCCTCCCACAGACTAAAAACATGTTAGTCTGCCTTCAGGCCCAGGCCTCCCTTGCAAAAGAGATCTGTGATCACAGTGGGATTTGCCTGGTTAAATAAAGGTTAAATAAAAAAAATGAAATAAAATTTGAAGCTGATGGGGCCTCTGCTGCGTGCTCGTTGTAATATCTCCACACAGTCTTGGTAATAATGCAGCCTGGCCACGATGACTCTCGGTTTATCATCCGAGCCTCTCCTGCCCGACGTTGGGTGCACGTGGTCAGCCAGTGGCGACTTGTCCAGCTTCAGCACCTCCATTAGCATTTTGGCTATCACTGTAGAGGTGCACGGACCTGGCAGCTTGAAGACTCCAGTAATTCTCATATTGTTACGTTTCACATTCCCTTCCACGAACTCAGCCCATCCACTTCATCCTTCAACTCCACGGTCCCCACACAGAGCCTACCTCATCTGAGCATAAAGACAGCCCGTTCTCAGTCTCTGAAACACTTAACTTTACTCAGTCTAACTCTGCTCTGAGGCCGCGGTGACACATTCAAGCTCCGCTCTCACTGCCTGCAATTCACTCCTAATAAAATTAAAATCATCTGTCAATCACCTTCATCTCTATTCTAAAACAGTAGCTCCAGGCCACATGGGCAGGCACACCACCATCTTAGTTTTTTTTTTTAGAGGCCATGTCACAGGTCTGTCGAGTCCATCGTGACAAAACCGATCTCAGAGAAAGAATCCAACGTGGAGGCGGCGAGAATATAATTATGAAAGGCAGTTTTTCAGGCGGGGCTGACGGAGCTTAGCAGGATGCTGCTCAATGATCCGCTGCCATTTTGCACTCCTGGCCATCTTGGATTTTGATGTAGCAATCCCATTTTTGAAATGAAACTTCTGCACAGCTTGATGGAAGTTGGTACCTCACTTCTTTTTCAACTTGTGCTCACCACATGGACGGACAGTATTTCTAATTCCCTCTTTTTGCTCCGTGACAGAAATGCGTGAGTGCACAACCATAAACTACGGTTTGTATGAATTTTGATGATGAATGAACTTTATTTAAAAAAAAGGGACAATGTACAACTCAAACATGTCACCATTTGATGTGCTGTGCCAGATTATAGCTAAAGATAATTCACATCTGCAGTCCCTTGACAAGTTAAAAAAAGAAACAATGTATGTACAATGCAATAATAATATAAATAGAAAATATAACACTATAACATGCTTATAAATCACAATACACAAACACACGAACAGACTCAATGATTGGAACACACACAGTCTTACAGTGATACTAATGATACTAGCAATCACAGCATTGTAAGAGGGGGACAGTTGAACCCGGAGGCTCCGCCCCTGTTTAATGATGGACGGTTTCTTTTCACAAAGATGGCCTCCTTTACTCCTCTCTCAAACCCAGGACGTGAACATCTTCATCCCTGAAAGAGTGACCTCTGACCTGGAGATGAGTGTAGACCGCAGAGTCCTGGTCTGATGAAGTTACACAAGTTACAAAATAATCTAAACTTTTCAAAGCTTGTATTTCTCTAAAATCCCACAGAGGTGATGGTGCACTGTCTTTTTAACCAAAGCTTTTAGTGTGTTTATATAAAGACTGAAGAGGTCTTCAAACACCATCACCAGCCTGACCCCAACAGGTGATCCAGTACGACCTATGGGATAAAATCATGGCATGCATGAATGTCTTGGCTGCATCAAGTGAGAGACGATGTCTAATATGTTTACAATGTTAAGATTGAATTTAATGACTTTAGTCATATTCTTAATGTGTTTCTTAACATTTTTATTTGGATCAAGGGTCACCCCAAGATATTTAAATTCAGTGAATATGTCCATTTTTTCATCTTTAATGTAAATACCAGTACTATGAGATTGTACCATGGTTTTAGAAAAAAACATACATTTGGTCTTCTTTACATTTAGTCATGCATTCATTAAATCTTTATTTCTTCAGGTTAGTCCCATTGAGCCTCAAGGACTCATTTACAAGAGACCTGATTTAACAAAGAGTGATGACGACAGTTATAAAAAGGCATACGGATTTATTATTATATATTTTTAATACAAATAAGATGCAAAAAAAACAAAGTAACAAAAACAGTTGGATTATAAGGTGAATGTAGAAAACTAAAGACAGGAACACGTCTGCGTTGGTTGTTGCCAGGAGTCCAACAGATTCTTGAAGCCACTTGGAGAGGTTCAGGTCTTTTACAAGATACACGACTGAACTAAGCAGCAGGAGGTCCTTGGCAGCGCAGTTTAGCAGATACTTGGTTTAGTTTAATTACAGCTAGTCTTCCTGGTTCCACAGCTCATGTTGGTCACAGTAACTCTGATCAATGTTTAAGTGAAGTCCAGCTGCCCCGGCAGGATTTTGCTGATGTTCACTCAGTTCCAAAGTTCTCAGAGACCCAGAGAAGGATCTGACTGAGATGTCCGAGGCAGCACTCCCTCGTTTGTCTTCTTGTTTAGTTTCCTCCCAATCTTTTGAGCTGTAAAATAACTTGTTTATACTTTGTCTTGTTTCAGCCACGCAAAAATCAAAAAGCTTTGCCTTTCCATGTGTCACTTGGTCATATGTTTTAATTTCCACTGCTTTATAAAGTTGTGTTGTAGAAACATTTTTAGATCCCTTTTCTTTAAATCTACTTCAGGATATTTGTTTATTGGCATTTTGTGCTGCGTTTAGCTGTAATCAATTTAACTTGTAGATACTGTTTTACTGATTTAAGGTTTTCGTTTTGGGTTTTCCGATGTTGGCATTTGATACTTTTTGTCCTTGTTTTCCTTATTTTAAGCTGTAATCATGTTGTAATGGTTGAACTTGTGAGGAAATGACAGCAAGCGCAGCGTCTCTGTGTGCTTTCATGTGGATTTTGACATAATTAATTGGGAGCGGATCAGAAGATGTAAAGCGGTCTATATCAATAAATAAAATGCTCTGCATCAACACAAATCCTTCTAATGACTCATTTCAGACGTCAAACAGAAAATCAGACTCAAACACACACACAGAATAATTTATGTGTATGAATTAAAGTCTCATTGCTGCTGTGCTGACTGCTCCCAAATTAAAAGTGTAGCAAGTCTCGCTGCTTCCTCGTTAGCCATTCTGTTTAAACTTCTCTGCTTTTTGTTGTATATATAGCTACATTTCTTCTAGTCAGCAAGGTTGTACTGTCACGAGAGTTCTTAAAGCAGAGATCATGTTGTATGTGATGAGGCAACGCAGCACACAGAACCACAAGAGGCTTTTTGTTTGTGTCGGTTTTCCCTCGAGCTTTGCCTCCTTGTGTCTGAATCTTTGTGCAGCATTCATATCGTCATGCATTTGTCTGGCGTACGTTTCTCAGCATCTTTTTTGTCAAGCAGTTTTCTAACTGTTTCAACAAATCATGAGTCAAAACGTTCAGCTCTTTCAGGACAATCTTGATATGACTTTTGGTATTGGTGCAACTTTGGCTTCTTGAAATATTTTAGCCTTTTCTGCCATTTTTTCCTCATACAGAATGAATTGAGCTCATTCTCCATCCTTCACATCTTTAGATGTTTACAACCTTTTACTGCTCCTTTCACATTTTGTTCCACTTCAGCTTCTTTCAGCTACTTTCTGCAAATTTAAACGTTTTTCAGCTACTTACATGTAATTTCAGCTGTTTTTCAGCAGTTTTGTGTCCTTTCAGAATATTTCTGCAAGTTTCAGCTACTATTTTGCTGTTTTTATACTAATTTCAGCATTTTCAGCTAAATCCACATTTATTGAATTAATTTAAACTTTTTTCAGCCAAATTAAGCAAAAATGTGCTCTCGCCACTTCCTTCTGGTATTTTCAGCTACTTTCTGCCTTTTTTTAGCACTTTTCTGCTGTTTTTTATTTTATTTTATTTATTTATTTTACTAATTTTTGCTTTTTTCAGGTAATTTCCACATTTTGGTGCTCATTTCAGCTTCTTTTAGCCACTTCACCACTTGCTCTTGCCGAGATCAGATGCTGCCCCCCTCCGTCCGCTTTGCTTTGCTGCTCTGTCTGTCTGTGAAACTGCTTCTGAGACTCTCTTCATATCTTCTGAACCATAATTATAGACTTTATTTGATCTGTTGGTCCCTCAACACAATTTACAACATTTCTTTGAAGAGAAGACAGGCTTTGGGCGAGACGATTTGCCCTGTTGGCACGCACGCAGCTGGATATCTCATTGACTTGAAGACTTGATGATGTGTCTATCTCTGCTGCCATCTGTGGATTTTAAGGACGTATATTTAATTGGATTTATGATAACTGGTTCCTGCTTTTTGGATTCGGCTGGTGCTGGTTTTTTCTACAATCAAGGAAGTCGTCGGCAGCAAATTTGGACCCAATCACGCTGCTTGCCTTATGATGGCTTGGTTCGTACCTCGAGTACCCAGACTCAAATGCTTTAGGCTGAATGGATCAGATCTCAGGGATTTTACTCAGTCACGTTCCATCAGTGTGTCCATGTAATTTGGACATTTCGGAACCGAGTTGACCAACACAGACTCAAGGTAGATGTCATTAAGTTCTGCCTGTCCCCAAAGCAACTGTGTGTTTATCTAAGTTGGCTCCCTTGGCTGACCTTGAAGGCCATCTTATCTGAATTCACCTGGAGAACATGTGATCTGACGCTCACCACCCCCTCCCTGAGGAATTTCCAACTGATAACCAGATGAACCAGCTGAATAAACTTTGTGTCATCATTTCAGGACTCTTGGATTCTCATAGACGTTATTCTTGGCCATTCCTCGACATACCTTGAGAATGTTTATGGATCTCACCAGAAGACACTGACTGATTACATCCTTATCAGAACTCTTACAGTGACCTCGAGAGCATCTATGATCATGCTCACCGCTCTCGTCATCCCCCCCCGCCCCCCCCCCCAGAATGTATATGTCACTATGTGCTTGTTTGTGCGAGGTGTTTTTTAATATCAGAGTTTTTTCTTCTCAGGCAGGAATAAAACAATCTGACAGGAATTTTTTCGCCTCCAATTCCTACATGTGTCCAGTTTCACTACTTTTTGTCTGTCTAAACAGATCTCACTTGTAAAGGAGTCTTCTAGGCTCGATGTGACTTATCTGTCTTAATAAAGGTTGAGTGAATAATTTGCCACAGCTGTGCTCTCTCCACTTCGTTTTGGTAATTTAAGATTCTTTCTGCCCTTTCAGTTATTTTTTGATAATTTCAGCTTTTTCTTTAGCTAATTAAAACTCATTCTTGTGCTCATTTATGCTTTTTTAAGCCTATTTCAGCAAATTCTGCTTTCTTCTGCTAACTTAGGCTTGTTCTTCCATTTCGGCTACATTTCAGCATGCTTTTTTGTTGCTAATTTCAGCTGTTTTTCAGCATGTTCTTCTGCAATTAGCATTCACACTGCATTTTTGCAGAAAATGCTCTTTCTCTAGTTATGTTTTGAGGGGAGCTTTAATTGTTTTAGTTGGGGACCTTCAGGAGTTTTCACAGGCGTGCTCGTCATGTCACCCTCCTCATGCCTCATTATGCTCTAAAGGTAACAGAGTTTGACCCTGCTGTAAGCAACATTGTCCGAATATCAACGATGAAAGGCAGCAGTTTATTTACTTTGGTCAAACACGATTACAAATGAAGAGCAAGTGAAACTAGAGAAGTTGCATTTCTTGTGAAAATTTAGTAAGAATGCTTATTGTTAAAGAACTTGCTTAAAAACGGCTACAATTAGCCAGAAACAAGCTCAATTGTCTGAAATAGAGGAACAAGCCTAAGTTGGCAGAAGAAAGAACACCATATTCACATATCTAGGCTGAAAGAAGCAGAAATTAGCAACAAACAGCTGTGGAGTAGCTAAAAGGCAGAAAGAAGCTGAAATTTCCAGAAGGAAGTGGAGAGGGCACGTTTTCACTGAATTGGGCTGAAAAAAGTTGAAATGAGTTGGAAAAAATGTGGAATTAGCTGAAAAAACTCAAATTAGCATAAAAACAGCGAAATAGTAGCTGAAATGCCCCAGGGACTCATCACTGCCTGATGCCCTCAACAAGTTCTATGCACGCTTTGAAGACCCAAACAGACCCCCCAGCACTGGACTCACTTCACCACCGGAGTTTTTCAACATGACGTCAGCTGAAGGAAGGATCACCTTCAGGAGGAATAATCCTCACAAAGCAACTGGCCCAGACAACATCCTCGGGAAGGTGCTGAAAGACTGTGCCAATCATCTCTGCGAGGTGCTGGCCGACATCTATGCTCTTTGTGGACTTCATGTCTGTCTTCAACACCATGATTCTCCAAACCCTGATGGACAAACTATTCACACCAGGACTCAGCCCCTCCATTTGCAACTGGGTCCTGGACTCCTTAACAAACAGACCACAGTCGGTGAGGATCCACAACTTCTCCTCCTCCACCATAGCCCTCAGCACTGACTCTCCTCAGGGATGTGTGTTGAGCCCTCTCCTATTCACTCTGCTCACTTATGATTGTGCAGCTACACATCCAGGCTGTCACATTGTAAAGTTTGCAGATGATACAGTGGTGGTGGGATGCATCACAAACAATGACGAGTCCAGCTACAGGCAAGAGGAGGAACACCTGGAGAGCTGGTGCAGGAAGCAGAAAGAGGAAGAGAGCCCATGCTGTGTGTCAAGGTGAGCCCAACTAGAACTAGTCAGTACCTCTCAACCTCACGCACAAGCTCAGGCTCCTCCCCCACCAGAGAGGTTACGTTCCATTTCCCAAGAGCTAGCTTTGGTAAGTCACTATCAGAGCACCAAGGTCTCTGCCTTCGGCCACTGCCCATGGATTCATGCTCCCAACTCATATGGTCCTTCCTGCAGGTGGTGGACCCACAGGAAGGCAAACCCATGTTGCTTATTTGGGCTGAGCCCGACCGGGCTCCATTGATAGAGACCCGGTCACCAGGTGCTTGCCAATGAGCCCCTCCCCCAGGCCTGGCTCCAGGGTGGGGCCCTGGTAGCACATGTTCGGGTCAGGGACTCAGAGTTCCTTGTTTTCTTTTGTCCATACAAGTCTTCTGAATTGCTCTTTGTCTGGCCTGTCACTAGAACCAGCCTGCCTTGGGAGACCCTACCGGGGCAATTAAAATGGCCCCAGATAGCAGAGCTCCTAAGATCATTCAGGCTCACAAACTCCTCCACCACGATAAGGTGGAGATTCAAGGAGGAGCTGATCTCATGCTGCTGATTTATTTCATGCTGCTGTGTTCATTCGTCCTCATCTGCTCACACAGACTCAGGTTCGTGCTGCTGTTGGGCGTATTGTTTTGCACTATTAAGTGTTTAGCGTATTCTTAATTTGGCGTGTTCTTAGTTCATATCTTAGATCTATTTACTGTTTTTCTTTTACAATTTATACTTGTGTTGGATGTAACTGGGACCCTGTGTACATAATTTCGTTCCACCACATGTACCACATGAGATGTGAATGACAATAAAGAAACCTTGACCTTGAAATAGCTAAAACTTGCAGACAAGCTGAAATTAGCAGAAAGAAGTTAGAAGAAGCACAAAAATGTTGTATTTAGCAGAAATAATCTGCAAGGAGCACAAAACAGCTGAAAAACAGCTAAAATTAGCTGAAAGCAGCTGAAACAAGTTTAAATTTGTACAGGGAAGCTGAAAGCAGCTGAACCAGAACCAAATGTGAAAGGAACAGTAAAATGTTGTGAACAGATCTACAGATCTGAAGGATGTAAAATGAGCTCAATTCATTTTCTACGAGGAATAAATGGCAGAAAAGGCTAAATATTTCAAACAGCTAAAGTTACACCAATACCAAAGTCCCCGCAGGATTGTCCTGAAAGAGCTGAACGTTTTGATTGATGATTTGTTGAAACGGCTGAAAACTGCGGGATGAGAATGGTACAGAAGAAAAATGGATCAGAGTAGTTGCTTGATTATTCACACAATAAGAACAGACATATTTTCGGCTGGGTGTTTTAATAAAGCCTCAGTCAGAAGCTGAAGAATACCGTAATTAGTTGTTTTTCAAGAGAAAACAATGGAAATGATTCAGAATACCAAAACCAAAGGAGCTGCGTCCCCATGGAGGCCGGCTGTGGTTTCTGATTTAATTGTTGTGCAGTTAGGTGAGCTCGTTAGACTCTGCCTGTACTAGTTCAGACAAGCTGCTGCACCATGAAATCAAACAAGAAAAGGATGTGCTGTCAATTAAATGTCTGGTTTTATTTTTCTAGTAGTTTTACAAACATGTTGTAATTATTGGCTGCACACAGAATACTTTTATGATGCGTCTGTCCTGAGCCAAGTTTCAGCTCTTTGTACAGCAACATCCAAAGTTAAGTTAATTTATATGTTGAAAATATGCTGCAGCTATGAAATGAAACATTGTCCTGTACACATAAACAATAATATTGATCATTAAGACTTTCAAACTGGAGAAATTTCATTGTACCTAGTTAAAAAAGCAGTGAGGGTTACTAATATTACCGGTATTTGTTAACAAAATGAAAGTTGAAGTTTTCAGACCGGCACCTGTGCAGCTTCAGCCTCTTACCTGCAGCTGTTGGTGCATCTTCCTTAGCTCTTTTAAAAACATTCATCGATTCTTGATTCTGTTTATTATCAACCCAAAGAGATGAGCACCTGCCAAGTGACTGAGGAGGAACGCTGTTTCTTAAAGGGATATGATACCATCCACCACGACTCTGACCCCCCACCCCAAAAAACACCAAACTCTTTGGATCTACACGTAAATGACATATTTTAGTTTGAAACTGGCGACTCTCGCTGAAAAGTGACACGTTTGCAGGTCTGCTCTGTGCAGCTTGAAGCTGCAGGAGGCAAAGCTCTGACAGTTTGAGTGTATGCACCAAGAGCTCTGGACGGTATCCTGGAAGGGGTGCAGTCCTTGTTCTCCTGGGTGATTTTAATGTCCATGTGGGCAATGAAGTCATCTGGAGGGAGTGATTGAAGGGAATGATCTCACTTCCATTCAGGCTTCTGTGCTAGCTATGGGCTGTGCATAACAAACATGTTCAAGCATAACGTGGTCCAGAAGTGGACTTGGTACAGGCCACCTTTGGCCAAAGGTCCAAGAGCAATTTTATAACCATGTCATCAGACTTGTGGCTCCATGTCTTGGACAGGGGCAGAGCTGTCAGCTGATCACCAGTTGATGTCTGGAGACTGTCAGACAAACCTGGGACACCCAGATGATAATAATGTAAATGACCCAGCATCCACCAATTTTTCACTCGGGTCACCTGGACCATCTTAGCACCAACAGAACTGGTTTGTTCCACTTTGGAGTAAGCAGTTGGGGAAGAATCAGTTTTGTTGTGTGTTTCCTTGACTGATGAAGCCTTCTGGATGGAAGATGAAACATCTCAGCACAAAACAAAAGAAACTGTCCAGATGACCTGACTGATAAATGTTGGATTGTATACCTGGGTTACTGAGCATGGACTTTGTTGTTTCTTGTGCAACAATTGCTTGTTAAGAATATTTCTCTTTTTAGACCAAAAATAAGAAAAAAATGACTATAAAATAGTTTTTTTTTTTTTTAACTTTTTTGAAATTCATTATTTGCAGTGCATTAATTAAGATGTTGAGGTTCTCCTTAGGAGAGACAAGGATGGAGAAGATCAGGAATGAGATGATCAGAGGTACAGCACAGGTTGAACAACTGGGAGATAAAGTTAGAGAGGACACACTGAGATGGTTTGGACATGTCCAGAGGATGGACAGTGGTTTGGACATGTCCAGAGGAGGGACAGTGGTTTGGACATGTCCAGAGGGGGGGACAGTGGTTTGGACATGTCCAGAGGAGGGACAGTGGTTTGGAC
>NC_056519.1:375782-376311 GCF_014905685.2 Nematolebias whitei | reverse complement strand
CACCCCAATCATTTAAGGAAACTATACTTTTAAGCAATATTAAAAACTGGAAAGCAGAGTTTCCTCAAATGATCAGGTGGACGGTATATGGTGGTAGCCATCTTGGATTTTAACATGGCAACCTATTTCTAAAAGGAACCATTCTTACGCCACACACCAAAATGGACGTCGGTACATCACTTACTTTAGTTGTTATGTTCACAACACGCATGATGATGATGGACCCTCTTTACTCTACAGCGGGAGACAGAAAATAAAAATGTGTACGGAGTTACAAACCTGCTTCAACTGGGATTATCAAATGGTGGCAGTTTACACCAGTTTTGATAAGAATTAAAACCCTGAACTCTGCAGGCCTGCGCGAGTCCTCCTGTTTCTGGAAACATCACACTTTGAAGTAAAATGACATAAATTTTGTGATAAAAGTTAAAATAAAATTGACCTTTTTACTAATGTACTAAAGTTAGAGAGGCCAGACTGACATGGTTTGGACATGTCCAGAGGAGGGACAGTGGTTTGGACATGTCCA
>NC_056519.1:370327-375682 GCF_014905685.2 Nematolebias whitei | reverse complement strand
GTTTGGACATGTCCAGAGGAGGGACAGTGGTTTGGACATGTCTAGAGGAGGGACAGTGGTTTGGACATGTCCAGAGGGGGGGCAGTGGTTTGGACATGTCCAGAGGGGGGGCAGTGGTTTGGACATGTCCAGAAGGGGGACAGTGGTTTGGACATGTCCAGAGGGGGGACAGTAGTTTGGACATGTCCAGAGGAGGGACAATGGGTATGTTGGTAGGATGTTAGAAATGCAGCTGCAGGAAAAAGACAAAGAGGAGACACATGGATGCAGTTAGAGAGGACATGGAGGTAGTTGGAGTGAGGACAGAGTGAGGACAGAGGACAGAGTGAGATGGAGGAGGACTCGCTGTGCAGACCCCTAAAGAGGGAAAATCCAGAAGAAGAAGAACTGACTTTTCTTCTGTAAGACAAATGACATGGTACACTTTTGTAATGAAGAATATTCATTGGTTATGTTTATCAGAAAAACATTTTTGCCATTAATAGTCACTTTGGCACATGCATTTGTTGACATAAATATGTCAAAATAAACTCAAACTTTCCATAAAGCAACATTACAAGTGTGTCTCTATCGACACATTTTTAGCTGGTGAATTTTTCTCAGGTGTAAAGAGTTAATGTACAGGTATATGTAGAAAACTGAGGCAAACAGTGTTTTCATTAGATCGACAACTCCAGGTCTGTTTGTTCCTTTAACAATTCATAACTTTAGTCACAACTTGTCCAGACTTCCTGGGAACAAAAGGAGACCATCTACAAGTTTCTTTGAACCCACCTATGTGCACTTTGTGTCCACTGTTTTCCAGTTTGTTCCCATCTTAGCAGCCACACCCATGCTGATGATTTATTCTACTATGGTACCTTTTAGAAACGAGGAAACCAGACCTGGAGAAGGTGTTGGTGTAAAAGCCCAACAGGGTAGCTGTGCTTGGATCTGTATTTCACACAAGCAGTGTGGGCCTGGTACATGTTGGTGCATCACGCACCATGACTGAACAATTACTCATGCCCCATTAAGAAGGATTTGACTTGGTGCCTCCGAATGCTTCAAGGGGCCAGAATGGTAGTGGATACTAAGAAATGGCATCCACAAGGTAAAAAGAGGGAGTAGAATTTGATGATGAATCTGACCAGCATCCAAATCAAGATGTGCATGTGCAATGTGCCAATGATTGAATAAAAACTGTTTAGTTGAGTTTATACATTAATGTACGTATTGTACACCATGCACAGTCCTACTCAGTCATTTTATATTTAATAACTAGACAGTACAATTGTTTGTGTCTAAAAAGAATTGTGTTTGGTGTAGGGGCTACAGCTGCAGTGTCTGAGGTGTCCCAGCGCATCCACGACAATACTCAACGGCACGAGAACCACCTGCAGCTTTGCCGAGTACAGAAACTGCTGAAAGGGCGAAAAACGAAGGTGTTGGCTGCAGGTTGGTGATCACGTATTCCTTTCATCTCTTTATGAATTGCCTTCATTTTTATTGTACCGTTCTCTGTATCTGATGCTCCGAGTGACTTGAGGTACACTAAGGGGGTGGGAAAGCAAGACAGACGTGACGGGATGACGGCATGATGGGATGGAACCCACTAAGCTACAGCTCTTAAAGGGCTACGCCTATACTCATAGAATCTGGGGTTACAGTAGTAACCAACGTTTCTTTTTTTTTGTGCTGAAACATTTCGACTTCGATTCCTTGACTGATGAAGCCTTCCAGATCAAAGGCGAAATGTTTCAGCACAAAAAAAAGAAACTGTCCAGTTGACCTGACTGAAAAATGTTGGATTGTATACCTGGATTATTGAGCATGGACTTTGTTGATCCTTCTGTTATTTAGATTTTAAACGTCTGTACAAAATATAGATCAATAAATCCACCACAAAAACTAAAGTGCAGGTGAAGTTTCCCAAAATAACTAAATAAAATGAATCTTAAGATCTGTTGAGCATAAATGTAACAAAATATATGTTGTCTTTAAATGAGCTATAACTTCCAGAACTTGTGACAAGGTTATCATGTGACCCTGAAGCTTGTGGTGTTTCCTCTGTTCCTGCAGGAATGATTAATTTCTCTGATGCTCTGTCTCTGATCACATGACTCTGTTCCTGCTCCATGGACTGTGGAACAGAGAGACATTAGCATTACACCTACGGATGGGGCCGATCCGGTATTGGTATCATCTTCATGATGGTCCATGATCCATGATGCATGTCTGTGTCTGATGAAACATCTCCTCATGTGATTCCCTGCCAGTTGCTCTGCACGTTGGCTTCAAACTATGGAATGGATTTCCTGAGTGGAGGCGTGTCTCATGAACCCAGAGTAATAAGACCCGCCTCACATTCAGGAAATCCAGTTCATAGTTTGCAGCAGCTACAACATGAGGACTGAGCAGCACTGTGGCTAACAGCTAACAAACTTTTCATCAAACTTAATAAACATTTGAAAAAGCACCACATTGAAGAGCACGAGGATTGTTTAGCCAGGCGCCGTGGTAAAGTTAGTTTTACGTTGGACATTCGAGCTCCGTGGCTTCAGCGGTGTGTTCCTCTCGTTCAGTCTGAAGCAGACAGTCTGGTTTCAGTCTGCCCGTCTGGAGGAGCAGACTGAAACAGACTGTCTGCTTCACAGCTTCATACTTGCAGCCAAGTTATAGTTTATGTTTACCCTCCACGAGATATTTATCAGTGCAACAGTAGACAATCATAAAAAAACATGTGAATTGAAAAATAAAATAAAATTATATTTAAAAAAAGAAACAAAAACAGCTACATTATAAAGTGATGTAAATACTAAAAACAGGAACGTGTCTGTTAGTTTATGCCATGAACTTAGCAGATGTTTGAAGCCATTTAATCACTTTAATATCCACCTTAATGTCCACTTCGGCATATAGTTTTTATTGTTTTTATGCTGTTAGTGCTTAGTGTATATTTAGTTTAATGTTTTTCTTTGTTCATATCTTAGATCTTATTGCTGTTTTTCTTTTACATTTTATTGTTGGATGTAACTGGAACCCTGTGGACATAATTTCGTTCCACCACATGTGGTGCATATGACAATAAAACTCTGACTCTGACTTTAAAGCTAGGAACAAAAAACATATTTTGTGTTAGCAGGATTTAATTCTAACTTTGAAACTTATCCAACATTAATAAAACTTACCTCAACTTGCCTTTTTGGACATGCATGCATATATATGTACAAATTGTACTTGAGAGGAGATTGTGATGCATGCTCAATAATGCAGGTAGATTATTACAGCCTCATGTAAAATCAATGATGATCATGATATTGGAATAGTATTGTATTGGCCGATATCCAGATGTAGGTATCAGATTGTATCAGAAGTTTAAAAACATGTGGATTGGTGCATCCCTAGTTACGTCAGTACTGACAGGGGGGGGGGGGGGGGGTTGCACAGTTTAGTTTGGTAGTTAAGCGTGCTTGGTTCTGTTAATGGGGCGGGGCGCCCCGCTTGTCTAATGGTGGGGGAAACACTGACATACTTACATCATGAAATTAGTATATCATGACATAATTTATTTTCCCGGGCAAGTTTTTTTTACTGGTATTGTGAACGATATATGGCCCAGCCCTATGATAAACTGCTGATTTATTAATGTCGCACCAACTCTCACTGTTGGGTAGGCTGCTTGGGCGCAAGAAGACAGTAGGTGGATTTTCAAGTATAACACTATCGTTTTATATCGATATAGTCTCATTTTGTATTGCAAAAAAATTATCTCAATATTTTTAAAATATTGAGATTTCGCCCAGCTCTTTTTAAGAATTTAGAACATTGCAAGAGTATGGAAAGGGTTTTTATACCCAGATCACAACTGGGTTAGAAGTATAGGTTGATATTGACTGTTTCTGTACCTCATTGGAGTTCTTTGTTTAAATCAGGTCTCTCTTGTAAATGAGTCCTTGAGGCTCAATGAGACTAACCTGTAGAAATAAAGGTTGGATGAATAAAGCCTGAATAGAAGTACTAAAATAAATACAACATCCCTACTTTTCAGGTTTTCACTTATTGCTGCGGGGGGTTCCAGAACATAACCGCCGCAATAAACGAGGGACTGCTGTATAGTCATGTCTCAAAATAAGAGTTTCACCTTAATTAGTTTTACAGGTGCCTTGAAGGTTTTCATGACTATTTAAAGGGAACCAACATGAAGCAGAAAACCAAACGCCAGAGCCGTCGGAGGACCTTAGAAAAACAATTTTAGATATTTATACTAAAGGAAAAGGCTACAAGACCAAGCAGCTTCATGTTCCTCTGACCACAGCTGCCCATATCAACAAATTGTAGAAGGGTCATGTTACATAAGACAACCTCCCAAAATGTGGATGCAAGAGGAACTGCATCCCCAGCTTGACCAAACTTGTAGTGCAGATCAGAGAAAAAGAGCCAAGGAAACCATTGAAAACCATGCAAGCTGAACTCTAGCATCAAGGTATGTCACTCTCCGATTGCATCGTCACGTTTTGATTTATACTAAACTTCATGGAGAACTTAAAGGAGGGTTCTACTAATGGAAGGAAAACACAAACGACACCAAAATGTATGTTGACAAACCCTCAAAGTTTTTGGGACTGATAGAACGCCTTACCTACTGTGAAACCTAAAAGGGGCTCAGTTTTGTTTTGGAGCTGCTTTGCTTCATTTATCACAGAGAACTTTGAAACAATGAGGTCTCAGACTGTCTAGGTACCCTGGAGGAAATGTACTGCTCGGTGTCGGAACGCTCCGTCTCAGTCGCAGGTCTTGGGTCCTCCAACAGTGTAATGACCCCAAACTACACAGTTAAAACATTAGAATGTGGCTGAAAAAGAAACCCTGGACGTCTCACATGAGCTTAGATCTTAGTTGAACATCTATGGAGCAATCTGAAAATTGGAGTGTTACGGCGGCATCCTTTAAACCTGAAACAGCTGGAGACGCTTGCTCAGGAAGACGTGGCCAACATACCTGTTGGTACCTGCAGATATCTCATTGTAAAGCACACATCAATTATTGGCAGTGGTTGATTAAGCAGAAGATGATGGATGGATGGATGGATGGATGGATGGATGGATGGATGGATGGATGGATGGATCGATCGATCGATCGACCAACCACCAGAAAAAACAACAAGGAATGCCACAAACTTTTGTCTGGTTCAGGTATTTCACAGATACTAGATTTTAATTTATTTTTATTGTGAAGGGGTACCAACTATTTTGTCTGCATTGGTACTTCCCTGTTGTACTTTTACTCAGTCACTGGAAAATACTGGACTTTCTGCACAAACCATTGCATATATATATATATATATATATATATATTTTTTTTTTTTTTTTTTTT
>NC_056519.1:369438-370227 GCF_014905685.2 Nematolebias whitei | reverse complement strand
GATGGCCTCCCTTCTCCCCTTACAGCCATCCTCTCCACACCATTATTATGAAATATTTATTATAGTGACTATCTAGTGTAGGTTTTATTTGTTTTGTTTTTTTAATAGGATAGAAAGAAAGAAAAGACAAAGTAAGACTCCAAAATATAAGAAATATATACAAATAGAGCACACTTCAAAACACCCGGCCACTGTCTGTTCACCTGCAAAGAACATGACAAAACACAGCAACAAAATACATATGTATAAAGAACTTAAAATATTCATGGCTTTGCAGTAAGTTTCCATAAATATATATACCCATACCTACGCCTATATACATACATACATACATACATACACATGAATATACACTCACATACATATCTATATATCTACATATAAAGCCTACATAAGCATCCCTGCTTCTATTTGTGTGTGGTTGTGAGCATGCATAAGTGTATAAGGCTTCTCTAATAGAACATTTATTAGTAACTGTGAAGCAGCAGAGACCCGACCCCCAAGACCAGAGGCAGACGAAAAAGGGGGGACCAGAGCCCAAGACCCCAGGAGGGACCCCGACCGCGGAGCCCCCAGAGCCACCCACACAGGACGAACCACTCACCCACCCTCCAGAACGGACCACAGGGGAGAACCGGAAGATCCCCACCAGCAACCACATACAGTGACCCCCCGGGGCCAACAGCGACAAACTCATAGGCCTCCGTCGGCACCCGCCGCACCGATGTAGGTCCAGGTCCAGGCACCGAGGCCCGGGCACCGAGGACTCACACCACCCAGGCCAAGGCC
>NC_056519.1:363379-369338 GCF_014905685.2 Nematolebias whitei | reverse complement strand
GAAGTTCTAATCCTCCGGTATCTTTAGATTTCTGTAATGCTTTTAAGCTAATACGTGGAGTTTTGTTTTTCCAAAGGAATTTAGATATCAAAGAGTCCAGTGACTTAAACCATTCAGTTGAAGGTTTATTTGGAATCATTGAGAATAAATAGTTTATTCTCGGCAGGACCATCATTTTTACTGAGGCAACTCTTCCCATAACCATAACCATTGCATATCTTACCAACAACTCTCACATGTCCAGTTCATCAGTGAAATTACAGGTACCTTCTATCCGCCTTCGGTCTTATTTATTTATTTCTCCTCTGGTGTCTTTCTTTTGTACTTGGTGGAATGATGGTTCCTTTCTTCCTGCCACGCCCCCTCCTTTTATTTTGTCTTTGGAGAATCTGACCTCATTGCTGCACTGCTCGCCCTGCCAATCTCCCCCAGGACCAATTAAAGTCCAGCTTCATCTGGAGACCAGAAGATAAAAAGGAAACCAGTGTGTGTGTGTGTGTGTGTGCATGTGTGCATGTGTGCGTATGTTTGTGTGTGTTTTTGTTCCCAGTTACATTGTGGGAACCAAAGCCCAAAAGGATAAGTTGCGTGTGTGTGTGTGCATGTGCATTTGTGAGGGTGATACTGAATGCGTTTGTTTTCTTTTATATGCAAGCTTGTTTCGTGTGTGTGTGTGTGTATTTGCAGGCTGAGAGTGAAAGATGAATAGCAGTGCAGCTCTCTAATGCCAATGTGCAAAGTTTCAAAAGGTTTCTCTCATCCAAGTTCTCAAGTCCTCACAAGTCCACACACTTCCATTTCAACCAGTAAAGCTGGAGTCCCAGCAGGCGAACTTCAGAGCTCTGCGGCTCTCTACACTCAGCAACCTCACGACGACCTGTTCTCCTTCCTTCCCACCATTGCCACCTCTAATGTGGAGCAAAGAGAAGCTCTGCTTTGTACAGATCAGAAGCACTGAAGCCCCTCTAACATATTAAGTAGCTCTGTAGGACAGGGAGGGTAGGGGCTTTGGTGAAGTCATCAGTTTACAACATAATATTTGTAAAAGTCATGAAAACTCAAGGATCAGTGTTTGCCCTAGATTAGCCCTGCTTGTCAGTCAGGGAGAAGAAAGTGGAGCGTTATGTGACTGATGCTGTGATTGCTGACGATATGGGGGTTTATATAGGGGTAACTGAGCGTCACGTTACTAATGCCAGGTCCAAGTCATTTATCCTGTGCCAGCCAGTCTTAATTAGTCAGAATTAAACACGTGTTTACGGAAGTCTCCAAGCCGTTTGCAGCAGTCACAGCCAGGACTGATTTTCTGGGAAGAGGGCGCTGGTGTACAAGGCTTGCCATCTGCCTTTGCCAGCTGTGACTGTGTTCTTTCTGTTTTTGTCAGGTCTCACGCGCAACATCAACTCGTTACTGGTATACGAACGTCCATTACTTTTAGATCTTTGATTATCTGCTACCAAGCTCGCCTATTTTGAGCACAATGAACGGACTTCTGGGCGTCCTCTCCTGGCTGACAGACATGTGGACCTGCTCCGCACTGCTCCTGCCCCGAGACAACGCCTCAGGCGCCGGGGAAAACATGCTGCGTGACAGGTGAAGCTTGAAGCCTGCCGTGCACTTTCTGCTACAACCTCTCCAGCTGCTCAACGCGTCCATCGCCAGTCCTGGCACTTCGTGGATCCTGTCGTGCCTTGTCTGGTTCCGTTGATGGGGTCCGTTCTCACAGTGGCCCATTTGCTGCTATTTATCCAGTTTTAGGAGTCAGAGAGTACACACATGCAGGAAGTACACACAGATATACAGGCCAGTGGAGAGAAAATAAAACGGGTAATGTGCTCACGTCTGGAGGTGTTGGTTAAAAGTCGAGCTGCAGCATTTTGGACCACTTGCAGGTGTCTAATGGAGGACTGGGAGATTCCTGCATATAGGGAATTGCAGTAGTCGAGCCTTGAAGTTATAAAAGCATGGATGGCCTTTTCCAAATCAGAACGATTTACAGGAAGTACACACCGACGTACAGGAAGTACACACAGACGTACAGGAAGTACACACAGACGTACAGGAAGTACACACAGACATACAGGAAGTACACACAGACATACAGGAAGTACACACAGACATACAGGATATTTTGCGCCGCTCCAGGTGGCTGCATGTTGGAGCAGCTCTGCTACTTTCATTCTGAGATTTTGCTTTTGGAAACTTTAATTCCTCTTTTTCTGGATGTAAATCACATGTTTTGGATGATTGTTTCCTCTGGTATCAGATGCTGTGCAGCTGGAAGGATTTTTACTGAAACTTTTTTAGTTTTGGACATTTGTTATGATGCGTAACCATGGCAACAAGGCAGTTTTCTACAACCAACAGCATCTGATTAACATCTCAAAAGCTCAAATAATATCTCAACTACAGCCCCAAATCTCAAGTGAGTTGAAAAAGATGTTCTGTGGATGCGTTCTCATCTACCTGCCAGCTGTGCTCGAGTGCTTGACCACTGAGATCCTGGAACTAGCAGGAAACGCAGCTCATGACAGCGGAAGGACAGGATCGTCCCTCAGCACCTACAGTTGGCTGTCCGCAGCGACGAGGAGCTCAACAAGCTGCTGGGAGGAGTGGCCATCGCTCTGGGAGGAGTTCTGCTCTGCATTCAGGTGGTCCTACAGCCCGGAGGAACCGAGAGGCCAGCCGAGTCTGGGTGGACGGATCGAACAGCATCTGCAGCCAGTTTCTTAGGATCCACTGTGGGATGGACCTTTACAAGAGATCCTTCCTGTCTACAGCATCAGCATCTATAACATCTCTTAATGAAATGAGGATAACGAGTTACAGCAACAAATAATTTCCCTCTGGGATTAATAAAGTATTTTTGAATTGAATTTGAATTGAATTGAAGTACACAGAGACGTACAGTAAGTACACACAGACATAGAGTAAGTACACACAGACATACAGTAAGTACACACAGACATAGAGTAAGTACACACAGACATACAGGAAGTACACACAGATCTACAGGAAGTACAGACGAAGACCAGTCAGGAGAATGCCATGTGTGTGAAGCTTGTCTATATATTCTTATGAGTTTAGCCGAGCTCACTGACTCAGAGGCGTCCTTGGAGTGCCAGCTACACGTTGCAGCCTCACCCAGCTCCTCATCCAGCTTTCTCCTAACCCAAACATATGGTTCACAGGCAGAGTTAACCTTCTCAGCCATAGTAGTTAAAAACATTCATGAACTTTGACCAGCAATTCCCTAACACTCTCCTCAAGCTGTTGTTCCTACAGACCAATAAAACATTCATGTTAAATATCCTGATTCTTGCGCAATAATCCAGGTAGAAAAATCCAACAAAGTTCAGTCAGGTCATATGGATGGTTTCTTATTGTTGAAAAGTCTTTCATCCAAAGGACTTCATCAGTCTGAGGAACTGCAACAAACTCAGTCTTATAAATAGCACCTTACATAGTGGATCAGCCAGTTTGATGGTGCTCATATGGTTTATGTTCTCCATCCTCTCCCCCGCCAGGGTTCCTGCTATTTATAAGTCTGAGTTTGTTGTAGCTCCTCGGACTGACGAACCCTTTTGGATGAAATACGAAATGTTTCAACAAAAATAAACCGTCCAGAGCTACCTGGATTACTGAGCATGAATCAGGATATCTTGAATGTAAACTTTTTTGACATAAACTTTCATGGAGTCGACTACTTTTGTTGTCCCCCATTGCTGAACTAAGAGACAGAATTAGAAATACCGTATTTTCTGGCGTATAGTTTGCAGATTTTTTTTCATATTTTGTCAGTCTTGCGACTTGTACGTTGAAACGACTTGCATACTTTTTTCCAAATTCATAACAAGTTTTGACTGACGCTTTAAATTTCTAAGAACTGCAACAGCGAGTCCTTTCATTCTTTCTCGTTTCACTCAGCTGGTGCAGGTGGAGGAACGCTGAAGAGCTAGCGGCTCCGGCCACGATGGATGGATGGCTCCACCCAGGCAAAATGAAGCTGTTTTGACCATGAAATAAATGCATAATAAACTCGATGGGTCAGTGGTGACGCATAATAAATGCAACACCGAAGTGACTTATATATATGTTTTTCCTCTTCATGAGGCTTTTTTTGACTGATGCGACTTACACTCCGGATCAACTTATACACCGGAAAATATGGTACCATCCGAATGAGCATAAATAGAAAAGTATCTCAGTATCTCTTCTTCCTTTTTGGGTTGTGGGGGTCATTGGTGTCCATATCCAGCAGTCACAGTGCGAGAGGCAGGGGACACCTGGACAGGTTAGGTTTGGTTTATCTGTCATATGCAAACTCAACATCGAGTCAACAATGCAATTAAATGCTGAGGACGAGAAGAGCTGTCTCGACTCGCCCAAAAAACAAGAAGAAATACCAAAGCATGCATCAAAAATACTAAAACATACTAAAAATACTAGTAACATACTAGTAAAATACTCAAAGCATTCTAAAATACCACTAAAATACTAAAAGCAAACTAAAAATACTACTAAAATACTAAGGAATACTATTATAATCCTACTAAAATACTAAAACATACTAAAAAAATACAACTAAAATACTAAAAAAAAAAACCTACTATAATACTCCAAAAAAGTTCAATCTGGTCCTCTGGACATTCAAAAAAACAAAAAAGGAGTAAAGAGAGGAGTAAAGGAGGCCATCTTTGTGAAAAGAAATCGTCCATCATTAAACAGGGGTGGAGCCTCCGTGTTCAACTGTCCCCCTCTTACAATGCTGTGATTGCTAGTATCACTCAGCCCTCTGTGAACAGTAAACAGCCATCAGTGTGCTAATGATCCATTGTTAGGCTGATGGTCCTTCTTGACCATGTGATCAGCTGGTTCTGGTTGTCAGCAGCAAAACTGGTTGATCCACTCTGAGACGGTGCTATTTCAGAGACTGAGCTGAATACAGCACCTCAGACTGAAGAAGTCCTTTGGATGAGAGACGAAATGTTTCTATATTTTTTTGCTTTGTTTTTTTTTTTTAATGTCCAGAGGACCAGATTGAACTTTTTTGGATTTTTCTACCTGGGTTATTGAGCATGCATCAGGCTACTATAATACTAAAAACATAATAAAAATAGTAGAAAAATGCTAAAAACATACAAACCGGATTCCAAAAAAGTTGGGACACTACAGAAATTGTGAATAAAAACTGAATGCAATGATGTGGAGATGGCAAATGTCAATATTTTATTCGTAATATAACATGGATGACAGATCAAAAGTTTAATCTTAGTAAATGTACAGCTGCTCTTTGGTCCTCTCTAGCTGCTTTTTGGTGCATCTGCAGCAACTCTATGGTCCCTCTGCAGCTGCTCTTTGGTCTCTCTGCAGCTGCTCTTTGGTCCCTCTGCAGATGCTCTTTGGTCCCTCTGCAGCTGCTCTTTGGTCTCTCTGCAGCTGCTCTTTGGTCTCTCTGCAGCTGCTCTTTGGTCCCTCTGCAGCTGCTCTTTGGTCCTTCTGCATCGGCTCTATGATCCCTCTGCAGCTGCTCTTTGGTCCCTCTGCAGCAGCTCTGTGCTCCCTCTGCAGCTGCTCTTTGCTCCTTCTGCATCGGCTCTATGATCCCTCTGCAGCTGCTCTATGGTCCCTATGCAACTGCTCTTTGGTTCCTTTGCAGCTGCTCTTTGGTCCCTCTGCAGCTGCTCTTTGGTCCCTCTGCAGCAGCTCTTTGGTCTCCCTGCAGCTGCTCTTTGGTCCCTCTGCAGCTGTTCTTTGCTCCTTCTGCATCTGCTCTATGGTCCCTCTGCAGCTGCTCTTTGGTCTCTCTGCAGCTGCTCTTTGCTCCCTCTGCAGCTGCTCTTTGCTCCCTCTGCAGCTGCTCTTTGGTCTCTCTGCAGTTGCTCTTTGGTCTCTCTGCAGCTGCTCTTTGTTCCCTCTGCAGCTGCTCTTTGGTCTCTCTGCAGCTGCTCTTTGGTTT
>NC_056519.1:359536-363279 GCF_014905685.2 Nematolebias whitei | reverse complement strand
CTCTGCAGCTGCTCTTTGGTCTCTCTGCAGCTGCTCTTTGGTCTCTCTGCAGCAGCTCTTTGGTTCCTCTGCAGCTGCTCTTTCGAGCTTTAACCAAAACTGACATAAAACTGAATTTTATTAATTGTTATAACAACTAAAAGGACTAGTTTTAGCAGTTTTCCTGTAATTTTTTTGCAAATATATGAATACTAGAAACATTACAAATTAAAACATACTCACTTTCACGTTATGTTTTATTTCTTCAAAGTACATTACATAATTTTTCTACAATTTAAATAACCACATTAGAATGCAGTTTATTGTTTTAGTTTTAGAAACTGGGCAAAAACTATTTTATTTTTCATTCTTTACAAAAATCTCGTCTTTTATTTTTCTTAGAATGTAAAAATATCAATAAATGTTAAAAATCATTATATATATTTAGTTTAAAAAAATCACCCCTACTGTCCAGAAAAGAGCCTGGATGAGTTGTGTGTCTAACCAGGTGGTCAGTAGCTCAGGAGCACCACAGGGGACTGTACTCTCACCACTCCTTTTCACTCTGTACACCTCAGATTTCCAGTACAAAACAGACTCCGGTCATGTGCAGAAATATTCAGATGACTCTGCAGTGGTCGGGTGTATCAGAGATGGACAAGAAGCTGAGTACAGGGAACTGGTGGACCGCTTTGTGGCATGGTGTGGAAACAATCATCTCATCTTGATCGTGAACTAAGCAAAGGAGATGATTGTAGATTTCAGGAGAAATGGGTCCAACCCTATTTCCTTCATGGGAGAAGAAGTGGAGGTGGTGGAGAAGTATAAATACCTTGAGGTTCACCTGGACAACAGACTGGACTGGAAATGCAACAGTGAAGCGTCTACAACAAGCTCATAAAGAAGGCTGGCTCAGTTCTGGAGACTCCTCTAGAACCTTTGGAGATGATTGTACAAAGAAGGATTCTTCATCAAATGAAGAACATTATAGACAACCCTCAGCATCCTCTTCATCAGACATACAACATCAGAGGCTTCTTCAGATCTGCTGTAGGACAGACGCTACAAGAGATCCTTCCTGCCCACAGCCACCAGCATCTAGAACAACTCTTTAATGAAACCAGGATGATGAGTTACAACATTTAATTTACCTCTGGGATTATGAAAGTATTTTTGAATTGAATAAAGCTTAGAAACTTTCAATGGCTCAAACTTTTGTTGTACAGTTCTGTCGCTACAATCATTTAAAGCTGTCAATGTCTCCACAGCCTTCATGTTTTCTTTTCCCTTTCAAAGGACGGTGGTTCATCCGTGAGGGCTGGCTAAAGACTGTTCCTGCCAAAGGCACAGAGGCAAAGCCCAGGATGTTCTTCTTGTTCTCGGACATGCTGCTGCAGGCCAAGCGCTGCAGCCCACTGCATCCCACCAGTGGGCAGAAGTTCGCCGGCCAACACGCCTACCCTCTGCAGGACGCAGCTGTGGAGAAGGTGTTTGGTCACACCACAAGCCAAGGAGGTCTGCTCAGTGTGAGTGCCAGTCGTTTTTCTTCCAAACTTTGTTCACTTTTAATTCTTGTTTAATCGTTTGGCTTTTAGAACATTCTTGAGAATATGATTTGACCATTTTCAACCAGCAAAAAATTAAATGGCATTTATTTATTTGTTTGTTTTATTTATTTATTTGTTAAATTTTCACATATGGTTCAATCTTGGGTAGCATAATTTAAGCAGAAGTTTAAGTTTGGGTCTCCTCAGTCTCAAGCCTCCACAGTCATGGTTCTGACCCTGAATCAAGTGAACTACCGTAATTCTCAGGCTTTAGAACGCACCAGTCTCTGAGCTGCACAAATTAAATATAAGATAAATCATAATATTGTACATAAATAAGACATTACGGTTATCCACAGTTCATCGTCGGGATCTGTGCCAGCTCCGGCTGGTGCAGTTTTGTGTTGTAGTACAAGAACCAGCCAGCAGGGGGAGTTTCACACAATCTAGTTTTTCATCACTCACTGTAAGATCATCAGAGTCCTCCTGAAGCTTCACTCACTCCTGGTTACAACCATTACACTTCAAAATGAACACACTGACCCTCGAAGCATAACCACTGCACAGAGCAGTGCCAAACACCTACATAACTGAAATTATTTAAAGTCATGTACCAGTAAATATTACCCAGAAGTCTTATGAGGTCATGTGACTGCAAGTCAAATGGTACCAGTAGAATACGGTAAATATTTATTAAATTAGTACCATTGATTTTTATTGGTAAACATTAATGGCATCAGGTGCTGTTTTTAAATGAACTTTCTAAATAAATTTAACGTGATTTCTCCTCATCAGAGCTCATGAGGAGGAGGAGGATGAAGGGGGACCCCCCCCCCCCTCCTCCACTCACTATCATGCATGAGATTTTTTTTTTCGAGCGGACCGCTGCAGCGAGCTAACGGGGAAATCACGGGGGGCGGAGTATGCATTTACGTGAGTAAAAGTTGGTCCACGAACTGTACTGTTGTAAATAGCTCATGCTCGAAGGCTTTGGAGCAAATAACAGTGAAATGTCGGCCACATTATCTACCCCGAGAGTTCACAGTGACTTTTATCTCTGTCGTCTACATTCCTCCGGACGCTAATGCTAATGAATCACTACAGGAGCTTCATGATATCATCAGCTCGCTGCAGAGCAAACACCCCGAGGCTCTTTACGTGGTAGCCGGAGACTTTAACCACGTGAATCTAAAGGACTGTCTCCCAAGCTTTAATCAGCATGTGACGATTCCGACACGTGGAGACCGCACGCTGGACCGTGTTTACACGAACGTAAAAGATGCATACAAAGCCGAACCCCGCCCCCACCTAGGACTGTCAGACCACATCTCAATCTTCCTGGCTCCTGCTTACATGCCCCCGCTGAGACGCTCCAGACCGGTACAAAAGAAAGTTAAATGTTGGATCCAGGACAGTGGCCTCATACTGAGAGATTGTTTTGATCAAACAGACTGGCAGGTTTTCAGAGAAGCTGCTGAAAATGGAGGTTCGCTTGATCTTGACCAATACACATCCTCAGTACTGGGTTACATTAGTACATGTACTGACACAGTCTCCACTATCAGAAATGTTAAAAGCTACCCAAACAGAAAACCTTGGCTGAATGCAGAGGTGCGTACCCTGCTGGAAGCCAGGAACACTGCCTTCAGGTCTGGAAACTCAGAGGAGCTGAGTAGGACAAGAAAAGAGCTGGTTGCTGGTATTAAGAGGGCCAAGGCCACATATGCAAAGAGGATCGAGGGTCAATTCATCTCACAAGACCCTTGGAGCATGTGGAGGGGCATTAAGTGCATAACAGATTATAAAGGAAGGAGTGAACAATGCCCCAAAGACCCATCTCTGCCTGATGCCCTCAACAATTTCTATGCACACTTTGAAGACCCGAACAGACCACCCAGCACCAGACTCACCTCACCACCGGATGAAGAGCATCTCAGCGTGACCTCAGCAGAAGGAAGGAGTACCTTCAGGAGGATTAATCCGCACAAAGCAACTGGCCCAGACAACATCCCCGGAAAAGTGTTGAAGGAATGTGCTGATCAGCTCTGTGAGGTGCTGGCAGACATCTTTAACACCTCACTTACCCTGGAGACAGTTCCCACCTGCCTGAAGACTGCCACCATCATCCCAGTCCCAAAAAGCTCTACAGTGACTGGTCTGAATGACTATCGGCCAGTGGCCCTCACCCCGATAGTCGCTAAATGCTTCGAAAAACTG
>NC_056519.1:358971-359436 GCF_014905685.2 Nematolebias whitei | reverse complement strand
TATATATATATATGTGTATATGTGTATATATATATATATATGTGTATATGTGTATATATGTATGTATGTATAAGTGTATATATGTATGTATATGTGTATATGTGTGTATATGTATGTATGTGTATATGTGTGTATATGTATGTATGTGTATATGTGTATGTATGTGTATATGTGTATATGTGTATGTATGTGTATATGTGTATATGTGTATGTATATGTGTATATATATATGTATATGTGTATATGTGTATGTATATGTATATGTGTATATGTGTATGTATATGTATATGTGTATATGTGTATGTATATGTATGTGTATATATGTGTATGTATATATATATGTGTATGTGTATGTATATATATATGTGTATATATGTGTATGTATATATATGTGTGTATATATGTGTATGTATATATATGTGTGTATATATGTGTATGTATATATGTGTGTGTATATATGTGTAT
>NC_056519.1:352485-357485 GCF_014905685.2 Nematolebias whitei | reverse complement strand
TGCGTTTAATGTGAGCTTAAAATGAGATCCTGGTATTTAAACACACCCGTACACATAAAGATGTCCCACAGCAAGAATTTAAAAATTTTTATTAAAATATGTACAGACTTGACTGCTTAGAGCACTTCTGCTCAACTGAGCTCACATCGTGATGCAGGGGAGGGGAGACGGCTTTAACAGGCAACAAAATAAAAATACCAGTAGTCGTCTAAAAGTCACTCATCGCTCTGTTCTTCGTCCTCACTGAAACCATGGAAGTCCTCTTCTTCAGTGTCAGAACTGAAGAGGCTCAAAAAAACGTTCTCACACACTGGCTCTCTCTCGCTCTCGACGTCACTCCCTCGTGCGGTCCACATCGTCCCTCAGCGGTCCAGCCAAAGCCTGTGCTGTGCACGAGGCGTGAAATACAGTAACTGATCTGAAGAATTTAGAGCTTTTTTTTACCTTTGCTTACTGTAAACAGGAAGCTTCATTAATGCACGTGCATCTTGGAGGATGGGTCAATGACAGTATCTCATTGGTCATTAAGGTTAGACTTCTGGTCACATGATGACTGACTGTGTGGAGTTATGGTTGGAAATCTGAAACCATGAGCGAGAGGCTCTGGATCAGATCTGACCTGATTACCAGAGGGCATTCACTCTGTTTAACAAAAGTCTGCTCCAAGAGGGACAGGTGCAGCCCAGCTCTGTCAAAAGAAAATGGTAGCCAGCAGCAAAAAGCTGTCTAGAGACGACAGGAAGTCTGTCAAAATAAAATATAAAAATGTAAATTATTAAAATTATGAAAAAAATGCATAAATTAATCACTTTTGCATATAAACCACGGGGTATAAAGTGTAAGAAAAAAGTAGCAGCTTTTACACCGGCAATTACGGTAATTACAGGTGCTGGTCATAAAATGAAAATATCATGAAAAAGTTTATTTCAGTAATTCCATTCAAAAAATGAAACTTGTATATTATATTCATTAATTACACACAGACCAATATATTTCAAATGTTTATTTCTTTAATGTTGATGATTATAACTGACCCAAATTCAGTATCTCAGAAAATTAGAACATTGTGAACAGGTTCAATATTGAACACACCTGGTGTCACACTCCGATCAGCTGATTAACTCAGAACACCTGCAAAGGACTTTAAATGGTCTCAGTCTAGTTCTGTAGCTACACAATCATGGGAAGACCGCTGACTGGACAGTTGTCCAAAAGACGACCATTAACACCTGCACAAGGAGGACAAGACACAAAAGGTCATTGCTAAAGAGGCTGGCTGTTCATAGAGCTCTGTGTCCAAGCACGTTAATAGAGAGGTGAAGGGAAGGAAATGATGTGGTAGAAAAAACATGCAACAGGGATAACTGCACCTGGAGAGGATGGTGAAACAAAACTCATTCCAAAATGTGGGGGAGATTCACAAAGAGTGGACTGCAGCTGGAGTCAGTGCTTCAAGAACCACCACGCACAGACGTATGCAAGACAAGGGTTTCAGCTGTCACATTCCTTGTCAAGCCACTCTCGAACAAAAATCAGAAAGTCAAGAGTTTCTTTATTTGTCATTTGTACCACATGTAGTACATGTGGTGGAACAAAATTGTGTACACAGGGTCCCAGTTACATCCAACAAAAGTAAAAAATGTAAAAGAAAAACAGTAATAAGATCTAAGATATGATCTAAGAAAACCATCCATCCATCCATTATCTTTACCCGTTTATTCCATTTTGGGTCACGGGGGTCGCCGATGCCCATGTCCAGCAATCACTGTGCGATGGGCAGGGGACACCCTGGACAGGTCTCCAGTCCATCACAGGGACACATAGAGACAAACGAGACAAACAACCATTCACTCTCTCTCTCACACCTAGGGACAATTTAGAGTTACCAATCAGTCTAACATGCATGTTTTTGGTCTGTGGAAGGAAACCGGAGTACCCGGAGAAAACCCACGCATGCACGGAGAGAACATGCAAACTCCACCCAGAAGGCACCTGGACGGGGGATTGAACCAGGGACCTGCTCGCTGAGAGGCAGCAGCTCTACCAGTTGCGCCACCGTGCTGCTCTAAGAAAACCATTAAATAAAAATATGCTAATCACTAGTAATATAAAAACAAGACGCTGAACAGCAGCATGAACATGAGTCTGTGTGAGCAGATGAGTATGAATGAACACAGAAACTTGAAACAGATCAGCAGCAACGTGAAACAGATCAGCAGCACCGTGAAACAGATCAGCAGCAATGTGAAACAGATCAGCAGCAACGTGAAACAGATCAGCAGCAACATGAAACAGATCAACAGCAACATGAAACAGATCAACAGCAACATGAAACAGATCAGCAGCATCATGAAACAGATCAGCAGCAACATGTAAAGGATCAGCAGCAACATGAAACGGATCAGCAGCAACATGAAACGGATCAGCAGCAACATGAAATGGATCAGCAGCAACATGAAACAGATCAACAGCATAATGAAACGGATCAGCAGCAACATGCAATGGATCAGCAGCAACATGAAACGGATCAGCAACAACATGAAACAGATCAGCAGCAACATGAAACAGATCAGCAGCAACATGTGATTTTTCACAGTGGTTATACTGATTACTGGATTCATGAGTCTAACAGCCTCAGGGTATAAGCTATTCCTCAGTCTAGTGGTTCTTCACTTAATGCTCCTTAATAGGGGTGCACCGATTGCAGTTTTCTTCTCCGATCACCGATTTCTAAAAAGTCTGACCTGCCGATTCCGATTTTGGCCGATACTGATTTTGTTTTCTAAGCGACACTGTGTTATAAGGTCACAATGCACCTTTAATTTTCCAATATTATTTTGTTGAAAAACATACCCTTGAACAACATCCTAGAAACAATACAAACTGGTTTTAATTGGCCATGAGGTAGTGCTCTGAAATTTAAAAGAAGTTCAGACAATTATTGTTAAAACAAAAAAAAAATCGGTTTCTCATGCAAGTATCGTCTGATTTCCTAAAATTAAGGAAATAGGGTCCGATAAATCGGCTGGCCGATTTATTGTGCACCCCTACTCCTTAAGCTCCTTCCTGAGAGGAGTGGGATACCGAATGTGGTGTTTTCATTAGTTGTCAGTTATAATCATCAACATTAAAAGAAAGAAATATTTGCGTTGAGCAGGCACTTTAAAACGGTGACGGCTGGGATTACGTCAGCTTCAGTAGTTAAGTTTGTTTTATTGTAGGTCGCAACAGTGCTTCCCCCTCTCGGTACAGCAGCTCTGCAGACAGTGCACGTTGCTATCTTGTGGTGTTTAGTGTAAAATACTTCCACACATTGGACGTGTTACGGTGAAAAGTTTTGGTTAGCCATTAGCAACAGTGCTGCTCTCAGTCCTCGTATTTACTCACGTTGTAGCTGCTGCAAACTATGAAATGGATGTTCTAAATGTGAGGCAGGTCTTATTACTCTGGGGTTCATGAGACACGTCTCCATTCAGGAAATCCATTCCATAGTTTGAAGCCAACCTGCAGAGGAGCTGGCAGGGAATCACATGTGGAGATGTTTCAGCAGAAACATACATGCATCATGAATCATTATTCCCTCATATGGATCAGATCTCATGGTTGTTGGATCAGATCTCCTGGTTGTTGGATCAGATCTCCTGATTGTTGGATCAGATCTCCTGGATCTTGGATCAGATCTCTTGGTGGTTGGATCAGATATTCTGGGTGTTGGATCAGATCTCCTGGTTGTTGGATCAGATCTCCTGGTTGTTGGATCAGCTCTACTGGTGGTTGGACCAGGTCTCTTGGTGGTTGGATCAGATCTTCCTGGTGGTTGGATCAGATCTTCTGGGTGTTGGATCAGATCTCCTGGTGGTTGGATCAGATCATTGTGTATATCCATCTCCTCCTGCCTGAGGGCTCTACCAGTTCCTGCTGCAGCTTATCTAATGGCAGAAAAGGCATTTCATCAGCCTCTTCTCCACCAAGGCCCCGGTGCATACTCAGTAGTGTTACCCATAATTTCTCATAACAACACATTATTGATCGGGGGCCCTACCTGAGCTCAGTGAAAAGGGCCGTCAGCGCTGCAGGGCCCCCCTCATGCAGGACCAAGAAGAATTAAAGACAAATTAAATTTGACAGCTGTAAATGCCATGGCAATCTATATGCAAAGTTTGGAGGGAAAAAACAGAACTTTATTAAAATCTCTGCCTTTTTTCCTCCTCTTCCTTCCTGTTGGTCACATGTTTCCACAGAGTGCTGACTCCCCTCCCATTTATCTTTTCCTCCCCCCTCGCGTCTCGACCTCTCCTGTTCCATCTTTGCCTTCTTGCTGCTAATATTCCCTCGCTGCTTGAATCATTTCCACATCCCTGACAGATTCTCTTTGATGTATAAATAATCAGGCTAAATTATGTGCTGCCGCTCCTATTACACAAAATAATTTCTACCTAAGAGGGTCAGATTTTTTGACAAATCCCTAATTACTGTATGGCAATGGAAGTGGAAATTATTTCTGCAGCAGCTGCAGCTGAATATTCAGAGCCGTCTCACTGAACTCTGTAATTAGACATTATTTCTGTTGATGTTACGTTTGAAATCTTAATTTCTGGAATGTGCAATGACACCCCCCCCCCCCCCCGCACACACACACTGCTCTACTAACAATATGGAAACAGTATTCCTTAAAATAAAGCACATCTCCTGCCAGCGTGCATGCTAAAGTGTTAACACATATTTTTTGCATGTGCTTGGAGTTTCGTGTTGTGAATGATTTGGCTACTAGCATGCCGAAGTTTAGATGTGCGTCTATAAAACTGATTGAATTATAGCTGTTTTTATGTTTGCTAACGTTTATCTGTGGTCAGGATTTTGACATGGATGAACTCAACTTTTTTGGCTAGTAGATGAAATACATTAATGTATGTATACTGTGTGTGTGTGTGTGTGTGTATACTGTGTGTGTGTGTGTGTGTGTGTGTGTGTGCGTGCATGCGTGTGGTGTGTGTGTGTGT
>NC_056519.1:349064-352385 GCF_014905685.2 Nematolebias whitei | reverse complement strand
AGCACTTAAAACAGCAACAAGGCCAACCAAAGTGCTGTACAAAAGAACCAAACATGCACAGCAGACAGGAAAACATAAAATAGAAATACAGATACAAATAGCAGCAGAAGCTAACTAAAATGGCCAACAGAGTAGAGAACAGACCGGACCAAAACAAATCACACCGTGTTAAAGGCAAGAGAATAGAAGTGGGTCTTCAAGCGAGACTTAAGTCTGAGAGTGTGGGAGCCTGCCGGACACTCAGTGGCAACTCATTCCACAGTCGTGGACCTGCAACAGAGAAAGCCCTGTCACCTCTGAGCTTACGACGGGTTTCTGGGACTGAGAGAAGCATCTGGTATGTATGGTGGCCGAGGGCGGGGACCCTGGCGGTCTGATCCTCAGCTACAAAAGCTGGCTATTGGGACGTGGAATGTCACCTCACTGGTGGGGATGGAGCCTGAGCTGGTGTTTGAGGCTGAGAGGTTCTGGCTAGAAATAGTCGGACTCACCTCTACGCATGGCCCGGGCTCTGGAACCAGTTTCCTTCAGAGGGGCTGGACACTCTTCCACTCTGGAGTTGCCCCTGGTGAGAGGCGCCGAGCAGGCGTGGGCGTACTTATTGCCCCCCAACTTGGTGCCTGTGTGTTGGGGTTCACCTCGGTGAATTAGAGGGTGGCCTCCCTCTGCCTACGTGTGGGGGGACGGGTTCTGACTGTCGTTTGTGCTTATGCACCAAACGGCAGTTCAGATTATCCACCCTTTCTGGAGTCCTTGGAGGGGGTACTGGAAAGTGCACCTTCTGGGGACTCCCTTGTTCTGCTGGGGGACTTCAATGCTCATGTGGGCAATGACAGTGAGACCTGGAGGGGTGTGGTTGGGAGGAACGGCCCCCCTGATCTTAACCAGAGTGATGTTCTGTTGTTGGACTTCTGTGCTCGTCATGGATTGTCAATAACGAACACCTTGTTCAAGCATAAGGGTGTCCATATGTGCTCTTGGCACCAGGACACCCTAGGCCGCAGTTCGATGATCGACTTTGTCATCGTCTCATCTGATCTGCGGCCACATGTCTTGGACACTCGGGTGAAGAGAGGGGCGGAGCTGTCAACTGATCACTACCTGGTGGTGAGTTGGCTCCGATGGTGGGGGAGGATGCCGGTCAGACCTGGCAGACCCAAACGTATTGTGAGGGTTTGCTGGGAACGTCTGGCAGAGTCTCCTGTGAGACGGAGTTTCAACTCCCACCTCCGGGAGAACTTTGAACATGTTCCGAGGGAGGTGGGGGACATTGAGTCTGAGTGGACCATGTTTCGTGCCTCTATTGTCGAGGCGGCTTACCAGAGCTGCGGCCGCAAGGTTGTTGGTGCCTCTCGCGGCGGCAACCCTCGAACCCGATGGTGGACACCGTCGGTGAGGGATGCTGTCAGGCTGAAGAAGGAGTCCTATCGGGCCTTTTTGGCCTGTGGGACCCCGGAAGCAACTGATGGGTACCGGCAGTCCAAGCGACATACGGTGGTTGCTGAGGCAAAAACTCGGGCATGGGAGGAGTTCGGAGAGGCCATGGAGAACGACTTCCGCACGGCTTCGAGACGATTCTGGTCCACCATCCGGCGTCTCGGGGGGGAAAGCGGTACGCCGCCAACACTGTTTATAGTGGGAGTGGTGTGCTGCTGACCTCAACTCGGGATGTTGTGGGTCGGAGGGCGGAATACTTTGAAGATCTCCTCAATCCCACCGGCACGTCTTCCACTGAGGAAGCGGAGCCTGGGGACTCTGGGTCGGGCCCTCCAATCTCTGGTGCCGAGGTCACCGAGGTGGTTAAAAAGCTCCTCGGTGGCAGGGCCCCAGGGGTGGATGAGATTCGCCCCGAGTTCATTAAGGCTCTGGATGTTGTAGAGTTGTGTTGGCTTACGCGACTCTGCAATATTGCGTGGACATCGGGGGAAGTTCCCCTGCATTGGCAGACCGGGGTGGTGGTCCCCCTATTCAAAAAGGGGGACCGTAGAGTGTGTTCCAACTACAGGGGAATCACGCTCTTAAGCCTCCCTGGTAAGGTCTATTCGGGGGTTCTGGAGAGGAGGGTCCGTCAGGTAGTCGAACCTCAGATTCAGGAGGAACAGTGCGGTTTTCGTCCTGGCCGTGGAACACTGGACCAGCTCTACACTCTCAGCAGGGTCCTGGAGGGTGCGTGGGAGTTTGCCCAACCAGTCTACATGTGCTTTGTGGACTTGGAGAAGGCGTTCGACCGCGTCCCTCGGGGGGCCCTGTGGGGGTTACTCTGGGAGTATGGGGTACCGGGCCCTTTGATACGGGCTGTTAGGTCCCTGTATGACCGGTGTCAGAGCCTGGTCCGCATTGCCGGCAGTAAGTCGGGCTTGTTCCCAGTGAGAGTTGGACTCCGCCAAGGTTGCCCTTTGTCACCGATTCTGTTCATAACTTTTATGGACAGAATTTCTAGGCGCAGCCAAGGTGTTGAGGGGATCCGTTTTGGTGGCCTTAGGATTGCATCTCTGCTTTTTGCAGATGATGTGGTCTTATTGGCTTCATCAGATCGTGATCTACAGCTTTCGCTGGAGCGGTTCGCAGCTGAATGCGATGCGGCCGGGATGAAGATCAGTCCCTCCAAATCCGAGGCCATGGTCTTGAGCCGGAAAAGGGTAGAGTGCCCTCTCCGGGTCAGGGAGTAGGTCCTACCCCAAGTGGAGGAGTTCAAGTATCTTGGGGTCTTGTTCACGAATGAGGGAAAAATGGAGCGTGAGATCGATAGGCGGATAGGTGCAGCGTCTGCAGTGAAGCGGGCGCTGTACAGGTCTGTCGTGGTGAAGAGAGAGCTGAGTCAAAAGGCGAAGCTCTCAATTTACCGATCGATCTACGTTCCCACCCTCATCTATGGTCACGAGCTTTGGGTTATGACCGAAAGAATGAGATCTCGGATACAAGCGGCCGAAATGAGTTTTCTCCGCAGGGTGTCTGGGATATGTGTGTATCTGTATATATATGTGTGTATCTGTATATATATGTGTGTATGTATCTGTATATATATATATATGTGTGTATGTATCTGTATATGTATATATATATATATGTGTATATATGTATGTATATGTATATATATATATATATATATGTATGTATATGTATGTATATGTATATATATGTATGTATATGTATGTATATGTATATATATGTATGTATATGTATATATATATATGTGTGTATATGTATGTATATGTATATATATATGTGTGTATATGTATGTATATGTATATATATATGTGTGTATATGTATGTATATGTATATATATATGTGTGTATATGTATGTATATGTATATATATAT
>NC_056519.1:346520-348964 GCF_014905685.2 Nematolebias whitei | reverse complement strand
TATATATATATATATATGTGTGTATATGTATGTATATGTATATATATATATATGTGTGTGTGTATGTATATACAGTGGGGAGAACAAGTATTTGATACACTGTTGATTTTTCAGGTTTTCCCACTTGCAAAGCTTGTAGATGACTGTAATTTTTATCATAGGTACTCTTCAATTGTGAGTGATGGAATCTAAAACAAAAATCCAGAAAAATACAATGTATGATTTTTAAATAATTAATTTCCATTTTATTGTGTGAAATAAGTATTTGATACACCAGAAAAATGAAACTTAATATTTGGTACAGAAACCTTTGTTTGCAATTACAGAGATCAGACGTTTCCTGTAGTTCTTGACCAGGTTTGCACACACTGCAGCAGGGATTTTGGCCCACTCCTCCATACAGATCTCCTCCAGAGCCTTCAGGTTTCGGGGCTGTCGCTGGGTCACACGGACTTTAAGTTCCCTCCAAAGATTTTCTATGGGATTCAGGTCTGGAGACTGGCTAGGCCACTCCAGGACCTTAAGATGTTTCCTACGGAGCCACTCTTTAGTTGCCCTGGCTGTGTGTTTTGGGTCGTTATCATGCTGGAAGACCCAGCCACGACCCATCTTCAGTGCTCTTACTGAGGGAAGGATGTTGTTGGCCAAAATCTCACGATACATGGCCCCATCCATCCTTCCCACAATATGGTGCAGTCGTCCTGTCCCCTTTGCAGAAAAGCATCCCCAAAGAATGATGTTTCCACCGCCATGCTTCACGGTTGGGATGGTGTTCTTGGGGTTGTACTCATCATTCTTCTTCCTCCAAACATGACGAGTGGAGTTTAAACCAAAAAGTTCTATTTTTGTCTCATCAGACCACATGACCTTCTCCCATTCCTCCTCTGGATCATTCAGATGGTCATTTGCAAACTACACTAAAAAAAAGAAGAGTAGAAGCGTTTCGTCTTTCATCCAAAAGACTCACCCCACCACCAGATGAAGAGCATCTCAGCGTGACCTCAGCCGAGGTAAGGAGTATTTTCATGAGGATTAATCCGCACAAGGCAACCGGCCCAGACAACATCCCCGAGAAAGTGTTGAAAGAATGTGCCGATCAGCTCTGCGAGGTGCTGGCAGACATCTTTAACACCTCTTTTACCATGGAGACAGTTCCCACCTGCCTGAAGACTGCCACCATCATCCCAGTCCCAAAGAGCTCTACAGTGACTGGTCTGAATGACTATCGGCCAGTAGCCCTCACCCCGATAGTTGCTAAATACTTCGAAAAACTGGTCATGACTCACATCAAAACAACCATCAACATCAACGAGGACCCTCATCAGTATGCATACCATGAGAACCGATCAAAAGAGGATGCCATCTCCTCTGTGGTCCACACTGCGCTCAACCACCTGGAGCAAAAGGACTCCTACGTCCGTATGCTCTTTGTGGACTTCACATCTGCCTTCAACACCATGATCCCCCAAACCCTGATGGACAAACTACTCACACTAGGACTAAGCCCCTCCATTTGTAACTGGGTACTAGACTTCCTAACAAACAAACAAACCACAGTTAGTGAGGATCCACAACCTCTCCTCCTCCACCATAACCCTCAGCACTGGCTCTCCTCAGGGATGTGTGTTGAGCCCCCTCCTGTTTACTCTGCTCACGTATGATTGTGCAGCTACCCATCCAGGCTGTCACATTGTAAAGTTTGCAGATGATACAGCGGTGGTGGGATGCATCACAAACGATGATGAGTCCAGCTACAGGCAAGAGGTGGAACACCTGGAGAGCTGGTGCAAAGAGAATAACCTTCACATCAATGTGAAGAAGACAAAGGAGATGATTGTGGACTTCAGAAGGAACAAACACATCTACACCCCCCGAACATAAGAGGATCTGCGGTGGAAGTGGTCTCCAGCTACAAGTACTTGGGTGTACACATGAATGACAACCTCATCTGGAGCAACAACACCACCAGCCTGATCAAGAAAGCTCATCAGAGACTCTACTTCCTCAGGCGGCTGAGACGAGCTGGTCTGGAAGCTCAGTCCTCACCTCCTTCTACAGGTGTGCAGTGGAGAGCATCCTGTGCTCCAGGAGAGCATCCTGTGCTCCAGCATCAACGTGTGGCATGGAGGCTGCACAGCTGCAGAAAGAAAAGCCTTGCAGAGAGTGGTGAAGGCTGCACAGAAGATGTTGGAGTCAGTCTCTCCACCATCACAGACATCTACACCTCTAGATCCAGGAAGAGGGCCACCTGCATCATGAAGGACCTCACTCACCCAGCACACACACTTTTTGCCCCACTCCCCTCAGGAAGGAGGTTGAGGAGCATTAAGTGTAGAACCACTAGACTGAGGAACAGCTTCTACCCTGAGGCTGTTAGACTCATGAATCTCCAACCAAAATAATCACTGTGAAAAAAATCACATCATGTTGCTGCTGATCTGTTT
>NC_056519.1:341962-346420 GCF_014905685.2 Nematolebias whitei | reverse complement strand
GGTTTCCTCCCACAGACCAAAAACATGCATGTTAGGCCAATTGGTAACTCTAAATTGTCCCTAGGTGTGAGTGAGAGAGTGAATGGTTGTTTGTCTCGTTTGTCTCTATGTGGCCCTGTGATGGACTTGCGACCCGTCCAGGGTGTACCCCGCCCCTCGCACAGTGATTGCTGGACATGGGCACCGGCGACCACCGTGACCCAAAATGGAATAAACGGGTAAAGAAAATGGATGGATGGATGGGTATGGTATGGTAGTTTCATGTTGCTCCTGATCAGTTTCATGTTGCTCCTGATCTGTTTCATGTTGCTGCTGATTTGTTTCATGTTGCTACTGTTCTGTTTCATGTTGATGTGTTCATGCGTACTCATCTGCTCACACAGACTCATGCTCATGTTCGTGCTGCTGTTCAATGTAATGTTTTTATGCTGTATGAATGTGTGGAGGTAATTGAGGGCACATGGTGTGTTGTAAAGAGCTTTGAGTTTCTGGATCACATAGAAAGGAGCTGTATAAATACAGTCCGTTATAAAAAAGAGTTTATACTGTTGGAATGTTCCATAAACAAGTTTTAAGGTTTCCTGAATTATAAAACGGCTTTACACCTAAACAAAGACAACAAACAAAAAGACGAGTTGTTTTTTGTTACGAGTGATGTTTTTCTTTTCCATCTGTTCACATTCATTCTTCCCCCTGCTTCCTGTTCCTCCAGGTAACCTTCCCCAGAGCCAAACTCCTGCTGATGTCTACCAACCAGCAGGACCTCAATGACTGGTACCAGTGCCTGAGCTCAACTATCAGGTTAGAGACCCCCCCCCTCCTGACTCCTGATGCTTCTAACACTCATCATTAGACCTCAGTAAGGCCTTGTCCACACAGACTGCTGTATTTTGTTGTTTATAAAAATGTTCGTCCTGTACACGACACGTTTTCTACAAATGCTTCCATCCACTGAAAAACACAGAAAACGCCCCCAAACACTGCAGTAACTACGCCCGGCCTGTATGTGGTGCTGTAGCGCTGCCACATACACCCAGCAGAGACATGAAAGAAGATGTGGAGCAGACTCCAACTGTAAAGTAGTGATGGATAAACCAACACTTCCTGACTCAGTGGATCAACAGAAAACACGTGTTGAGCTGATTCAGACTTTCAGGGAATTTGGTGCTACAGGTGCCCTCTGCTGGCCAACCTTCCTCACTGCACTTTACAGAACAACCAAGGTCAAGGAGTCGTGGACAAGTGAGTTTTGCCTAACCAACCGCCAAGTAGGAATAGTAGTATTTATTTTAGTATATATTTAGTATAAAGGTGTTTTAAACCCTTCCCACACTCTTGCAATATTCTAAAGAATGTTTCAAAACTCTAAATGCTCTAAAAGAGACAGAATGTCATGATTTCAGCTCCCTGCTTCCTCTGCTCTTGGCCACGCCCACTTCTCTGCTCTGCACGAAGAACAGCTGATCAGCTGCAGCAGGAAGTTGATCCTGTAGTATGGGCTGCACAAAGCTGCAGGAGGTGCTAAATAATTTGAAATAATATATTTTAAATAAAAATTTCATGCCGATCATGCAGCTCATCCATCAGTCAGCCAGTTGTGTGTCATGTCCACTCTTATTTTGAAAAACCACGATAGAGCGAGTCTGTGATAAACGAACCACGAAGTAGCGAGGGACCACTGTACTCTAAACAATGTGTCACCATTTCAGGGAAAACAAGACTTTTATAATAAGGATTTATTGCAAAGAAGTTTTGTTACAACAAAGAGATTATCAACCAAATTTTCTTAACGTGCCAAGATTAAAAGTAAAACACTGAAATGTTTGTTTACGTCAGGTCCTCTGGATGGTTTCTTTGTGTTGAGATGTTTCGTCCTTCATCCTAAGGACTTCATCAGCCCGAGGAGCCACAACAAACTGAGTCCCACAAGCAGCACATTCACATAGTGGGCCAACCAGTTTGATGTGATAATATGGTTTCTGGAGTCCGCCCTCTCCCCCGTCGGCTCCTCTGATGCAGTCATAGCCAAAGTGGTTCAAAACTCGGCTGCCTCAGAGGAGTCGACGGGGGCCCTCTCCTTGTAAAGCAGACTGGTTCTGGACCTCGGGCGTGTTTGTCTCTCAGACAGCCTCGGCATTGATCCATTAGACCCACCTGCCTCCGCCCCCTGCTTTTCAGGGGCTGGTACAGGCTGGTTCTTGTGAGAGCCGTGACCCTGGCCTGCCCTTCCAGGCTAATGAGTTTATGAGTTTGTCAGAAAGGAGCCTGTCGGTGAGCTGATACCACCCCTCTGTCAGGGCCTGGGGTGTATGAGGCTGACTCGGAACCCCTGGGACTGTAATTAGATGTGATGGGATAGACCGGGCCAGGGTTAGGAGCTCCTGTGTGTGTGTGTGTGTGTGTGGGGGGGGGGGGGGGGGATGAATTATTGATTTAACTCATCCTTGTTCTTATTTCTGACGAGTCGCTACAGTGTTGAACGTGTGGAGTTTCGTCACGCTGCAGGCGTTACAAGTATGGAAACATGCAGATTTATTTGAGTATTGAGTCTGGAGACAACAGTCTGGAATAACATCTAGGTTTCCAGATGCCGTTTCTGTTAGTGTTTTCTTAAAAAACATCAAGACGCTTCTCGAACAAATAAAATATTTTTCATAAATGAACTGGAAATAAAAGATTAAATACCTCACATTCAATGAAGGAATGCATATCGCCCACCACTTTTAGAACATCAACTCCAACCACCTACCCATCTACCCATCTACCCACCCATCCACCAACCCATCCATCCATCCATCCACCCACCCATCCACCAACCCATCCATCCATCCACCCACCCATCCACCAACCCATCCATCCATCCAGACATCTCTCTCCACAGCCTCTTCCAGATCTTCTGGGAGGACCCTAATGTGTTACAAGGCCAACCAATAGACATAGTCTCTCCAATGTGTCCTGGGTCTTCCCCGTGGTCTCGTCCCAGTTGGACATGTCCAAAGCACCTCTCTAGGGAGGCGCCCAGGAAGCATCCTTACCAGATGAACCACCTCAACTGGCTCCTCTGGATGTGGAGGAGCAGTGGTTCTACTCTGAGTCTCTCCTGATAACTGAACTTCTCACCCTGTCTCTAAGGGAGAGTCCAGCTCCTGCAGAGAAAACTCATTTCAACCTCCTGGATCCACAATCTCATTCTTTCAGTCCGGACCCAGAGTTCATGATCAGAGGTGAGGGGAGGAACATTGACCGTCCGGTAAACAGAGAGCTTTGTCTTACAGCTCATCTCCCACTTCACCACAATGGACCAGTAGAGAGACCACAATACTGCAGATGCCAAACCAATCCATCTGTCAATCTCACGCTCCATTCTTCCCTCACTTGTGAACAAACCCCGAGATACTTGAACTCCTCCACTTGAGGCAGAGCCTCACCCTCGACCTGAAGAGAGCAATCCATCCTCTGACTGAGGACCATGGTCTCAGATTTGGAGGTGCTGGTTCTCAACAACATCAACTTATGTTGAGAAATTATGCAATTCTAGCTGTTTTGGTCAAACCTAGAAACTTCCAGCTCTGTGGGGTAAAGCTGTTTTTGTTTGCTAATGTGAATCAGCTGTGGCGCTCAACTTGATTTAGATTGATTCTCCAAGGTAAGCATTTATAGAAACCCATCTAATGAGTACTTTATAAAAGTTTTCATCAAAGTCCACCCAGGGGTTCAGTGATACTTTACTTACTGAAAGTCACTTTCAAATGTTTAATGGTCCAGTAAAAAAAAACAGTCCATTAGAATTCAGTGTTTGAGGAGCAGTCCCAGCTACTATCACACCAAAGTTTAGCTCAACATCTGTAAATCTCAGAGTCAGAGTTTTTTTTATTGTCATTCGCTCCTCATGTGGTACATGTGGTGGAGCAAAATTATGTACACAGGGTCCCAGTTACATCCAACAATGAAATGTATCATAAAAACAGTAATAACATCTAAGATATGAACTAAGAAAAACAGTAATAACATCTAAGATATGAACTAAGAAAAACAGTAATAACATCTAAGATATGAGCTAAGAAAAACATCAACTAAATATACATTAAGCACTCATAACATAAAACATTGAACATCAGCACAAACATGAACATGAGTCTGTGAGCAGATGTGCACGCATGAACACATCAACATTGAAACAGATCAGCAGCAACATTGAAACAGATCAGCAGCAACATTGAAACAGATCAGCAGCAACATGAAACAGATCAGCAGCAACGTGAAACAGATCAGCAGCAACATGATGTGATTTTTCACAGTGATTCTTCTGGTTAGAGATTCATGAGTCTAACAGCCTCAGGGTAGAAGCTGTTCCTCAGTCTAGTGGTTCTACACTTAATGCTCCTCAACCTCCTTCCTGAGGGGAGTGGGACAAAAAGTGTGTGTGCTGGGTGAGTGGGGTCCTTCATGATGCAGGTG
>NC_056519.1:338906-341862 GCF_014905685.2 Nematolebias whitei | reverse complement strand
CTCCATGCCACACGTTGATGCTGGAGCACAGGATGCTCTCCACTGCACACCTGTAGAAGGAGGTGAGGACTGAGCTTCCAGACCAGCTCGTCTCAGCCGTCTGAGGAAGTAGAGTCTCTGATGATCTTTCTTCATCAGGCTGGTGGTGTTGTTGCTCCAGCTGAGGTTGTTGTTCAGGTGCACACACAAGTACTTGTAGCTAGAGACCACTTCCACCACAGATCCTCTTATGTTCAGGGGGGTGTAGGTGTTTTTGTTCCTTCTGAAGTCCACAATCATCTCCTTTGTCTTCTTCACATTGATGTGAAGGTTATTCTCTCTGCACCAGCTCTCCAGGTGTTCCATCTCTTGCCTGTAGCTGGACTCATCATTGTTTGTGATGCATCCCACCACTGCTGTATCATCTGCAAACTTTACAATGTGACAGCCTGGATGGGTAGCTGCACGATCATACATGAGCAGAGTGAACAGGAGGTGGCTCAACACACATCCCTGAGGAGAGCCAGCGCTGAGGGTTATGGTGGAGGAGGAGAAGTTGTGGATCCTCACTAACTGTGGTCTGTTTGTTAGAAAGTCTAGAACCCAGTTGCAAATGGAGGGGCTCAGTCCTAGTGTGGATAGTTTGTCCATCAGGGTTTGGTGGATCATGGTGTTGAAGGCGGATGTGAAGTCCACAAAGAGCATATGGACCTAAGAGTTTTTCTGCTCCAGGTGGTTGAGCGCAGTGTGGACCACAGAGGAGATTGCATCCTCTGTTGATCGATTCTCATGGTATGCATACTGATGAGGGTCCTCGTTGATGTTGATGGTTGTCTTGATGTGAGTCCTGACCAGTTTTTCGAAGCATTTAGCGACTATCGGGGTGAGGGCTACTGGCTGATAGTCATTCAGACCAGTCACTGTAGAGCTTTTTGGGACTGGGATGATGGTGGTGGTCTTCAGGCAGGTGGGAACTGTCTCCAGGGTAAGTGAGGTGTTAAAGATGTTTGCCAGCACCTCGCAGAGCTGATCGGCACATTCTTTCAACACTTTCCCGGGGATGTTGTCTGGGCCGGTTGCTTTGGGCGGAATAATCCTCCTGAAGGTACTCCTTATTTCGGCTGAGGTCACGCTGAGATGCTCTTCATCTGGTGGTAAGGTGAGTCTGGTGCTGGGTGGTCTGTTCGGGTCTTCAAAGCGTGCATAGAACTTATTGAGGGCATCAGGCAGAGATGGGTCTTTGGGGCATTGTTCACTCCTTCCTTTATAATCTGTTATGCACTTAATGCCCCTCCACATGCTCCGAGGGTCTTGTGAGATGAATTGACCCTCGAATTGAATTGACTCTGACTGATTTATAGCCGTTTTAGGTATTCGTTCAACCTTTATACAGGTTAGTCTCACTGAGTCACACGGACTCATTTTAAAGCCTTTGTTAACAAGCACTAGCAAAAAAGTTATTACCCAACACTGTTCAGTGTTTCATTTACCACTCAGCATGGTGGCATGGTTGGTAGAGCTGTTGCCTCTCAGTGAGAAGGTTGCCAGGTCAAATCCCAGCTGGGGATCATTCTGGGTGGAGTTTGCATGTTCTCTCTCTGCATGTGTGTTTTTTTTCTCCAGATACTCATGTTTCCTACTACCACAGACCAAAAACATGCATAGTTGGTTGATTGTTAACTAACTTGTACTTAGGTGTGAGTGAGAGTGTGTGTGGTTGTTTGTCTCATTTGTTTCTATGTGTCCCTTTGATGGACTGGAGACCTGTCCAGGGAGTCCTTCACACAGTGGCTGTTGGACATGGACACCAGTGACCCCCCCCCCCCCCCCATGATGATCCGGGATGGTTTGTTGGGCAAAGTTGACTGGGCTGGGTTGGTAGTAGAGGTTGAATAGACTAGTCGATTCTAGGACATCTTGCGAGTTTTGATATTTCACGTTGACTAGTTTCTCTTCCCCCCCCCCCCCCCCCCCCCTCCCAAACCACCATCACCACCACCACTGTTCCTAGCCCTATTCCACCCAATCTACATGGTGGATTAAATACAATAAAACTGAAAACAGCGAGGCGGTAGAGTTTTCATTTCTAACACGGCCCAGCCCGAACTAAAATGATGTGCTGGATGGGCGGGTGGGTTGGTGTCAGGCTTTTGATTGCATCAGCAGACGACCCAATTTGGATCACCACCAGCTGCGCTGACCGGCCGGTTAAAAGACGTACAAAAAGTCCAGATGGATGACTGCCTGACGCACCTGAAGCTTACCAGCCGTTGTGTCAGCGGATGCGCACGGATGATGACCGTTGATAACCATAATAATTATATTATAAAAAGGTTCTGCACCACCACTCACCCGGCTGCCGTCAGTTCCATTCCATGCAATCCATGGTGGTGGATTAAATCAAATAAGGCTAAGAACAGCAGGACGGGTGGTGGTGGACTCCATCACCACCCGTCCTGCTAACCCTAACCTTTGTTTTTCACGTGCCGCAAGTTTCTTTCACTTTTGCAGCTTAATAATGGTTTTGGTTTTCCTGTGACATTTGCAGTTTGACAAATGGAAGGAGCATAAATATTTGCCTGATGTTTTATTGTTCTATTTTTGTGTAAATAATAAATGACTTTTTTGCTTCTTTCTTTTTTTCGAATATGATATAGCGTCTTGAGTTCCTATGACGTCATTGACTAGTCGGATGTTGACACGACTTTTTTTATGTTAAAGTTTACTTTAAAAAATATGTAGTCATTTAACCCCTAGTTGGTAGATTGGTTTAAGTTGGTTGAGCTGGATTGGTAGATTGGGTTAAGTTAATTAGGCTGGGTTGGTAGATTGGGTTAAGTTGGTTGAGCTGGGTTGTTTGATTAGATTAAGTTGGTTGAGCTGGGTTGGTAGATTAGATTAAGTTGGTTGAGCTGGGTTGTTTGATTAGATTAAGTTGGTTGAGCTGGGTTGGTAGATTGGGTTAAGTTGGTTGAGC
>NC_056519.1:328602-338896 GCF_014905685.2 Nematolebias whitei | reverse complement strand
GGTTAAGTTGGTTGAGCTGGGTTGGTAGATTGGGTTAAGTTGGTTGAACTGGGTTGGTAGATTGGGTTAAGTTGGTTGAGCTGGGTTGGTAGACTGGATTAAGTTGGTTGAGGTGGGTTGGTAGATTGGGTTAAGTTGGTTGAACTGGGTTGGTAGATTAGATTAAGTTGGTTGAGCTGGGTTGGTAGATTGGATTAAGTTGGTCAGGCTGGGTTGAGTTAGTTCATGGGTAATATTTTGTATATGTAGTGGAAAATGGCTGATTCTCTGCAGTAAGATGCTTCGTGTTAACTATTTCCTTTTCATTGTTTAGCAACCAACATAGTCCAAAATGTAAAACCAGAAGTAAAGTGATAAAAAGTGGAATTTAATTAGATTAACTTGTTGGGGCAAATGGACATAAGATTCACGTTGTCACACTACCTAATATTTTGTCATGGGAAAAAAGTGTCATCATTTCTCAAAAGTAAATATAAAAGAACATTTAGAGAAAACGTTCTTTTCACATGTAGTTTATTTTCAGAAGATTTATTGTAAAACAAAATCAAATCTGTACAGAACTGTTTAAGGAGAAAAAAACAAGAACTTCATTTTAATGCAGATTTTGATACACTCCAGTAGATTTACAAACTTCTTCATATAAAAATAAAAAGAAAGGGGTTAGAATTTGGAAATGGAAACTGTAGAAACACTCTTTAATTAAAGACCATTGTTTAGACAAGTGCACTTTATGTTTTTAACAGATTATTACAACTTGTGAAATTATTAAAACCATGTTTTAAAAAGACTGTTCTGATAACTTGGTGGGATGTGTGCTCCTTTTTCTTGTCTGCTTTTTGTTTTATTAGTCTTTACTTCCACCTGCAGGAGAAAATAAGAATGGCACAGATGAAAACATCCTAAATGAATTTAGTTTTTTTTTAATTTAATTCATTTTCATTAAGAACTTTTATAAATGTGTAGTTGTAAGCTTGCTGTTTGATGCGTGTGTGAACTGTAGCCTCCGTTCCTGTTCTTAGACCAGCTGTGGTCTTCTGCTGCTGCAGCTCCTCTACTTCAAGGGTGGATGTGTTGTGTTCAGAGATGTTCTGCAGAACCTTGTTTGAAACCAGAGCTCCTGTGGTCTTTCTGTCGTCTCCAGTCTGACCGCTGACATTACCAAGGGTTTTATTTTATCCACACAACGGCTGCTTACAGGATATTTTCTTTGTTTTGGACCATTTCCTGTAAACTCCACAGATGGTTGTGTGTAGAAACCTCAGTAGATCTGGCACACGTGGCCCCTGAGCTGCTGGCTCCCAGTAAAGGCTCCCACAGACTCGGGTGGACCGTGAGCCGTGCAGAAACTGCGCACTGTCCACAGATGGTTGTGACGTCATACTCGAGCGTCCACCCTGAGCAGCTGCAGTCAGCTCTGCAGGCAAGGGCATTTACCTTCGGGACAAATTGAGGTCGCCGATTGGTCATTTGATGAAAATGAGAGCTGGCAGCCTCAGCAGCAGTGGTGTTCTGTGTTTATATGTTGTTAATAAAAAGTTCTTAAAAAAAAAAAAAAACAAAGACCGCTGGCCTTGCAGTCCACACATCAGACCAGCCCACCAGGAAATCTCCAGACCCTCCCACAGCCACGCTGGACCTGAGTTTAATTCTCTCGTGACAAATTCCTTCATTTCTCACTATTTCAGTCATGGCATCAACGGAGGAGGATGAGATCACTGCCTCTTGGCAACAAAACAAAAGAAAAGGCCAGATCAGAGATGAAGAAGGGAATTTAATACATTGGTGTCTCATACAAAACAGTCCGTCACCGGGCAGTTTATTGTGTGACACAGAGTACATGTATGCGGTCGTAAAAATGTATCTTTGTACGGACATGCCCTGCGGGCGTCAGCTTCGACTCTAATCCAATACCTGTGGACCTCTGCAGTCTGAAGTATGCCCGAGTATGTGGGAGTCTTCACTGTGGCCCCTGAGCTGCTGACAGCACCTGTGTCTATTACAATCAGTCTTCTGTATATATCTGTCTGAATCACACTGTAACACAAGGAATTATTAATGTCTATATGCTGAGCCTGTTTTGTTACTAAATGCTGATGTTGACAAGCAGATGGCACCGTTCACTTCAAACACTGCACCACATGTGTTGAAATGGTTCAACACATCTGCTTCATCTTGATTCAGTGGTTCAGAATGCTTTGGTTTCTCCATCCCTGCGTCCAGAGAAGTTGTCTCCAGTCCAGTGGACCTTCTGGATAATCTGTGCAGCTGTATTCAGAGGAGCATCAAGCTAATGGGGATGATCTGACAGTCTTTGCTTTTAACATGAATCTTTGTCCTCAGCTTCCTGTGGTCCATGTTCATTGTGTTACACACCATGATACCAAACAGCCCTGTGATTACCAGGGCTGTTTGATATCATGGTGCGTAACACAAGTACCAGTCATCCTTTAAACAGGCAGATTGATTAAAGACTGAAGATTACACGGCACACCTGTCCCCGTGGGCAGATTAGTTACTAACTTTTCTATGAGTACCATCCTTTTTCTCAAGGTCACTTTATTTTCTTCTTTTTCTTTCGGCTGCTCCCTTTTCAGGGATCACCATAGTGAATCACACGAAGACTTGGTGATTGCTTTTACGCTGGATGTCCTTCCTGACACAACCACAGACCACTGAGCTATCACAGCCCTCTGTGTGGAGCAGAGAGCTGCTGTCAAGGTGCCTGGGGGAGCAGATGGTGAGGGTGAAGGGCCTTGCTCAAGGGCCCAAAGTGGGGCAGATGAGGGTGGAGGCAGGTGTGGGTGCTTCATCCATTCATCCATCCATCATCTTCCTCTTGTTCTGGACTCAGTTCTCAGGGGCAGCATCTTGAGAAGGGAGGTCCAGACATCTCTCTCCACAACCTCTTCCAGCTCTTCTGGGAGGACTCCAAGGTGCTCCCAGGCCAACAGAGAGACATAGTCTCTCCAGCGTGTCCTGGGTCTTCCCCGGAGTCTCCTCCCAGTCGGACATGCCCAAAGCACCTCTCTAGGGAGATGTCCAGGAAGCATCCTTACCAGATGAACCACCTCAACTGGCTCCTCTCGATGTGGAGGAGCAGCAGTTCTACTCCGAGTCTCTCCTGATAACTGAACTTCTCACTCGGTCTCTAAGGGAGAGTCCAGCTACCCTGCAGAGGAAACTCATTTCAACCTCCTGTATCCATGATCTCATTCTTTCAGTCCGGACCCAGAGTTCATGACCAGAGGTGAGGGGAGGAACGTAGACAGACCAGTAAACGGAGAGCTTTGTCTTACAGCTCAGCTCTCTCTCCACCACAACGGACCGGTACTGAGTTTGCAATACTGCAGACACTGCAACAATCAATCAACCTTTATTTATACAGGTAAATCCCATTGAGCCTCGAGGACTCATTTACAAGAGAGACCTGATTTCAACAAAGAAAGATGACAACAATGGACAACAGCAACAACAATAAACAGTTATATAAAAAAAAGCATACTACAGTTTTGTTTTTTTTTGTTTTGTTTTTTTTTAACATATAGGATGGCTAAAAGGAAAAGGTAACAAAACAAAAAACAGCTAGATTCCAAGACAAATGTAGAAAACTAACAACAGGAACATGTCAGCATTGGACCCTGCCAGGTGTCCAACAGATTCTTAAAGACACTTAGAGAGGTCAAAGTTGAGAGCTTCAAATCTTTTTGTAAGATATTCCAGGAAACAGGAGCGGAATAGGAGAAGGCCCTTTTGCCTAGTTCAGTCCTCATTGAGGGAACACTGCAGGTAATAATGTCCTGAGAGTGCACTCCGTAGCTGCACTCACACAGAGACATGTAGGAGGAGATGTATGAAGGCAACAGACCAAGAAGTGATTTAAAGATGAAAATATACCAGTGAGAGAGTCTGCGTGAAGTTAATGATGTCCAGTTAACCAGTGAATACAGGGTGCAGTGGTGTGTACGATAATCACAGCCAGTTATGAATCTTAGTGCACCATGATAGACAGCATCCAACATCTGCAGCATCCAACATCTGCAGCATCCAACATCTGCAGGGTTCTTGTAGGAGCGTTCATGTAAATAATGTCACCGTAATCAATGGAGGGAAGGAAAGTCACAGATACAAGGCGTTTTCTAGCATTCAGGGTTAGACAGGATTTGTTTCTGAAAAAGAAACCCAGTTTAACTTTCAGTTTCTTTATCAAGTTTTCCACATGGAGCTTAAAAGAGAGATGTGAGTCGACCAAGATACCCAAATATTTATAGGAATCAACAAACTCAATGGGGACACCATTTGAGGATAAAATCGGAGGAAGAAATGCTGGGACCAACTTCCTATTTGAAAAAAGCATCCCTTTGGTTTTGTCGGCATTTAGGACAAGTTTGAGGCGGAACAAATCAGTCTGGATGTAGTTGAATGCAGATTTCAAAAGCTGGAAAGCCTTAGCAACAGTTTTAGCTTGACAATAAACAACTGTGTTGTCAGCATAGAAATGTATGGATGCATTAGGGATGTTTTTACCTACATTATGTATGTAGATTGTAAAGAGGGTGGGTCCTAAGACTGAGCCTTGTGGTACACCATTGTTGACTGTTAAATAACTGGAGGAAGTACCATTATGTTGAACACATTGCCTCCGATCTGAAAGATAGTTAGAGAACCAACCAATGGTGTGTTCTGAGAAACCAGTTTCTGAGAGTTTATGACACAAGATGTTCTGATCCAGTGTCAGAATCTTTAGACAGGTCTAAGAAAAGTGCAGCACAATAATCCTTAGCATCCAGTGCTTCAACAACATCATTAAGAACCTTCAGTGAAGCAGTGGTTGTGCTGTGTTGTTTCCTGAAACCAGATTGATGGGGAGGTAAGATGTTAAATGAGTCCAGGTAATTTTTGATTTGAGAGTTTATCAGTTTTTCTAGAACCTTGGCTAAAATGCAGAGTTTAGAGATTGGTCGATAGTTGTTCAGTGAGGGGGGGTCTCCTCCCTTCAGCAAAGAAGAACAAAGGCTGTTTTCAAGTGTCTGGATGGAGTTTTGTCTTATAGAGAGATTGAAGATGTGGGTCACAGGGACTGTGATGATATGAGCAGCCAGCCTTAAGAAATAAGGTGGAAGTTCATCTGGACCTGCAGATTTTTTAGGATCAAGATCTTTTAACAGTTTATTGACCTCACTGACTGAGAACGGAGAAAAAGAGAAGCTGTGATTAACTGAGGATTGACTTGTAGGAGGGATTTGATTTGTAGAAGTTTGGTTATTAGGGGAAACGGCTGATTTTCCATTAGTAACTGTGTCAAAAAAGAACCAGAAGCAACAAAATGTTTGTTGAAACAGTTCAGGATCTCATGCTTATTTGACACAGGAACAGAGTTAATGAGAAGTTGTGATGGGAGGTCAGATGATTGGGGGGTGCCTGAGAGAGATTTGATGGTTTTCCAGAATCTGTTAGGGTCATTTAGATTTTTGGGGGTCTGAGATAAGAAATAGTTGTTTTGCTGCTTTGACAGCAGTTGTGCATTTATTCCTCATCTGTTGAAAACTCAACCAATCAGTGTCTGAGCCAGATTTTCTCGCTGCAGCCCAAAGATGATCTCTCCTGTGCAGGAGGTCAGCTAGCTCTGGAGTAAACCAGGGGCTGTCTCGTCCCTTTATTCTGAACTGACGAAAAGGAGCATGTTTGTTCAGGAAATAAATTAAATTATTATGGAAATAGTTCCAAGCGGAGTTCACGTCATCAGTTAACAGAATACGATGCCAGTCAAAGTGAGACAGATCCCAGAGGAATGACTGTTCACAAAAACGTTTCAAATCCCTTTTTTGAATTAATCTGGGCTTAGAAGGTGGAAGTTTAATATCTCTCAAAGCCGCTGTCACACAGTGATCACTCAAAAGATCAGCGAATACACCTGTACCAGGGAATTTGTGAGGCATATTAGTTAGAAACAGGTCTAAGATGGAGGAATTTTCAGGATGGTTTTTATTTAATCTAGTGGGAGAGTCGATCAGTTGGGTTAAATTAAAAGACAAGCAACATTCCTTGAATTTGTCACAGAGGGGGGTCGACTTACACCAATCAATGTTGAGATCTCCAGCCAAAAAGATCTCTTTGAATTTTAAATTACCAAGAAATTCCTTCATGGCAGTTAATGCCTCAGTTGATACTGAAGGTGGGCGGTAACAACCTACTACAGTTAAAATCTGGCCTCCATTCAAGGTGATGTTTACAGATAAGGCTTCAAACTGGTTTGGAATTGTTTTGGAAGTCACAAGACTAGAAACCAGAGAATCTCTAATGTAAATAATGACTCCACCCCCCCTTTTTTGACGATCACAGCGGTAGATGTTAAGTCCATTGATTGCCACGTCATTATTCATTACAGATTTGTTGAGCCAGGATTCAGAAATAAAGATAACATCAGCCCCAGAAGAACTGACCAGGATTTTCAAAGCATCCAGTTTTTTCAGAAGGCTACGAGCGTTTACATGCAGAAAATGAAGCCCAGAGGCATTTTTAAAGTCATTTGGTGTGCTGTAATTAGTGGGGGGGGGGTCCAGGGTTGGGCTGAATCCCTGAGAGCAGTAACAACATTACTATCAGACATTTTCTTGAGTTTTTTGTGACTAATGTGTAATTACAGGAGTTAACAGTGTGACAATTAGCCCCCATAATCGAACCATGAGAAACATTAATGAAGACGCGATCATTCGGAACCCAAAAACAGTGAAAGTTGCAGTGATGGACAGATTCAGGTGTATTAACAAGATTCAGTGACTCCAGATAATCTGAGAACTGAAAATAGTGACAGTAATATGAATGATGCAGAAAAGTTTCAGACCATAAAACGTCACAGTTCAAATGGGCAAACAAACCCGACGAGTTGGCCCAACTGAAGTTTGAGTTGGGCTGAGGGGGGCTTCGGCCCCCCAGTGAAGAAGGATGGATGGATGGATGGATGCTCCCATGGGAAACAGATGCTGGGTCCAGAATCAACAGGCCGAAACAGAAACTGATAATTCGCAGCAAATAGCAGAGCGAGCTGCCAGAAAATCCTCCTGACGTGAAAGACATGATCCAAGCTCGTTTCAGGTCAACAGGGGCCAACAGCGTGATATGGAATAAAATTAATTATTATCCAGGTGATTTTGGATGGAGGCCTGCAGCAGCTCCGTTACAAACTCCAAACAAACTTCGATCTTCACTCGAGCACCACGCAGATCTTCTCCTTCACGATACTCCTCCACGCTGCTCCTCCGCTTCTCAGCACCCGACAGCACGGGGCACCCCCGGTGAAAAGCGAGACTGACCGGAGAGGCTGAGGCTGAAGTCGGCAACTGTTCCGGTCCGGTTCTGCTCCAGTTCGGCTCCGGCGCTCCAAGCACGAGAGACTAAGAGGCTGAAGATATCCCTGGCCCGGTTCTGCTCCGTTCCGGCGGCCCAGTCTGGCGGCGCGGTTCTGCTCCGGTCCGGCAGCCCGGTCCGGCGGCCCAGTCCGGCGGCGCGGTTCTGCTCCGGTCCGGCGGCCCAGTCCGGCGGCGCGGTTCTGCTCCGGTCCGGCGGCGCTTCAAAGCACCGGAGCGTCTCCTCCAGGTGAACACAACGACTCCACGGAGGTGGATCGTCCTTCGGTAAAAGTAACGGGCTGCTCACTGAAGCTGAGACCGGCTCTGTACATCCGTCTGTCAATCACGCTCCATTCTTCCCTCATTCATGAACAATATCCAGAGATACTTGATCTCTTCCACTTGTGGCAGAACCTCACCCTCGACGTGAATAGCGTAATCTACCCTTTTTCTAACTGAGGACCATGGCCTCAGATTTCGAGGTGCTGATTCTCATCCCAGCTGCTTGTATCGGGACTGAACAGCCCGTAACAACGGGCCCCCAATCCCATACTCACAGAGCACCCCACACAGTGTACCCCGAGGAACACGGTCAAATGCCTTCTCCAAGTCCACAAAACACATGTAAACTGGATGGGCAAACTCCCATGACACCTCGAGGACCCTAGTGAGGGTAAAGAGCTGGTCCAGTGTTCCACGGCCAGAACAGAATCCGCATTGTTCCTCCTGGATCTGAGGTTTGACCATTGATTGAACTCACTTCTCCAGTACCCCTGAATAGACCTTACAGGGAATCTAATAAGGATCCCCCTATAATTGGAGCACACCCTCTGGTCCCCCTTTTTGATGAGTGGAACCACCACCCCAGTCCGCCAATCCAGTGATACTGACCCTGATGTCCATGCGATGTTGCAAAGGCATGTCAACCAAGACAGCCCCACAACATCCAGACCCTTAAGGAAATCAGGGTGAATCTCGTCCTCCCCTGGAGCTCTGCCACCTCTGAACTTTTTAACTACCTCAGCGACCTCAGCTACAGTTATGGACGGACCAACTCCAAAGTCCCCCGACTCAGATTCCTCCATGAAAACTTCACCTAATCTACCCACATTTTTATGTCACTTAGGGGAGTCGAACCAGCGACCTTCTGATCACAGTCTCAACTTCTCTAACCTCTGCACCACCACTCCCCCTGAAGGTCACTTTCATTTGTTTTTATTTTTAAATGTTGAACTAAAATTCAAAAGCAAAAACATATATATTTTTTGTTGCTTTTAGTATTTTTGTTCATTTCAAAATATTTCAATGTGAGATTTTCTTTCTTTGACAATATAATACAAACAGATTTGTCCTGGTCTCCATTCTGGGATTTCAAAAAGTGTATGTACAGTTAGTAAAATATCTTCTGAACCACTGGCTGAATTTTTAACGAAGCTTTCAGAACATGGTCTTTTAGAGTCAGTGCAAATGGCTGACACATTAAATTAGCTTTCGTTTTACTTTGGGGGTCCAAGATGGGGTAGAGGTAGGGAAGGCGACTCAGGACCAGAAAGCTGCTGGTTCAACTCCCTCCATGCCCACATGTCGTGGTGTCTCTGAGCAAGACACCAAATCCCTAACTGCTCCCCAGGTGCTTACATAACTGCCCACTCTCCACCTGGGTACGTCTCAAGTGTGATGGGTTCAATGTAGAGAACTAATTTCATCTTTGTATGGGAACATGCCATTAACATGCAAATGTCATCAACATACAATTATGTTGTCAACATGCAATGATGTCATCAACATACAATGATGACAACACATAGCACACTTTGGTGAGTTTCTCAGATATAGAACTAAAAGTTGAAGTGGTAGTAGCTGATGGTTATCCTCAACACACTCCGAGTGTGGCGCCTTCATTCTACATGTTCTGCCTCCTGTGTCTGTGGTGCTGACAGGAAGCTGCGGTCCAAGCAGACGGTGGTTCTTCAGAGTGATGAGCTGAGCCGCAGAGCTCTTCGATTGGCCGTGGACACAAACTGCTGCACACCTGGTACCAAGAGAAACATGGTAAGTTCTCCTGAACCGAACCAGAACCTGACATTTTTAACATTTGTGACCAAGCTGCACATTGAGTCAGAATGAGCACAGGCTGAGGAGCAGAAGATAAAAGTAATATAGAAATGTTTATCGTGACTAAGATTTGTCTATAAATAAACCATGTAGTAACAAATTGTGGAGAGTCTTCCTCATCTAAACAGAAGTCTTGATTGATCTTATAAACTTTATGACCAACCTTTTGATACCCCTTTGCTGAGCGATAAGGGGGAAATCAAAATACCGTTCATTCGTCCATACGTGCATGTTGTGAGCATGACACCGTGAAAAATAAGTGACGTTCATTTTTGTGTGTGGGTTTGCCATGTCAAAAACCAAGATGGCTGCCTCTATTAAATTCAGTTTATTTATTTAGCGCAGAGTCTCAACAGACGTCTCAGGACACTGAACAGAAACATTCAGACATTATTAAAGACCGTCAGTAAAAGTTCTGTATCTGAGAAAGCAGCAGATTGTGTTGAATCTTCATGTCATCACTGTCTCCCATCCTGAGCAAGAACAGAGGAGACAGTGGGAAGAAAAAACTCCCTTTAACAGGAAGAAACCTCCAACAGAACCAGCTCAGGACGAGCGGCCATCTGTTTTGACCGGCTGGCTTGAGAGGACAGGAAGGAGAGACAGACGAACACAGAATGGTAGGTCCAGATATAGGTCCAGGTCCAGATATAGGTCCAGGTATAGGTCCAGATATAGGTCCAGGTCCAGGTCCAGATATAGGTCCAGGTATAGGTCCAGGTCCAGATATAGGTCCAGGTATAGGTCCAGGTCCAGATATAGGTCCAGGTATAGGTCCAAGTCCAGATATAGGTCCAGGTCCAGATATAGGTCCAGGTCCAGATATAGGTCCA
>NC_056519.1:327167-328502 GCF_014905685.2 Nematolebias whitei | reverse complement strand
TAGGTCCAGGTCCAGATATAGGTCCAGGTCCAGATATAGATCCAGGTCCAGATATAGGTCCAGGTCCAGATATAGGTCCAGGTCCAGATATAAGTCCAGGTGTATCTTAAAGACACATGTTAAGGATATAAAAAATAATTACAAATACAAAACAGGTTGAGCAGAGTAAGTAAAGAAGCAGCAGAGTGAAAAGTGTGGTCAGTTTGTCCTCCAGCAGTCTAAGTCTATAGCAGCAGAACTAAGGGACAGCTCAGGAAACCCAAGCCGACCCTAACTATAGGATTTAGCAAAAAGGAAAGTCTTAATCCCAGTTTTAAAACTGGATAATGTGTCAGCCTCATGGACAGAAACTGGAAGTTGGTTCCACAAGAGAGGAGCCTGAGAACTGAAAGATCTTCCTCCCATTCTGTTTTTGTAAACTCTAGGAACCACAAGTCTGAGAGTGAAGTGCTCTGTTAGTAAAATATGGAACAATAAGATCTGTAATATAAGATGGAGCTAGGTTGTTGAGAGCTTTGTAGGTTAGAAGTAAGATTTTGAATTCTATTCTGGATTTGACAGGGAGCCAATGGAGAGAAGCTAAAACTGGAGAGAGATGATCTCTCCCAGTAACTCCAGTTAAGACTCTGGCAGCAGCATGTGAGAAAACTTTGCTTTCTAGTCTTTTTTTAATTACTTAAAAGTATAATTTCCTCATATGATTGGGGTGGCTGAAGATTAGTGTTTGGGGGCCAAGGCCACCATTGGCCCCCCTCTGGCTCCTCTGTTGCTCCTGGTGGTGAATAAAATGTCTCCCTGGTCTCTCCTTTGCGCTGCCTCTGTTCTTCTCCAGTCTAACTCCTCTTACACCAAAAACATGTCAGTTCATGTTGAGCTCATTCTGCTGCTTCAAGCTGAGCAGAGCTGTGGAAGCTGAACGTTCGTGGACGTTCATGTTTATCCGTACAATAAGTTGCCATGGAGACGTTCTGTCTGATTTAAAATCATTTGGACCTCTTCAGATCAACTCTGACTCCACTGAGCATGCTCAGAAGGTCCTGGCTGAGGCCGAGTGCAGCCCCTCGAAGAAGATGAAGCCGTCTGCTGCTGCAGAGCGCAGGTTAGTCAGTGTCTGTTAGCAAAATATTCCATGAACCCTTTCAGTGTGTCGTTCTGACTTTGACTGGTTTTGTGTGTCCAGCAGTGCAGAAGCCTCCTCCAGCTGTGAGATCCTCTGATGGATGTTCAGTTTGAGATCTTCGCCTCCTATGGTGACCAAATTTACAAGCCTTGGCGTTTCTGCCTTGGCTTCAGCTGCTGTAGTCCTTCAGCTCCTTCTGGTTTCAGCTGCTGTAG
>NC_056519.1:322004-327157 GCF_014905685.2 Nematolebias whitei | reverse complement strand
AGTCCTGCAGCTCCTTCTGGTTTCAGCTGCTGTAGTCCTGCAGCTCCCTCTCTCTTTGTGCTCTCTGAACAGCCGAAGCTGCCTCTCAGTTGATCCGGCTGGTGTGTAAAAGCCGTCGTTATGGAATGACATCTGTCTATAATCATGTTGAAACATTTGTCAGTTTTTCTCAGATTGAGTTTACAAACGTTTCTTCAGCTGTGAAGCAGATCTCGTGATCTGAAGCCAAAGTTTTTAAATTAAAACGTGAACTGATCAAAGAATTGAAACCTGCAGCTGCTAACAGAATATTTTATTCACCCCTTCTTTTAATTTATGGTAAACATTTTAAAGATAAATATTTTAATTTTACACCCAAACAGCCTGGTTTATATGATTACTTTATATTTAATATTATTTTAAAGCCTTTAATCTTATCTTTTACAAAAAATAAATAGAAATTCCTCGTTTTCAACATATTTCTGCATCATTCAGATTTTTCTTTCCTCATTTTCTTTATTTTGCTAAAATAATATTTGAAGATGTTCCACTGATTTCTTTAAATAATATTAGATGGAAATTGTTGTTTCCAATAAAACAAACTACAAGAAAACGCTTCTTTGTGTTTTTTTCTTCTGTTTCACACACTGAGTTTGTTCTCGGAAGAGAAACCTAGACCGCGGCTCAGCGTAAAGGTCGCTGGTTCAAATCCTGGCCGGGGGCCTTTCTGGGTGGAGTTTGCATGTTCTCTCCGTGCTGCGCGGGTTTTCTCCGGGTACTCCGGTTTCCTCCCACAGATCAAAAACATGCATGTTAGGCTGATTGGTAACTCTAAATTGTCCCTAGATGTCCCTGCGATGGACTGGAGACCTGACTGTCCCGAGACTGTAACAGACTGTTTTAGATGTGGCTGAAGGGAGTGCAGGTTTACAGGATCAGTGACAGTGGCAGAGCTAGGGTTAAAGTTTAAACACAATGACCTCAGTTTTCTGATCATTAAAACTTAAAAAGTTTGAAGCCATCCAAGTCTTGATGTCATCAAGATATTTTTAGACTCACAAATCAAAGAGGTGTTGAATAAAACAGGTTTGTGTTTGGAAAAACAGTTTCACAAATTTCTAAATCAAAGACAGATAAACAATGCTTTTAAAAACTAAGTCAAGAGTGTGGCCCTGCTGGTGAGTCGGACCAACAACACTCTGAACAAAGTTAAAGGACTGGATGAGTTCTAGAAAGTCCTGAGATAATGGTTTATAAGGGCAGCAGACGTGAATATTGAAATCCCCCACAATTAAAACAGTCATATTGGAGCAGAATACCAGTTAGAAAGTCAGAGAGTTTATTTAAAAACTCTTTGTTGTATTTGGGATGTCTGTAAAACAACAGCACACAGAACCGGGATGGAGCGGCCCAGCTCACAACAGAGCAGTTCGAAACTCAGATAATTAGCTGAACCATGGATCTGTCTACAGTTCAAATGTTTCTTAAAAACAGTCAGTAATCCTCCGCCACGACCAGTTGTCCTTGGAGAATTGACAAAAAAGAGCAATCCAGAGGCAGTGATTCCAAAAAGACGCTAAACTTACCAGAGCAGCTCTAAGTCTCATTACGAAAAGATAATCTAGAAAAATTAATTTAAAATAAAAGTTTTTGTTAGCCAGTGATCTGGCATTCATCAGGGCCATCCTTGTAGAATCCACCACAGGAGGAGATGCCTGCAGTGCCCAGTCCAGCAGTCTCAGATTTGCAGAGTTCAACCCTCTCCACGGACATGAAACACAGCCGCGCACAGGCCCAGTGTGAGGATCAGACCCCACAAACGGGACCAGACAGCGCGCCACAGGATCAGCACAGCGCCAGGATTGGAGATGGAAATGTTGACCATCAGCGAGGATGTTGCAGAGAGAGCAAAATGGGCTTTAAGCTTCACCAGCCGGCCAGCGCGTTTTCCCCGGCGTCTGGAGCAAGGTCTCCGGGCAGGCAGGTGAGCAGCGCGCCACAGGTAAACAGGCACGTCCGTCAGAAGCGGGGGGAGGGGGGGGGGGTCCAGAGCTCCGCTCATATTGGTCAAAATAAGCGACGTTGGCGGCACAAAGTCATACATCCTGAAGTTGTCATTCATACGTCAGCAGACAGCTGATGTCACAGATGAGAAACAAAATAAAAACAAAAGCACAAATAATATAAGCACCGTCAACAGAAGTAGATTGCAAGCTATGTACACAGGCGCCATTTTACCAGAAGGTAAGATGTAGTTTAGTAAGATAACTACCGGTAATAAGATCTAGTTTAAAATCGTTGTCCAGTCTCACACCCAGGTTAGTTGCTGTCTCAGTCAAATGTTTTGTGAAAGGACCCAGATCATCATGGGCTTTGGAACCATCACTGGGCTTAAACAACAAGACCTCTGTCTTTTTTCATTAAATTGTAAAATTTTCATTCATTCGTTCAACCTTTATTTAAACAGATAAGTCACATTGAGCCTTGAAGAAGCTGTGACATCCATGCTCTGACTTCTGATATGCATTCCAGGAGTTGGCTCACAGAGCATTGTTTATCTTGTTTTAATAGCACATAAATTTGGCTGTCATCAGAATAAAAATGAAAAGTAATGCTATGTTTCCGGATGTTGAAATAAGGTCTCTCTTGTAAAGAGTCCTTGAGGCTCAATGGGATTACCTGTCTAAATATAGGTTGAATGAATGAATATATCCCAGAGGGCGTAAATAAACGGAAAACAGAAGGGGGCCAAATATAGATCCCTGAGGTACTCCACATGTGAGAGACGCTATAGAGGGCTCCACAGAACCACTATGCACACAAAAGCTTCTCTCTGTTAAATAGGATCTAAACCGCTGTAGAGCAGGACCCTGAATGCCCACCCAGTTCTCCAGATGAGACCGGTCTGATGGTCCACTGTGTCGAAGGCAGCAGTTAGGTCCAGCAGCATCAAAACTACACAGTGACCAGAGTCTGTGGCTAAGAGAATGTCGTTGAAAACTTTCAACAGTGCTCAATACTGTGGCAAGTTTTAAAACCAGATTGAAACAGCTCAAGGAGGTTGTGGTCGTTTAAGTAAGATGTTAACTGTCTGTAAACAATTTTCTCCAAGATCTTTGACACAAAGGGCAGTTTTGAAATTCTCCTAAAATTAGACGTCTGTGGAGTCCAGGCCAGACTTTTTAATCAGTGGTGTCACAACTGCATGTTTAAAACTCGCGGGTACCTGTCCACTTGCCAAGCTGCCATTTATAATTTGGGACACATAAGGAGCCACCGTGTGAAAAACCTCTTTAAAAAGACGAGGTGGGATGGGATCGTTTGGAGATCCAACACGACCAGTGACGTCTTTTTAAAAAGGCTCAAACTGACTGAAAACAGCAGAGCGTGTGACAGAGATGAGTGGTCACAAGATGGAGGGCTTATGAGAGCTCTAATGTTTGCAACCTTGTTGGTAAAAAAGCTCAGGAAGTTCTTACACACTTCAGCTGAGTTCTCCGGGCTCGCTGATTGTGGGGCATTAAGAACAGAGCTGATGGTTTTAAAAAGCACACGTGGATTGTTAGAGTTGGAGGAAATGATGTCAGAGAAATATTTGTTTTTTGCAGCTCTAACAGTGGACTGATAGAAATGCCAGCTGTCCCTCAGTGCTTGAAAAGACACCTGTAACTTGTCCTTTATCCATTTCTGCTCTGCTCTCCTGCACTGGTGTCTGGCAGCACATGTGACATCATCAGTCCAGGGGACCGGCTTCAGTCTGGAAGCTCTTTTCTGTAATGGAGCCACAGTATCTAAAACAACAAAAAAGGTTGAATCATGTCATCTGGACTTCGTTTTTTTGTTAAAAAGAAACGTTTCGCCCCTCATCCAAGAGGCTTCGTCAGTCTGAGGCCTAGCCATCTGGTATTACCCAGAAGCCACCCTGACTCTTGTGTTTCAAGCCTGCCTCAGATACTCCTGAAGTCTGGCCTTTTCACTAATGGTTTCAAAAACTGAGAAAACGAACTTAGTGTCTAAAACAGTTTGACTGTCCAGGGTGTCCCTGTGATAGACTGGAGACCTATCCAGTGTGTCCCTGTGATGGACTGGAAACCTGTCCAGGTGTCCCCCGCCTCTCAGACAATGACTGCTGGATATGGGCACCAGTGACCCAGAAGGCAAGAAGTGGGTTAAGATGATGGATGGGAAACCTAGACGTCCTTCTCCAGCTCCTCCTGGATGATCTTAAGAAGTTTCCAGACCAGAGAGGGGTTAGAACCCTTCAATGAGTTCTGTGTCTGGTCTTAATGGGGCGAGCCCTGAACCCACTCGGCTGACTTCACAGATGACAAGAGATCTGAGCCTGACCCCCCAACAGAGGAAGCTCAGTTCCTGGTGTCCTTGATCTCATTCTTTCAGCCATAAATCACGATATTAAATGAGGTTTAGAATGTAGTCCAGTCAGTGATTGAGGGCTTAATTAATTTCCTTCTTTGCTGTGACAAACCAGAACTTTCCTACTGCACATCACGGAGCCATCAGCTGCTTCATCCTTCATTTTTCCTACTGACAAACAAAACTCCAGATACCTGAACTCCGGTTGATGCAGAAGATCATCTCCCACCCAAAGGGTTCATTCAAACTGGTTCTGATGGAGAACCATGACCTCAGGCTTAATGGTTCTGATGGCGGACCATGGCCTCAGACCTAATGGTTCTGATGGAGGACCATTGCCTCAGGCTTAATGGTTCTGATGGAGAACCATGGCCTCAAACCTAATGGTTCTGATGGAGGACCATTGCCTCAGGCTTAATGGTTCTCATTGAGGACCATAGCCTCAAACTTAATGGTTCTGATAGAGGACCATAGCCTCAAACTTAATGGTTCTGGTGGAGGATCATGGACTCAGACTTAATGGTTCTGATGGAGGACCATTGCCTCAAGCTTAATGGTTCTGATGGAGAACCATGGCCTCAGACTTAGTGGTTCTGATGGAGGACCATAGCCTCAAACTTAATGGTTCTGATGGAGGACCATGGACTCAGACTTAATGGTTCTGATGGAGGACCATAGCCTCAAACTTAATGGTTCTGATAGAGGACCATGGATTCAGACTTAATTGTTCTGATGGAGGACCATTGCCTCAATCTTAATGGTTCTGATGGAGAACCATGGCCTCAGACTTAACAGTTCTG
>NC_056519.1:321717-321994 GCF_014905685.2 Nematolebias whitei | reverse complement strand
TTCTGATGGAGGACCATTGCCTCAAGCTTAATGGTTCTGATGGAGAACCATGGCCTCAGACTTAGTGGTTCTGATGGAGGACCATAGCCTCAAACTTAATGGTTCTGATGGAGGACCATGGACTCAGACTTAATGGTTCTGATGGAGGACCATAGCCTCAAACTTAATGGTTCTGATAGAGGACCATGGATTCAGACTTAATTGTTCTGATGGAGGACCATTGCCTCAATCTTAATGGTTCTGATGGAGAACCATGGCCTCAGACTTAACAGTTCTG
>NC_056519.1:311625-321617 GCF_014905685.2 Nematolebias whitei | reverse complement strand
GTTTGCAAATGTCCTCTATCAGAGACTGAGACCTCACAGTCCAAGAAAGCCAACTTGCCATTTTTGTCATCTTCTCGTGTGAACTTGATGTATTTATCCACAGAGTTGATGTGGTCAGTAAAATGTTGGACTTCCTGAGATTTGATTTTAACCCAGGTGTCGTCAACATACCTGAACCAATGACTTGATGGTGTCCCTGAAAAGGACGTCAAGGCTCTCTTTTCTACATCCTCCATGTACAGGTTGGCAACAATAGGAGAAACTGGAGACCCCATAGCACACCCATGTTTCTGCCTATAATATTGCTCCCCATATGTGAAGTAGGTTGACTGCAGGCACAGTTTCAAGAGTTGGCACAGTTGTTCTGTGGAAAGCGTGGTCCTGCTGCTCAGAGTGGTGTCTGATTTTAATCTTAAACTGACCACCTCTACTGCATCATCAACAGGAATGCACGTAAAGAGTGATGTGACATCAAAAGAGACCATTGTTTCATCAGTCTCCATGATGACATCCCTCACTTTATCCACAAAGTCCATGGTGTTCTGTATGTGGTGTTCTGAGCTGCCAACTGTCACTTACAATGTTTCCAAATATCTAACGTCTGTACTCATCCCTTTAGTTGGCAGCTCAGAACACCACATACAGAACACCATGGACTTTGTGGATAAGGTGAGTCAGAGTCAGAGTTTCTGAGCAGCAGGACCACGCTTTCCACAGAACAACTGTGCCAACTCTTGAAACTGTGCCTGCAGTCAACCTACTTCACATATGGGGAGCAATATTATAGGCAGAAACATGGGTGTGCTATGGGGTCTCCAGTTTCTCCTATTGTTGCCAACCTGTACATGGAGGAGGTAGAAAAGAGAGCCATGGCGTCCTTTTCAGGGACACCACCAAGTCATTGGTTCAGGTATGTTGACGACACCTGGGTTAAAATGAAATCTCAGGAAGTCCAACATTTTACTGACCACATCAACTCTGTGGATAAATACATCAAGTTCACACGAGAAGATGTAAAAAATGGCAAGTTGGCTTTCTTGGACTGTGAGGTCTCAGTCTCTGATAGAGGACATTTGCAAACTGAGGTGTACCGCAAACCCACCCACACAGACCAGTATTTGCAGTTTGACTCCCATCACCCTTTGGAGCACAAGTTAGGAGTCATCAGGATTCTGTATCACAGAGCAGACAGCGTCCCCACTAGCTCAGGAGCCAGGCAGAAGGAGAAATCCTACACAAGACAGGCTCTAGAGCAATGTGGATATCCTAACTGGGCCTTCCTGAAAGCAGAGAAGAAACCCAAACAGGACTCCAGTCAGCATCAGGTGAAAAGGAGGAACCCAGACCCAGACCAGTGGTCATTCCGTATGTTGAGGGAGTATCAGAGAAACTGAGACGTTTATTTTCTAAACATGACGTCCCAGTGGCTTTTAAACCCCAAAATACATTAAAGACTGGTTCATCCCAAAGATCCAGTCCCCCGGCACAAACAGAGTAATATTGTGTATGTTGTTCAGTGTCAGGAGGGTGATCAGTCTTACATCGGGGAAACTTAACAGCCACTGGCCAAAAGGATGGCCCAGCACAGAAGATCAACATCATCAGGCCAGGACTCTGCGGTCTACACTCATCTCCAGGCCAATGGTCACTCTTTCAGGGATGAAGATGTTCACATCCTAGATAAAGAGGAACGGTGGTTTGAGAGAGGAGTAAAGGAGGCCATCTTTGTGAAAAGAAATCGTCCATCATTAAACAGGGGTGGAGGCCTCCGGTTTCAACTGTCCCCCTCTTACAATGCTGTGATTGCTAGTATCACTCAGCCCTCTGTGAACAGTAAACAGCCATCAGTGTGCTAATGATCCATTGTTAGGCTGATGGTCCTTCTTGAGCATGTGATCAGCTGGTTTTGGTTGTCAGCAGCAAACTGGTTGATCCACTCTGAGACGGTGCTATTTAAGAGACTGAGCTGAATACAGCACCTCAGACTGAGGAAGTCTTTCAGAGGAGAGACGAAACGTTTCTAGATTTTTTTGCTTTGTTTTGTTTTTTGTTTTTTTGAATGTCCAGAGGACCAGATTGAACTTTTTTGGAAGTTGAACCATGAGCGGTGACGTAAACCACCGTCCCTCAGTCCGACGACGAAGTGATGTCTCTGTAGGATCATGACTTATGTCCGTTTATGAATCACTGCAGCAGGAGTTTAGTGGGATGTAGAAGGTGATGATGAAGACATTTTAAATATTAAAATATTCTATTTGTGGAGTCTGGAGCGAGGCAGATTCAATTTCTATTTTGGATGACAGATTTGGAGTTGGTACTTCATCTCTTCAGTCTGCTTTCTGTCAAATTCATCTCACTGAGTTTGTTAACCTCCAGTCTGAATGAAGGCTCCATGTTTCAGAGGTTTTGTGACAAATGTTGACCATAAACTGAACGATGAATGAGATGAGGACTGACCAGGGTTCAGATTAGAACTGTTAATAAATCTCACATAATTGTCTCAGTCCTGTCAAACACTTGAATATAATTCAGAAGTCATTGATTGAAAAGGCTGTAGAAAAAAAAAACAGATTAGTGCATTGCTGTCCACATTTACCAATCTCGATCTCCTTTGACATTGCTGTTGGTATGCCTTGAAAAAGTTGTCTTAGTCCTTGAACTTTTCCATTTTCATCTCATTACAACCACAAACTTCAAAGTATTTTACTGATCTGTTCAATGACAAACCAACATAAAGTAGCACATGTATTGATAAATGGAAGGCAGGGCCGGACTGACCATTGGGAGCACTGGGACATTTCCTGGTGGCTTGGCCTGTTCAGTGATCGCCGAGGGGCTGGACTAAAGGCTCGGCTCAGGTTGTGCTTGATTATTTTAAATGAACAATCCATGTTGCTCACTCAGGTGTCCACCTCACTGAAGCTCCCTGAGCAGTAGCATGGGGAAAGACAGACCGTCCTTTCTTTATCTGAGGCTGTCTGTCACAACAGGTTGATAGATGGCCTGGTAGAAATAAAACTGTTTTTTGACAGATTTTATAAATGAAAAAAAGTCTTGTTGATATTTGGAGAGTTATTAATCCAAACAGTAAAGAGTTTACATGGACAAATAAGGCTTGTTCTCTGCAATCTAGAATAGATTTTTGGTTAATCTCAGAATCACTCACTCAATTAATTTGCAAGACAGGACTTATGCCAACTCCCTTAACAGACCATAATGCAATTGTACTAACTTTAAGCTTATCACATGTTAAGCAAACCCAAAGATACCCTGCATACTGGAAACTAAATAGTTCTTTATTACAAAACGATTCTTTAAATGAAATAATTAGAAGGAAAATTTTAGAGCATTCAAAACTGCAGAAGATAAAAAGGAATATCAAAAACAATGGGAGCTTTTAAAATATGAGCTAAGAAGATTGTTTATAGAAAAAAGTGCTGGTTGGGGTCTGGGCTGTGGGTGGGTATTGGGCCTTTGGGGGCGATTGGGGGTGGGGCTGGTGCTCCGGTTCTCCCTGAATTGTTTGGATCCTTTGATCAGGGTTCCTGGTTCTGATAGCCAGCCCTTTGGCTGGGGTGGCTGCTGGGTTCTGGCGGGAGGTCAGCTGTGGTTGTGTGTGTGGTCGTTGGTAGTGTGTGGCGGCGGTCGGGGGCGTGGCTTCACTTCGACGAAGTGCTGGCTGGTCGGCCTGATGTGACATTCACTGTGCGGGGTGCTGTGTGTGTGTGTGGGGGGGGGGGGGCATGGGTGGCATGCCGGGGCATGCCGGGGCTTCTCCGGGCCTGTGGTGTGGGGCTTTAAGGATGCATTGGTGAGCTGGGCCGGCCTTCCTCGGCTGCTGCTCCCTGCTGCTCTGGCCCCCAGCCTGGGGCTGGCTTGTGGTCACTGTTGGGCTGGTGGGGCACATGGACGGCCCAACAGAGGCTCTGTCGGGCTCTCTCTGTGTGCCTGTTTGTCTCAGGTTGGGTTTTGGGTGGCCCCCCTCTCTTGGACCAGTTTTGGCCCCCCATTTGGTGGGTCGTGCTCCCCTCCGGTGGTGGGCCCCCCTGCTGCCGGTGCATTGGCAGCTCTCAGCAGCTGGGGCTAGGTGGTGGGGTGTGTGCAGGCCCACCCTGGTGGCTGCCTGCGGGGGCCTGGGTGCCCTGGCTCTGTCGGGCCTCTGTTGGGGAGTGGTATGACCTCGGGACTCGGGGCTTGATGTCCATGGCCGGATCCACTCTGGAGGCAGGTTGCTGGCGGGACCTGTTGACTTGTCCCTGCAGCCTCCTGGGGGTTTCTGCATTGTGGTTGCTGGGGACCGCCCGGGGCTTCCCTTTCCTTCTCTCTCTGGGGGGTGCGGGTGTCCCTGTTGGGGGAATACCGGAGTTCCGGGCTTGGGGGCCACTGTGTGTCTGTGGTTCCGGTCTTCCCCGTTACCTTCGTGTCCTGTGGGGACGGGTTTATGGGTCCCCACATCCACTATTGAACATTTTTATGGAGAAACCTTATAGTGACATCATGCTCACACAGGTGTTTAGATCCAGGTGTTTATCAGATACACACTCAGTTGGGTTGTGGTGGCCATTAAATATATATTGTATTACCATGTACTGTATAAAATACTTTCTAATGATGGTATAAGTATCATTATATAAGTTGTTTGTTGTTGTGGGTTCTCGGTTTTGTCTTGTGTTTTCTTTTCACAGGTCTAGAGTCAGACTTCAATGATGTTGATTTGTGTTCTCTTTATCCCTCTCTCTCTCCTCTATTTCTATCTCCTTCTTTACATTTTAACTCTTCTCTCACTTTTCTGCTTTGTTATCTTCTTTGTTTTCTGTCCCCGTGTCCATTACATCTGGAACAAGCCCAAAGCATGTTCTAATAAAATTTAATTTATATATCAAGTGGAGCATTAAGGCCAGCCATAATGCTCTGCTTGTGAAAGTAAATCTGTTGGGCATCACTTTGACACTCAGACAATAATTCCAAGTGTCACAATGACGGGCAGGACAAGGGAAAAAAAAAGAAACAAGTGCTAAACAAAAAAAAAGGAAAGAAATTAGATGAAAATAATTTAATAGCCAATTTAATTTCACTATCCTCCATATTACCAGGAAATGTATCTGAACTAGAGCAAGCAGAGCTCCTAACTTTACAACTAAAACTTGATCAATTATATATCAGTAAAGCTAAAGGTGCATTTCTACGCTCAAGAGCCAAGTGGTTGGAGGAGGGAGAGCAAAACTCTATTTCTTTCAATTAGAAAAACAAAGACAAAACAGACAGAGTATAAACAGACTCTCTTCAAATGGTAATGTTATAGAAAATCCAAAAGAACTACCTAAACTTCGTGAGAATTTCTATAAAAAAAACTATATACCTCAACTATTTCACCTACTCAAATGGATGATTTTTTAACAATCTAGATAATATTAAGACAATCGGCGAATTCAAAAAATCTGTTTGTGACTCACCCATTACACTTATAGAAATCTCAGATGCTGTTAAAAAACTGAAACTAAATAAATCTCCAGGTATCGATGGGCTAACCTCTGATATTTACAAATTATTCTCAGCTGAACTTGCTCCATTTTTGTTGAACGTGTTTATAGAAAGTAAAGAACAACTAGCGTCCACGCTACGTCAAGGTTTAATTACACTCATCCCAAAGCCACAAAAAGATTTATTACTTTTACACAACTGGCGCCCCATCACATTGTTAAATAAGGATTATAAAATATTAGCATTATGCTTAGCCAACAAATTGAAAGAAGTACTTCATGATGTTACTGGGGAATCTCTAAATGGTTTTATGGCTGGAAGATACATAACTGATAATATAAGGCTTATTTTAGACATTAGACTACTCAGATTTAATATCAGAAAATAGTTTTATTCTCTTTCTTGACTTCCATAAAGCCTTTGACTCACTGGAACATGATTTTCTATTTAAAACTTTAGATCTGTTTGGCTTTGGGGAGCACTTTAAGAAATCAATACGCACCCTCTACGCCTTTGGTAATAGTTCAATTAAACTTGCCCATGGGACCTTCGGTAGATTTAACGTTGAGCATGGAATTCAACAAGGTTGTCCAATTTCTCCATTTTTGTTCCTTCTTCCTCTGGAAATTTGAGCACATTTCATAAAAAACAGTTGCTCAAAGGTATTCAGAGTAGAGAAGTATGTCTGAGCCAAGTGGCAGATGACACAACATTATCTCTTAAAGATTGCTCTTAAGTAAAGTGTGCTGTTGAGCTGCTGGTGAATTTTCTTCAGCTTCTGGTCTCAATCTTAATTTATCTAAATGTGAGTTACTTCCTATTAAAACTTGTCATGACACAGAGATCTCAGGAATTCCAGTAAAACACAAAGTTAAATATCTTGGTATTTATATGATAAAAGAAGAGGACCAAAGATTAGGTGAAAACTTCAATCCCCTTGTTACTGTAATCCAAAAGAAATTTAATTTATGGGTCCAGACAGATTCATCCATCTCCGGTCGTGTCTTACCCTCTAAGGCTGAAGGTCTTTCCAGTTTGGTGTCTGCGACTTCTGCCCTTGAGGTTTCCGAGGACATCATTTCAAAAGTGGACAAAACTTTATTTGGAAGAAAAAGGTTAATCTAATCCAGAAAAATGTAATGATAAATAATCTGTGCTCTGGTGGGTTAATGTACTAGACTTAAGCCCCTTATCCACAGGGCCTTTTGGGGCTCCTGTGTAACCAGTTCGGGCCGATTGCGTAGTGTCTCCACGGTGCCTTCAGGGTGGAACCCGCACCATTTTGGGGACCTACTTCTCTGGGGTCCCAGGTCTGGTTCTTGTTGGATCCAGATGTGACGTCAGCGCACTGTCGGTCACTGATTGGTCAGGGGGAGGAGTCACTGGATCTTTCAGAAACTTTTCAAAACACCGATCCGCCATTTACAATTTCTCGGACCGGAGTAGCAGCTGGACCTATTTTAAAGATTTAAAAACAATAATGACAACACCGTGGTCTAATGCTGAAGTGCTGGCGTTTTTTGTGCTTGCTGGCTGACAACAAAATTCAGAGCGAGCTAGATGGAGCTCCGCCAGTCTACCCGAGTCCTCTCCACCGCAGCGTCGGAGCTGGGCAGGGCGTCATCTCCTCAAGCTAAAAGTTATCTCTGGAAGTAAGTAAAAAGCGATATTTACTGTTACGTTTGTTTGAGTTGAAAACTGTCAGTAAATGTCGTTAAAGTCTGTTTTCTTCGAAAGAAGCTAGCTGGCCGTTGTTAACGTGTAGCTTCGTGTAGCTTCTCATACCGTTATATATCGCCGGGATATGAATTTTATGTCATAACAAACATCCCAGTCGAATGTTAGATACAGTAGGAATGAGTGACAGACCGACCGGCCGGCAAAAAAAACAAACAAAAAACACGCAACTACTGCCGTGTTTTGTTCAGCTAGCATACATCGTCAGATCGCCATACGCGTAGCGCAAAGGCTGCATCTATCCGCAGTGAGATCACCATACACTTCTATTTAATTAGCCATATCACACCATCATGTAGCAGTTAACCTGTCAGATCATCATATTTTGTTATTAACAGCTTGGGGGGAGTGGTGGCGCAGAGGTTAGAAGATGGGCTTGTGATCGGAAAGTCGCAGGCTCGCCTCCCAGTACAGTCAACATGGTATGGTATGGTATGGTATAAAGTTTATTCATTTTAAAAAAGTACAAAACAATTCCATAACAATATAAAAAAAGATACAAGAGATTTAAAATGAAAGGCAGCAGAAAGAAGAAAAAATCTTATTATATCTGCCCCTTTTTTCAAACAATTATTTCAATCATAATAATTTTCAAGTAACAGAACAAAATGAATAACTTTCTAATTTTTCTAATTCTAATACAAAACACACACTAAGCTACTTTATATATATTTTTTTAACAATCCAGCTTTGATCTTTTTCTTAAATGTACACATTGACTTGGCATTTTTTACATCACTCTCTAGACCATTCCACAATCCAACTCCTTGGATTGAGGTAGACCTTCCCTTCAGACTAGTTCTGAATTTTGGTTTGACAAATATCTCTATCCCCTTAAGATTATAACAACTTTGTCTTTTAACAACATTTCTTTGGATATTTAATGGTAATGTGTTATTTTGAGCCCTATACATAACTGATAAAATACTGTAATCTACCAAATCATGGAACTTCAATAAGTTCAGTTGATAAAATAATGTGCTTGATGGGTGACAGTAATGCTTTCTGGTGATAATTCTTACAGCTCTTTTCTGTAAAATAAAAATAGGCTTTGTAAATGTTTTACATGCTTTCCCCCAAACATCAATGCAATAGATTAAATGTGGAACAATGATTGTGTTATACAACATACCATACCATACATAAACTTCCACCTTCTAAGCCCAGATTAATTAAAAAAAGGGATCTGAAACATTTCTGTGAACAGTCATTCCTCTGGGATCTGTCTCACTTTGACTGGCATCGTATTCTGTTAACTGATGACGTGAACTCTGCTTGGAACTATTTCCATAATAATTTCATTTATTTCCTGAACTTACATGCTCCTTTTCGTCAGTTCAGAATAAAGGGACGAGACAGCCCCTGGTTTACTCCAGAGCTAGCTGACCTCCTGCACAGGAGAGATCATCTTTGGGCCGCAGCGAGAAAATCTGACTCAGACACTGATTGGTTGAGTTTCCGACAGATGAGGAATAAATGTACAACTTCTGTCAAAGCAGCAAAACGAAACTATTTCTTATCTCAGACCTCCAAAAATCTAAATGACCCCAACAGATTCTGGAAAACAATTAAATCTCTCTCAGGCACCCCCCAATCATCTGACCTCCCATCACAACTTCTCATTAACTCTGTTCCTGTGTCAAATAAGCACGAGATCCTGAACTGTCTCAACAAACATTTTGTTGCTTCTGGTTCTTTATTTGACACAGTTACTAATGGAAAATCAGCCACTTCACTTAATAACCAAACTTCTACAAATCAAATCCCTCCTACAAGTCAATCCTCAGTTAATCACAGCTTCTCTTTTTCTCCATTCTCAGTCAGTGAGGTCAATAAACTGTTAAAAGATTTTGATCCTAAAAAATCTGCAGGTCCAGATGAACTTCCACCTTATTTCTTAAGGCTGGCTGCTCATATCATCACAGTCCCTGTGACCCACATCTTCAATCTCTCTATAAGACAAAACTCCATCCCAGACACTTGGAAACAGCCTTTGTTCTTCCTTTGCTGAAGGGAGGTGACCCCACCTCACTGAACAACTATGGACCAATCTCTAAACTCTGCATTTTAGCCAAGGTTCTAGAAAAACTGATAAACTCTCAAATCAAAAATTACCTGGACTCATTTAACATCTTACTTCCACATCAATCTGGTTTCAGGAAACAACACAGCACAACCACTGCTTCACTGAAGGTTCTTAACGACGTTGTTGAAGCACTGGATGCTAAGGATTATTGTGCTGCACTTTTCTTAGACCTGTCTAAAGCTTTTGACACTGTGGATCATAACATCTTGTGTCATAAACTCTCAGAAATCGGTTTCTCAGATCACACCATTGGTTGGTTCTCTAACTATCTTTCAGACCGGAGGCAATGTGTTCAACATAATGGTACTTCCTCCAGTTATTTAACAGTCAACAATGGTGTACCACAAGGCTCAGTCTTAGGACCCACCCTCTTTACAATCTACATACATAATGTAGGTAAAAACATCCCTAATGCATCCATACATTTCTATGCTGATGACACAGTTGTTTATTGTCGAGCTAAAACTGTTGCTAAGGCTTTCCAGCTTTTGAAATCTGCATTTAACTACATCCAGACTGATTTGTTTCACCTCAAACTTGTCCTAAATGCCGAAAAAACCAAAGGGATGCTTTTTTCAAATAGGAAGTTGGTCCCAGCAGTTCTTCCTCCGATTTTATCCTCAAATGGTGTCCCCATTGAGTTTGTTGATTCCTATAAATATTTGGGTATCTTGGTCGACTCACATCT
>NC_056519.1:311228-311525 GCF_014905685.2 Nematolebias whitei | reverse complement strand
ATAGTACGTGTTATTTTTCATCAGTTTGGAATTCATCCTATAGTATGTGTTGTTTTTCATCAGTTTGGAATTCATCCTATAGTACGTGTTGTTAGTTTTCATCAGTTTGGAATTCATCCTATAGTATGTGTTGTTTTTCATCAACTTGGAAGTCATACTTTAGTATGTGTTGTTAGTTTTCATCAGTTTGGAAGTCATACTATAGTACGTGTTATTTTTCATCAGTTTGGAATTCATTCTATAGTACGTGTTATTTTTCATCAGTTTGGAATTCATCCTATAGTATGTGTTATTTTT
>NC_056519.1:309290-311128 GCF_014905685.2 Nematolebias whitei | reverse complement strand
TTGTTTTTCATCAGTTTGGAAGTCATCCTATAGTACGTGTTATTTTTCATCAGTTTGGAATTCATCCTATAGTACGTGTTATTTTTCATCAGTTTGGAATTCATCCTATAGTATGTGTTATTTTTCATCAGTTTGGAATTCATCCTATAGTACGTGTTATTTTTCATCAGTTTGGAATTCATCCTATAGTACGTGTTATTTTTCATCAGTTTGGAATTCATCCTATAGTATGTGTTGTTTTTCTTCAGTTTGGAAGTTGTAGTGAACTAGACCTCCGACATCAACCTGTCTCTGAAGACCTTCAGGGGACAGGAACTGTTATTTCATTGATTTGAATCCAGAACACAAATTATCTCATCAAGAGACTATTTAATTGTATCCTGAATTAATCAATCGAAAGAACACTCTTCTTTTTTTATATTATCATTACTATTTTATAATATCTTGATAATCAAAAGTGTGTTCAGTTCATATCATTTCTAAATGTTGAAGTAAACTACTCATTTAAATCAACTGCGAAACAGTATTAATGATTTTTAAACCTCATTAGACTTCATCAATCATACAAATTAAATGACTATTTACGAAGTAATTGTGCATTCACTCTTCTGTATGTGTGAGGAGTTGATTTGATGTTGGTCGAAAGTCAGAGACAAGTTATGAGAACGAAGTGCCTTGTTTTAAAACTCTCAGACTGTTAATAAGGAACTGGCTTCCATGAAACAACAATGTTCATTCTGTTAGAACAGTAAGGACAGAATGTGTCATGGAACGAGCCGTCACATCATGTAGATAAAAGTGAATAAATGAGCAGGGTGTTGACCACGCGGCCACAGTGCAAAATGTCCAGCATTGTCATACCATTATGCAAAGCAGTCGAAGATGCGATACCCCTGGTCGAGTGCGCCCTGAGGTTGACAGGAGGCTCTAAATCTGATGCTCTTTAGGCTTCAGAAATGGCCTCACACAGCCAGTGTGACAGGTGCTGGGTGGATAACGGGCGACCTGCAGGTGCATCTCTATAATGTACAAACAGATGTTGAGTTTGACGCATTTCAACTGTGCGCGCTATGTAACACGTCAACGCCCGCACCGGACAGAGAAGATGGAAAGATGCTTCTTCTTCTGATTGTGGGGGGAGGGAAAAAACCCTCCAACGATATCGCTCTTGATTTAAAAGAGCTTGTGATGTTTTTAGGCATAAAACTGGATTAGGTCTCAGATCAGCTGAGCTGCCATCAGCCTGAATTCTGAGACATGACGGAACAACTCAGGAGTGTTTTATAAAACACTTTGACCTACAAAACAAAAATGATTAAAATAATTTGTGCCGATTTATTTTTAATGAAAATGAGGACGTCCGGATCAATGAGCACACTCACCGATAAAACGAAAAAATGCTTTCAACGTGAAATAGGACAAAGAACAGAGAACAGAGGGGGCAGGTAACGCTCTCGCGTTGACTTTACTCTTTGTTACATGTGCACTGTGAGTGACGTCCAGAGCGCATGGACATAAAAACAGCAGCTGAGGACGTAGGAGGTGTCGGAGTTATTCCTTTATCGTCTCAGCAGTAGAGGGAGCGACACAGTTCAAGCATGGCCCCCAAAACAACAAGACAGTTATTTGTTCACAACTTTATTATTAATGAGTCTGAGAGAGATGAGCAAACAGCTGCTGGAACGCATGCAACAAAATGAGAAGGGTGAAAAAAAAAACTACTCCCTGCGGCCAAAAAAGCATGTTCCCCGGGGTCACATGCGCCACCCCTGGCATTACCCCGGGCCCCCCTATATATGTATATATGTATATATGTATATATATATATATATATATAT
>NC_056519.1:304756-309190 GCF_014905685.2 Nematolebias whitei | reverse complement strand
TACTATAGGATGAATTCCAAACTGATGAAAAATAACACGTACTATAGGATGAATTCCAAACTGATGAAAAATAACACGTACTATAGGATGACTTGCAAACTGATTTGTGTTTAAAACAGATGTCTTTGTTATTCCAGATATAATATTTGTGTGGGGAGAAATTGTGTTTGTGAACCAAAGTCCAACATAAAAGCAGCTGTTTGTGGAAATTGGAGAGTTTGACCGGGATTTCTCAATGCTATAGTTACATCTTAAAATAAAAGATAAATCACCCAATGCTTCAAATACGTGTGTTGAAATAAAGTTCCATAAAGAATTTGGATTTAGGAGATATCTTTTGGTCCACTTGATTTTAAAGGAAGAGTTTAGAGTCTGTAAAGCCCTTTATCCACAGGTCCCGTTTTGTTTTACGTCAATAAAATTGTAACAGTTAAAAAAAATGAAAGACTGGTGTTATTTGTAGAAACAGAAAAACATATCGCTACATCTGCAGTTATGTATGAAATATAATCTTAAAATATCATCAGTGTAATCTTAACCATGTGCTTTAATCCTGTGTTAGTTTGTCTGCTCCAAAACATGTAACAATAATTAAAAATAAAATATGGCCAATAGCTCAGGTAAAAATGTTGACCTATAGAACATTTGTACATTTTTCACTGCTTCAGTAAAGAATCACATCAGACACAATCCTCTGAATAAATTAATGTGACCCAGACCACACCATGAAGTCACAGTACTCCCGCTCTGTCAAACACCTGAGCTTGTACCTGGTGCACCTGTGTGACCTCTGTGTGACCTCTGCTGAGTTCATAGGACCCGTTTGTGTTGTCAGTGCAGAAATGTTTCTTAACTGAGGCACCGAGGACTCCAGCATCTTTGGCACAACGTGGGCATTTTATTTTCCAAACACCATCACCACAGCAGGTGCAGGAGAGCAGAGCATCCGGGGAAGCTCCGAGGTCTGGTCCACTGCAGTTGATGTGTAGTCTGGAGGCACAAACTCTCAGGTCCTGATGCCGCGGTCCAGCGATGGCTTCATATGTCTGGCTGGCTGTTTTCACATCCCCATCTGACAAACAAGAAAAAATTAATTGTTATAATCTCCTCTAAACATCATTATCCTTTGCTTTTATCTGTAATTTTCAAGTTTTGAATGTTTGCGTCATGGCATACTTGGTTTAAAGTGCAGTGGCCACACATTACTGCCCCATCCTTCTCCAAGGACACTTGTGGCTGTAGAGGAGCTTCAGACAGGAACTGACTGATTAACCTGACATGATACACATTACACGTTAATACAGGTCTGTTTAGTTAGTGCTGACGTTCATATGTTTCACTACTGTGGACATCTGCTGCTGTTTACTGACTGTAAGAACAGTCACATGTTAGATACAGAGTCAGGATGTGCAATACGGCATAGACTTCATATCCCGGAGATATTGTCTACAGTGATGAGAAGCTACACGCTTATTATGTCTGTTTTTTTTATTTTTGCCGGTGTTCTGTCCATTCAGCATACATGTGATGTATCATACATTTAGTTAATACGCATGCACACATGCACATTTTACAATAAGCCTGTGACATTCAGAGGAGCTGTATGATCATCCTACACTGCAAGATACAACAGAAAGAAAGTTAGTAAATTGTTTTGGTGACGCTTTGCGTGTAATATGTGCTCGACTTCAGGTGGAGCGAAAACTCCGTTTTTTATGTGCGAAAAGTGCAAGTGAAGTTAGTCCGAGCTTTGTGAATTTAATTTAAACAATATAAGGACAATATAATCATTCTGCTGCCTTAACTGTAAAGTCAGGGTGTCATACAGCTGTTAAACTGCTACGTTGGGGCGAACTGAGGCATTGGGGTGTAATACCCTTTATTTATCCAGGTAGTCTCATTGAGCCACGAGAACTCATTTTCAAGAGAGACCTGTTTAGGAGCAGATGGCGGGGGTTAAGGGCCTTGCTCAGAGGCCCAGAGTGGGGCGAATGAAGGTGGGGGCAGGTGTGGGTGTTTCACCTTTTCCACTCACATTTTGATGTTTGGCTCAAACTAGAGGAAGGATCTCAGGCTAAAATAATAAAAGACCTGAAGGATCTGGAAAGACTAAATTGAGTTCAGGAGATGACAGATGATAAATCATTGACATAACTTCACAAACAAGAAATTAACAAAATATAAAATGAACAATTAAATTAAAACATGGCAACATACGAAGACTTAGAGTTTAAAATATACAATGTTGAAGATGTGATTGATACAATTTTTTCCCTGCAATAAAAGACTGTGAATATTATAATGAAGAACAGTTTAATGACATCAATATAACAAATGGAGGTCTCTCTATTATTCACTGTAATAGTAGAAGTTTAAATGCAAATATATCCAAAATAAGAGATTATTTAAAACAGCTAAACAGAACCTTTACAATAATAGCACTGTCAGAGACATGGCTCAACGATGAAAACACAACTAATGTTCACATGGAAGGTATGAATTATATCATGTGAACAGAAGCAACAAAAGAGGTGGTGGAGTGGCTCTATTTGTTAAAAATGAAATAAAATGTAAGTTAATTAATGAAATGTCAATCATTGTTGATAATATCATGGAAATAATAACAATAGAAATAATAAACAAGAATGATAAAAACATATTGATAAGTTGTGTATATCGATCTCCAGGATCAAATATAGAAATATTCACTGATAAAATCGTACAACTATTGGACAAGAGTTTTAATAAAAGCATTTTTTTCTGTGGAGATTTTAATATTGACCTGGGAAATAAAACAGATTCAAATAACATCAGTACATTTACAAATTCATTGTATAGTTTAAATCTTTATCCGTTAATATCAAAACCAACAAGAATTACAACTCATAGTGCTACAATAATCCATAATATTTTCACAAATGTAACAAATGGGGACGTGATGGGAGGTATTTTAACGAGTGATTTGAGTGATCACTTACCAGTTTTCATGATTTATAAAAATGATCAAAGCATTACAAAAGAAATTACAATTAAGGAAAAAACAATAAACACATCAAAAAAAGCAATGGACAAATTAAAAGACGATTTACATAAACAAAGCTGGAAAGACGTGTATGTTGATGATGTGAACAGATCATATGATGAGTTTATGAATATTTTAGGAGCTCTGTATGAAAAGAATTGTGTGCAAAATAATTGTACAAAGAGAAATGTTGTTGACCAACCATGGATGATGAAAGGGTTGAGAAATGCTTGTAAAAAAAAGAATTATTTGTATACATGTTTCTTGAAATTGAGAACACAAGAGGCTGAAGAGAAATATAAGAAGTATAAAAATAAATTAGTAGCGATTATAAGGAAACACAAGAAGGAATATTATAGTGATTTATTAAATAAAAGTAATGGTGATATGAAAGCTACATGGCGAGTAATAAATAGTGTTCTGAAAAGTCATAAAGCAAAAACAGGTATTTCACAATATTTTTTGAAGGATGACGATGAAATCCATGATGAAAATGAAATTGTAAATGGATTTAATCATCATTTTGTGAACGTTGGATCAAGCCTTGCAGCTAAAATACCAAAAGTAGACAATAATGTGAACCATTCAGTTATAAGTTGTGACAACAGTATTTTTCTTAATGGAACTGACCAAGAAGAAATAATGAATGTAATAAAAAATCTTACAGATAAGAGATCAAAAGACTGGGTGGACATGGATATGATGTTTGTAAAGGACATAATGAGTTATGTTATCGAGCCGTTTACATATATTTGTAATTTATCATTTTCAAAAGGAATATTTCCAGACAATATGAAAGTAGCTAAGGTAGTTCCTCTCTTTAAAAATGGTGATAAATGTGTGTTCAATAATTATAGACCAATATCCTTATTACCACAGTTCTCAAAAATTCTAGAAAAACTGTTTGTGACCAGATTAGATAAATTTATTACTAAACAAAACATTCTAAGTAGCAGTCAGTATGGGTTTAGAGCAAAAAACTCTACATCAATGGCTCTCATGGAAATAATAGAACAAATAACTACTGCTGTCGATCAAAAACAGTATTGTGTTAGTATTTTTGTTGATTTAAAAAAAGCATTCGATACTATTGACCACACTATTCTCCTTGGAAAATTAAATAAATATGGTCTAAGAGGACCAGCATTACACTGGGTATCTAGCTGTTTAAAAGATAGGAAACAGTTTGTACAAATAAATGGTGTAAGATCTGACTTGTGCAATATCACTTGTGGAGTTCCTCAAGGCTCTGTACTTGGACCAAAGTTATTTATTTTATATGTGAATGACTTAGTGAATGTATCAGGACTCCTCAAATGTGTCCTTTTTGCAGATGACACCACATTTTTTTGTTTGGGTAAAGATGTAAAACGGATGTTGGAATTGATGAAGAAAGAATTTGATAAAATACA
>NC_056519.1:298925-304656 GCF_014905685.2 Nematolebias whitei | reverse complement strand
TTTCCAACATAACGAGCTGCTGCACTTCCTGTTTCCAACACAACGAGCTGCTGCACTTCCTGTTTCCAACATAACGAGCTGCTGCACTTCCTGTTTCCAACATAACTAGCTGCTGCATTTCCTGTTTCCAACATAACGACCTGCTGCATTTCCTGTTTCCAACATAACGAGCTGCTGCACTTCCTGTTTCACTCTCATCATTTTGTCTTTCAGCTTCGATGATGCTGTCACTCACACACACACAACTGAAACCAAGTGTCTGGTGAGTGGGAGAACACCGTGCACACGTTTCATATATAAATAACAGAATGAACTCTCCGTGCACACGTTTCTGATGGAAGTAACAGAATGAACTCTCCGTGCACACGTTTCTGATCTAGATAACAGACTGAACTGGGCGTTTGTGATGTTTGCTGTCGTGTGGGGAAGCGCTGAATGAAACTCTGATTGTTGTGCAGGTTGTCAACAAAGAAGACAAACCCTATTATCAGATCACATGTGGGGAGCGCACGGAGCACGTGGCACCGGAGGATGTTGCAAAACACATCTTCCTCAAAATGAAAGGTAGCTGGAGTGAAACGTGCACTGTCTGTGTAAATAATCAGTAAAGTGACTGGTGTTGAAGAAACTGACAGGCAGTAGTTGTGGAATGTGTTGACGTGTAAATAATGATCATGAGTTGAGCGACACGTGTTTCCACAGAGACGGCTCAGTCAGCTCTGGGCTCGGATGTCACCGACACGGTTATTACCGTTCCCTTTGATTTTGCACGTTCTCAGAAGTGTGCCTTGAGGTGAGTCGTCCTGGGAGCTGAACAGATTCTTCGGTGACGTGAAGGACTTCTGGTTGCTCACGTGTGTTTGTTGCAGGGAAGCAGCTGAAGCTGCAGGTTTCCATGTCCTGAGGATGATCCATGAACCTTCTGCTGCTCTGCTGGCCTACAACATCGGACAGGACTGCTCCTCTGGAAAGAGGTACAACATCTGCTGATTCCACAGGATGGAGGGATGGGTAGAAGAATGGAGGGAGGGATGAATGGAAGGATTGATGGAGTAACTGATTGACTGACTGATTATCTTGAAGAAAAGAACCAGCGATCAAAGGTTTTTCCTGCCGCTTGAATCTGACCTTGAACTCACCGCAGGAGCAGGTGATGTGTTCAGTGTCAGCTGGCTCACTAGTAAAACACTCAGGTGTGTTTCTGAGCCACAGCCAGGTGTGTTGTATCCCCAGGGGTGCGGTGTGGGGGTGGTGTCTCAAAGGACACCGCTCCTGTGGAGCTGTGTATGTTGACGATGTGTTGGTGTCCACAGCCATGTTCTGGTCTACAAGCTGGGTGGGACGTCTCTGAACGTGACGGCGCTGCAGATCAACGGAGGACTGGTCCGAGTCGTCTGCACCGACACCGATCACAGCATCGGGGGGGAGAGCTTCACCCAGGCCCTGGTCCAGCACCTGGCCTCGGAGTTCAAACGGTACGCTGGGGTGAGGCTCGAACACACGCCTGACACGGTGGCTCAGAATTCAACAAACTGGCTTTGTTTTCAAAATGAAGATGTCTGCTGTTGTGTGTTTGTTGTCCAGGAGCTTCATGTTGTTTTTTCATTCATTCAACCTTTATTTAGACAGATAAGTCACATGAGCCTAGAAGACTCATTTACAAATGAGACCTGTTTATAGACCGACAAAAAGTAGTGAAACGGGACACATGCAGGAATTTGGAGGCGAAAATATTCCTATCAGACTTTTTCTTCTTGGCTGAGAAGAAAAAAACTGATATTAAAAAACACCTCACACAAACAAGCACATAGTGACGTAGACATTCTGCAGAGGTGGGGAAACGACGAGAGCGATGAGCAATGTCCATGGACGCTCTCGAGGACACTGTAAGAGTTCTGATAAGGATGGAATAATCAGCCAATGTCCTCTGGTGAGATCCATAAACTTTTTTTTTTTCATTGACCTTTATTTATCCAGGTAGTCCCATTGAGCCACGAGAACTCATTTTCAAGCGAGACCTGTTTAGGGAGCAGATGGGGTTTAAGGGCCTTGCTCATGGGCCCAGAGTGGGGCAAATGAGGGTGGGGGCAGGTGTGGGTGCTTCACCTACCCCACCCACAATTTTGATGTTGTCGGGGCCGGCCCACCTCTCTAACCTCTGCGCCACCACTCCCCACATAAACATTCTTGAGGTATGCCGAGGAATGGCCAAGAATAACGACTGAGAACCTAAGAGTCCTGAAATGATGACACCATGTTTATTCAGCTGGTTTCCGTGGGGGGTTGGTGAGCATCAGATCACATGTTCTCCAGGTGAATTCAGATAAGATGGCCTTCAAGGCCAACCAAAGGAACCAAATTCAGATAAACACACAGTTGTTTTGAGGACAGGCAGAACTTAATGGCATCTACCTTGAGTCTGTGTTGGTCAACTCGGTTCCGAAATGTCCAAATTACATGGCCACACCGATGGAACTTGACTGAGTAAAATCCTCGAGATCTGATCCATTCAGCCCAAAGCATTTGAGTCTGGGTACTCGAGGCACGAACCAAGCCATCATAAAGGCAAGCAGTGTGATCGGGTCCAAATTTGCTGCAGACGACTTCCTTGATTGTTGATAAAACCAGCAACCAGCCGAATCCAAAATAGCAGGAACCAGTTATCATAAATCCAATTAAATATGCGTCCTTAAAATACACAAATGGCAGCAGAGATAGACACATCATTAAGTCTTCAAGTCGATGAGATATCCAGCTGCGTGCCAACAGGGCAAATCGGCTCGCCTACAGCCTGTCTTCTCTTCAAGAAATGTTGTAAATTGTGTTGAGGGACCAACTGATCAAATAAAGTCTATAATTATGGTTCAGAAGATATGAAGAGAGGCTCAGAAGCAGTTTCACAGACAGACAGAGCAGCAAAGCGGAGAGGGAGAGGAGGGGAAAAGCCTCCGACCTCGACAAGAGCAAGTGGTGAAGTGATGTTGTGTATTTGTTGTGCAGGAGCTTCAGACACGATGTGAATAGCAACCCTCGGGCGCTGCTGAAACTCATGAACAGTGCAGACATGGTGAAACACTCGCTCTCCTCTCTGGGATCAGCCAACTGCTTCGTTGATTCTCTGCATGACGGCATTGACTTTGAATGCACCATCTCCAGGTGAGCTATTGAATCTCATGACGGCTTTGTCTTTAAATGCACCGTCTCCATGTGATGTGTCACCAATGGTTCCTCTAATACTTAAGCTACTACACTGTGTTCGTTAGACTGTGACTAGGATTCTTGAGAGAAGCGAAACGTGCTTTATTCACACAAGGAGAGCTGTTGGTCAGGCAGGTTTTTTTGTGCCATTACCTCTTTAATAGTTATTGAATCATGTGTTACTTGTGTAGGAAAACTAGATGTTAATAATTGACCCATTAAAATACACCAGAATGCAGGAAACGGCCTCTAATTTATTCAATTTTTTTCTGGGGGAGGACCCCCAGACCCTCCCACCAGTGTCACCCCCCACCCACACCTACATACACATTAAAATGCTTCTGACGCCAATAGCCACCGTGTTGCTAACCATTTTCCAGAGCAGGACCCTCACCCAGGCCACAACTGGACCACGACCCAGACAAAAGCAGAACTCACATTTAACATACTACTCATCTCATGAACAACAAGATTATTGTCTCTTTCATTTGAAGTGGTTCAGATCACATCTAATAAAAGTAAATGAATGAAAGTGAACTAATGGAAATTGCTATAATTTGATGATTTTAATAAGGCGTGTAACTTGCTATGAGACCAGGTGTGGTACTGGTGTAGTGGAGTGCTGTACGACTGTGTGTGGAGGTGAATGTGAGGTCACAGATTATGTTGTAAAGAGCTTTCTCTTGGTCATATTGACTTGTACTTTATAAGTACAGTCCATTTACCTTTAAGATGTTTTTCTGTTTAAAATGTTTGTTTGTTGTGACACTGGTGTTAAAAAGATTACTTTAGAGTAAAGGATGGAAAGCAGTAAGACGGTGAACCTTTTGATGCAGCCTTCAGCAACAGTCCAAGGCTGACTCTTGACCTCACCTGACCTCACCTCTACTGTACTAGTTGCTCCATCATTTCTGTCAAATGATGGGATCCAATTTGTACAATTATGCAGGTAATTTTTTATCAGTTGAAATAATAGTAAACTGCAGATGGGTACAAATATGATAAATATTTGTGATAGAGGTGGTGACAATCAACAAGAAGCAGATTAAACTTCAGGTCTGAAGGCTTTTCATTGTTGATGAACATCTGTGCGTTTCTGAGAAAAGTGAAAAGCCCAATTTTAACCTTTGAATGTTTCTTTGAATCTCCACAGAGCTCGTTTTGAGCTGCTCTGCTCTTCACTCTTCAACAGAAGCATCCAGCCAATCAGGACGCTGCTCGACAAGGCTGGCCTGACTGCCAACGACATTAACAAGGTATGGTGCAGTGTCTCCCCCAGGAAGCTCCGCCCACCTAAGAACTGAGCGCCCCTCCTACCAAATCTCCCACACAGCTCCGACATTTCCAATGATATCTTTCTTACATCCTTCTACCAATATACCCACTGTCCCTCCTCTGGACATGTCCAAACCACTGTCCCTCCTCTGGACATGTCCAAACCACTGTCCCTCCTCTGGACATGTCCAAACCACTGTCCCTCCTCTGGACATGTCCAAACCATCTCAGTGTGTCCTCTCTAACTTTATCTCCCAGTTGTTCAACCTGTGCTGTACCTCTGATGATCTCATTCCTGATCTTCTCCATCCTTGTCTCTCCTAAGGAGAACCTCAACATCTTCATTTCTGACACTTCCAGTTCTGTCTTCTGTCTTTTTGTCCATGTCTCTGTCTCCAGACCGTACAACATAGCTGGTCTCACCACTGTCTTGTGAACTTTTCCTTTGAATTTTTGCTGACACCACTCCCATCCATCCATCCTCTTCCGCTTATTCCGAAGTCGGGTCTTGAGGGCAGCATCTTGAGCAGGGAGGTCCAGACATCTCTTTCCACAGCCACCTCTTCTAGCTCTTCTGAGAGGACCCCAAGGTGCTCCCAGGCCAACTGAGAGACAGTCTCTCCAGCATGTCCTGGGTCTTCCCCGGGGTCTCCTCCCAGTCAGACATGCCCAAAGCGTCCAGGGGGCATCCTTACCAGATGCACCTCAACTGACTCCTCTGGATGTGGAGGAGGATGTGGTACTCGCATTATAGTTAATAATAATGATACCATATTCACTCTGAGAAAATGGGACCAGTTTAACTCTGGGACAATGAGACCAGATTCACTCTGGGAAAATGGGACCAGTTTAAATCTGGGACAATGTTTAACTCTGTGAGGCCAGTTTAATTTTTTCCTTCAACCTTTATTTCTACATTCCTTTATTTCTATTAATGCCATTGAGCCTCGGGAACTCATTTATAAGAGAGACCTGATTTATCAAAAGGTGATGACAACAATGGACAAGAACGACAACAATAGACGATTATAAAAGAGGCATATATACAATGTTAAGTTTCTCTTTTTTTACAAATCAAAACAATCAAAACAAAAGCAACCAAAAGGTCAAGAGGAATATAAGGCAATTTAGAAAACTAAAAACAGGAACATCTGCAGGACCTGAACAGATGTTTGAAGCCACTTAGAGAGGTCAAAATTGAAAGCTTCAGGTCTTTTTACAAGATGTTCCAGGAAACAGGAGCGGAGTAGGAGAAGGT
>NC_056519.1:288719-298825 GCF_014905685.2 Nematolebias whitei | reverse complement strand
GAAGGCAGCAGACCAGGAAGTGATTTAAAGATGAAGATGTACCAGTGAGAGAGTCTGTGTGAAGTTAATGGTGACCAGTTAACCAGTGGATACTGGGTGCAGTGGTGGGTACGGTAGTTACAGCCAGTTATGAATCTTCTTATTATTATTATTCAGTTATGAATCTGTTGGAGTCATCCTCCCCACCATCACAGACATCTACACCTCCAGATGCAGGAAGAGGGCCACCTGCATCATGAAGGACCACACTCACCCAGCACACACACTTTTTGTCCCACTCCCCTCAGGAAGGAGGTTGAGGAGCATTAAGTGTAGAACCACTAGACTGAGGAACAGCTTCTACCCTGAGGCTGTTAGACTCATGAATCTCTAACCAGAATAATCACCGTGAAAAACCACATCATGTTGCTGCTGATCAGTTTCATGTTGCTGCTGATCTGTTTCATGTTGCTGCTGATCTGTTTCAATGTTGGCGTGCTCATCTACTCACACAGACTCATGTTTATGTTCGTGCTGCAGTTTGACATAATGTTTTTATGCTGTTAGTGCTTAGTGTATTTTTAATTGATGTTTTTCTTAGTTTATATCTTACATCTTACTGTTTTTATTTTACATTTTATTGTTGGATGTAACTGGGACCCTGTGAACATAATTTCGCTCCACCTCATGTACCACATGAGGTGCGAATGACAAAAAAGAATCTCTGACTCTGACCATCTGATAGACAGCATCCAACATCTGCAGCATCCAACATCTGCAGCATCCAACATCTGCAGCATCCAACATCTGCAGGGTTCTTTTAGGAGCGTTCATGTAAATAATGTCACCGTGATCAATGGAGGGAAGGAAAGTCACAGATACAAGGTGTTCCTCAGTGTTCAGAGTTAGACAGGATCTGTTTCTGAAAAAGAAACCCAGTTTAACTTTCAGTTTCTTTACCAAGTTTTCCACATGGAGCTTAAAAGAGAGATGTGAGTCGACCAAGATACACAAATATTTATAGGAATCAACAAACTCAATGGGGACACCATTTGAGGATAAAATCAGAGGAAGAACTGCTGGGACCAACTTCCTATTTGAAAAAAGCATCCCTTTGGTTTTATCAGCATTTAGGACAAGTTTGATGTGGAACAAATCAGTCTGGATGATGTTAAATGCAGATTTCAAAAGCTGGAAAGCCTTAGCAACAGTTTTAGCTCGACAATAAACAACTGTGTCATCAGCATAGAAATGTATGGATGCGTCAAGGATGTTTTTACCTACATTATGTATGTAGATTGTAAAGAGGGTGGGTCCTAAGACTGTGCCTTGTGGTACACCATTGTTGACTGTTAAATAACTGGAGGAAGTACCATTATGTTGAACATATTGCCTCCGATCTGAAAGATAGTTAGAGAACCAACCAATGGTGTGTTCTGAGAAACCAGTTTCTGAGAGTTTATGACACAAGATGTTCTGATCCACAGAGTCAGAATCTTTAGACAGGTCTAAGAAAAGTGCAGCACAATAATCCTTAGCATCCAGTGCTTCAACAACATCATTAAGAACCTTCAGTGAAGCAGTGGTTGTGCTGTGTTGTTTCCTGAAACCAGATTGATGTGGAGGTAAGATGTTAAATGAGTCCAGGTCATTTTTGATTTCAGAGTCAGAGTCAGAGATTCTGTATTGTCATTCGCACCTCATGTGGTACATGTGGTGGAGCGAAATTATGTACGCAGGGTCCCAGTTACATCCAACAATAAAATGTATAAGAAAAACAGTAATAACATCTAAGATATGAACTAAGAAAAACATCAACTAAATATACATTAAGCACTCATAACATAAAACATTGAACATCAGCACAAACATGAACATGAGTCTGTGAGCAGATGTGCACGCATGAACACATCAACATTGAAACAGATCAGCAGCAACATGAAACAGATCAGCAGCAACATGATATGGTTTTTCACAGTGATTATTCTAGTTAGAGATTCATGAGTCTAACAGCCTCAGGGTAGAAGCTGTTCCTCAGTCTAGTGGTTCTACACTTAATGCTCCTTAACCTCCTTCCTGAGGGGAGTGGGGCAAAAAGTGTGTGTGCTGGGTGGGTGGGGTCCTTCATGATGCAGGTGGCCCTCTTCCTGCATCTGGAGGTGTAGATGTCTGTGATGGTGGGGAGACTGACTCCAACAGATTTCTGTGCAGCCTTCACCACTCTCTGCAAAGCTTTTCTTTCTGCAGCTGTGCAGCCTCCATGCCACACGTTGATGCTGGAGCACAGGATGCTCTCCACTGCACACCTGTAGAAGGAGGTGAGGACTGAGCTTCCAGACCAGCTCGTCTCAGCCGTCTGAGGAAGTAGAGTCTCTGATGAGCTTTCTTCATCAGGCTGGTGGTGTTGGTGCTCCAGCTGAGGTTGTTGTTCAGGTGCACACCCAAGTACTTGTAGCTGGAGACCACTTCCACCACAGATCCTCTTATGTTCAGGGGGGTGTAGATGTTTTTGTTCCTTCTGAAGTCCACAATCATCTCCTTTGTCTTCTTCACATTGATGTGAAGGTTATTCTCTCTGCACCAGCTCTCCAGGTGTTTGAGAGTTTATCAGTTTTTCTAGAACCTTGGCTAAATTTAATGCAGAGTTTAGAGATTGGTCCATAGTTGTTCAGTGAGGTGGGGTCTCCTCCCTTCAGCAAAGGAAGAACAAAGGCTGTTTTCCAAGTGTCTGGGATGGAGTTTTGTCTCATGGAGAGATTGAAGATGTGGGTCACAGGGACTGTGATGATATGAGCAGCCAGCCTTAAGAAATAAGGTGGAAGTTCATCTGGACCTGCAGATTTTTTAGGATCAAGATCTTTTAACAGTTTATTGACCTCACTGACTGAGAATGGAGAAAAAAAGAAGCTGTGATTAACTGAAGATTGACTTGTAGGAGGGATTTGATTTGTAGAAGTTTGGTTATTAAGTGAAGTGGCTGATCTTCCATTAGTAACTGTGTCAAATAAAGAACTAGAAGCAACAAAATGTTTGTTGAGACAGTTCAGGATCTCGTGCTTATTTGACACAGGAACAGAGTTAATGAGAAGTTGTGATGGGAGGTCAGATGATTGGGGGGGGTGCCTGAGAGAGATTTGATGGTTTTCCAGAATCTGTTAGGGTCATTTAGATTTTTGGAGGTCTGAGATAAGAAATAGTTGTTTTGCTGCTTTGACAGCAGTTGTGCATTTATTCCTCATCTGTTGAAAACTCAACCAATCAGTGTCTGAGTCAGATTTTCTCGCTGTGGCCCAAAGATGATCTCTCCTGTACAGGAGGTCAGCTAGCTCTGGAGTAAACCAGGGGCTGTCTCGTCCCTTTATTCTGAACTGACGAAAAGGAGCAAGTTGTTTACAAGATAAATGAAACCCAACCATTTTCAGGTCATCTGGACAGTTTCTTTCTTTTTTTTTTTTCTGAAATGTTTCACAAAACATAACACATTTCAAAAACTGGTTGGATTGTATACCTGGATTATTGAGCATGGACATTTTTGGTTTTGAACCAGTTTGACATGACTGTTGACGAGGAAGAGGGCTACCATACCATTTTATTTATAGAGCACTTAAAACAGCAACAAGGCCAACCAAAGTGCTGTACAGACAGAACAACAGGTAACACACAAAGCAAAATACAAAATGAAGTAAATCAGAATATAGACGATGCAGATAATGACGACAAACCAGTGTGGAGCATACAGGATCAAACACAGATCATCTGGTGTTGAAAGCTACTGAATAGTAGTGAGTTTTTAAACTGGACTTGAAAACCGAGAGGGAGGGGGCCTGTCTGACAAACAGAGGTAACTCATTCCAGAATCTTGGTCCTGCTACAGAGAAGGTCCTGTCACCTCTGCACTGGCACCACAGGAGGGGGTGTGCCAAAGAGACCATCTTGGCACCAACATAACTGGTTTGCGCCACTTTGGAGTAAGCTGTTGGGGGAAGAATCAGTTTTGTGTTGTTTGTTTCCTTTTACTGATGAAGCCTTCTGGATAGAAGGTGAAACATTTCAGCAAAAAATAAACTGTCCACAGGACCTGACTGAAAATTGTTGGACTGTATACCTGGATTATTGAACATGGACTTTTTAAAGATAAATGAAACTATTACGAAAATAGTTCCAAGCAGAGTTCTGGGATCTGGGACAATTTGACTAGTTTCACTACAGGACAATGATACCAGTTTAAATCTGGGACAATGAGACCAGTTTAAATCTGGGACAATGAGACCAGTTTAAATCTGGGACAATGATACCAGTTTAAATCTAAGACAATGATACCAGTTTAAATCTAAGACAATGATACCAGTTTAAATCTAAGACAATGAGACCAGTTTGAACTCTGGGGCAATGAGACCAGTTTAAATCTGGGACAATGAGACCAGTTTAAATCTGGGACAATGATACCAGTTGAACTCTGGGACAATGAGACCAGTTTAAATCTGGGACAATGAGACCAGTTTAAATCTGGGACAATGATACCAGTTGAACTCTGGGGCAATGAGACCAGTTGAACTCTGGGGCAATGGACCAGTTTAATTCAAAGATTCAAGGATTCTTTGTCATTCACATCACATGTGGTACATGAGGTGGAACCAAACTGTGTACACATGGTCCCAGTTACATCAATCAATGAATGAATTCAACTTTATTGTCCATAACTTTCAATGAAATGGAGATTTGTCTTTGACATCTGGCTCATAAAAACAACACAAGATAAAAATGTTGTATAAAAAAAAACAACTTTCAAACCAAGCCTTGCTAAATCAATTAAAAACATTCACTTAAAACTATTCTAAAATACACGATACATTAAAATATGGAAACATCAAACAATAGGAAAAATATAAAGTGTAAAAAGAAACTGTAAATAAGATCTAAGATATGAACTCAGAAATGCACTAAACCAAGAATACGCTAAGCACTACTTCTACAAAAACAATACGCAGCTCGATGGTTCTAATGACCGCAGCAGCTGCCCTCCAGAACCAGGTCTGGCAGACCCAGAACCTCTAAGGTTTTCCTGCAGAACCCAACGGGTCTGTAGAGTTTGGTCCGTGCAGGCACATGGAGGATCATGGAGACAGCCGCCATGACGGGCCTGGGCCCGAGGCTGGAAGGACTGAACCACCACGGCAGTGCTTCTCAATTATTTTCTGTTACCCCCCCCCCCCCCCCCCCCCCCAGCACGAAGTAAACATTTTGCGCCCCCCAACTCTCCGCTGCGACTGTAAATAGTATAATTTGTCTATAAAATTGTTATAAGTACACCTGTACATAACATTGTATCCTTATTAACATTAAATTAAAAAAAGAGAAATATAGATCACACTGATGGGGGGTCTGGGGGTCCTCCCCCAGAAAATGTTGAATAAAGTAGATGCCATTTGCTGCATCCTGGTGAATTTTAATGGTTGTTTAACATCTAGTTTTACCTGCACCAGTAAACACTTGGAAGTCCTTGGGATTCCACTGGAGGAACTGGTCCAAGTGTCTGGGGAGAGGGACGTCTGGACCTCCCTACTTAGGCTGTACCCCCCCCCCCCCCCCCCCCCCCCCCCCCCCCCCAGATGGATGGAAGTAAACACTTGATTCAGTAACTATTTTAGAGCTAATGGAACAACAAGAAGTAACCTGACCAACAGCTGATTCAATGATTAAAAATATTATATATTCAAAAGTGATGATTTGATGCCCACATTAAAATTAAATATCTGTAACTGAGTTGACTTCAAATGTAACAAGATGATCAATGAATGTTTGAGACAAAGGATTTACTGATTATAACAAAGATTCATTCAAGAAACCTCCCAGTATAAATCATAAAACCAGTATGATTTCTGCTCATTCTAAATTTGTCAAATGGTCTAAATCTTCTAAAGTGAAGGAGAATCATTTAAAATAGTAAATAAGATGTATCCTGTAGCCATGTTTCTGCAAAGAAGATTTAAATTTGAGGTTGATTTGTGTCTTCTTTAAATCACAAGATGAATCCCTCGAGCAATTTTATTTTTTCATGTCACTACAAAGTGTTTGGTCAGAAATCAGAAACTGGATTCATCTCAAAATTAACATTCCTTCTTTTCATGCTGAAGACATTTTACTTTATGTTGATAACTGAAGCTCCGCTTCCTCTGATGCCATAAATAAAGTCGTACTTATAACAAAGTACCACATTCACTGTAGTAAGAGGAGATAATAATCCCTCCTTCCTGTTTGATGAACGGTTTTAGGTCATAATATTCTTCATTAAGTAGATTAAAAATCTACAAAACTGCTAAAATCATCTCACAACAGATACAAACTTATTGTTTTAATTAAAACAAGAAGTTTCTCAAGAAAAAAACTGAGCTTGTCAGCAGGTAAGGGGCGTTTACCTTCAGGACAAATTGAGGTCGTTGATTGGTCAGTTACTGACACGCCTTCTGAGTTGATTGACAGGTCGAGCCGTCCATTGAAAAAAACAAAAACCGAGAGCTGCAGCAGCCGCGCTGGGAGGAGGCGGGGCGGCACAAATGCAGCGCAGGACTCCAAGTAAAGCAGGAGATAACCAGATGTTCTGCTTGTGCCCTCACTGCCCTGGGGCCCTTACAGATCATGGGCCCCTTAGAGATCATGGGCCCCTGGGCAGTTGCCCATATGGTTAATCCGGTCTTGGCTGGACCTGGACTTCAGAGCAGCAGAGAAGTTGCAAACAGCGCAAGAGAGAGGTGTGTGTGTGTGTGTGTGTGTGTGTGTGTGTGTGTGTGTGTGTGTGTGCGTGCGTGCGTGCGTGCGTGCGTGCGTGCGTGCGTGCGTGCGTGCGTGCGTGTGTGGGTGGGTGGGTGGTTGTGTGTGGGTCCAGTGGAACGCGCTCACAAGAGAAGAACCTGACAAGTTGTTTAATGATATAAAATATATTTTGTTAGCAAAGAATAGAGTCCTAACATTTATTAAACATTACTTCTGTATTTAAAAACATCAAAATTGTGCTTTGACAAACCAAAAATCAAACAACAAAAAAACCCGTGAAAGTGGGGCAGGTAACCAACGCGTGCTGCGGGTGACGAGCGTCACCGGCTGCTCAGCAGCAGAGGAAGCGACACGGTTCAATCACAGCTCCTCAAACAAGACAGACATATTTGTTCATAACTTTATTATTATTAAAACTGAGAGTTGCCGGATTTTAGCAAAGAGTTGCCGAACGCACCCTGACAAAATGAGAATGGTGCAAAAAAAGAGAGAGAGAAAAAACTCCCTGCCGCAAAATGTTCCTCGGGGTCACATGCGACCCCCCCGCCATTGCTCCGGGCCCCCCAGGGGGGCGCGCCCCACTATTTGAGAAGGACTGCACTATGGCAAGGCAGCGACCAGAAAACTCCCAGTGTGTCGCGGTCATACCCGTACTGTGGACGTGCAGTGTAGGTGCAAAAAGTGGTTAAAACAAGAACAAGAGGAACAAAAAAAGGTGGAGTTCATTGGGAGCCTGTGAAGCTGCAGCTCGGCTGAGCGCGGCCATCTTGCCCATATGTACTGTAATTTCCAGTGTAAATGCCACTACTTTTTTCTCATGCTTTAGACCCCGCAGTTTATACACAGGGCAGCTAATTTATGCATTTTTTAAATTTCAAATTTAATTTTTATATTTTATTTTGACAGCCTGTCAAGCTTCCTGCCGCCAAATTGCATCTTCCTTTGGCACACCTGGGCGCTCATACATAGCTGCCCAACACACACATCGCTCTTCGGGGTGGGTTTTTGTGACACACAGTTAATGCCACAGATACTCATGACAGATACCTCTCCCTCACCATTCCAGTTTTGCTACTAAATGCCCATAATCCCCCACTCTGTTGCCATGTGACCAGACGTCATATTGACCAATGAGGTACTGTACTCTCACTGAGTCCTGAAAACACGCCCCCAAGATGGATGTGCATTGATCAGATTTCCTGTTTAAAAATTTGCTGTCTCTTTAAATAACATTATTAACTTACTTTTCATGTATGTGTATGTTTCTACCCTGAGACGACTTCTGCTGGGACTTGGCTCTTTATAAATAAACTGAATTGATCAGGTCTCTCTTGTCAATGAGTCTCCGAGGCTCAAAGGGACTAACCTTCACCACTTGCTCTCGACGAGATCGGATGCTTCCCTCCCTCCCTCTCCGCTTTGCTTTGCTGCTCTGTCTGTCTGTGAAATTGCTGTGAGACTCTCTTGCATCTTCCGAACCATAATTATGGACTGTTCTGACCAGTTGGTCCCTGAACTCAATTTACAACATTTCTTCAAGAGAAGACAGGCTTTAGGCGAGCCGATTTACCCTGTTGGCACGTACGCAGCTGGATATCTCATCGACTGGAAGACTTGATGATGTGTCTATCTCTGCTGCCATCTGTGGATTTTAAGGACGCATATTTAATTGGATTTACGATAAATGGTTCCTGCTTTTTGGATTTGGCTGGTTGCTGGTTTTATCTACAATCAAGGACGTCGTCGGCAGCAAATTTGGACCCGGTCACGCTGCTTGCCTTTATGATGGCTTGGTTCGTACCTCGAGCACCCGGACTCATATGCTTTGGGCTGAATAGATCAGATCTTGTGGATTTTACTCAGTCACGTTCCATCGGTGTGGCCATGTTATTTGGACATTTCAGAACCGAGTTGACCAACACAGACTCAAGGTAGATGTCATTACGTTCTGCCTGTCCCCAAAGCAACTGTGTGTTTATCTAAGTTGGCTCCCCTTGGTTGTCCTTGAAGGCCATCTTATCTGAATTCACCTGGAGAACATGTGATCTGACGCTCACCACCCCCTCCCTGAGGAATTTCCAACTGATGACCAGATGAAACCAGCTGAATAAACTTGTTTCATCATTTCAGGACTCTTGGATTCTCATACAGGTTATCCTTGGCCATTCCTCGACATACCTCGAGAATGTTTATGGATCTCACCAGAGGACATTGACTGATTACAGTGACCTCGAGAGCATCTATAAGTATTGTTGACCGCTCTCGTCTCGGATTGCAGAATGTCTACGTAAATATGTGCTTGTTTGTGCGAGGTGTTTTTTCAATATTAGAGGTTGTTGTTTTTTCTCAGGCAAGAAAAAAAAGTCTGATAGGAATTTTTTTTCACCTCCAACTCCTACATGTGTCCAGTTAACCACTGTTTTTGTCCAAACAGGTCTCACTTGTAAATGAGTCTTCGAGGCTCAAACTAATTTATCTGTTTAAATAAAGGTTGAATGAATGAACCTGTATGAAGAAAGGTTGAACGAATTTACCGTAGTAGATTACTGTAACCATGAGTCGGAGAGCCAAGCATCATGAAGTCCTGTGAGGATCAGCAGTCTGTGTGAAAGGTGAACGTCTATGAAACGCCCTCTGGTGGTTCATTCTAGTACTACAAGAGCTGCACGCTCCACCAGAAGCTTTGAACAGTTTACAATATTGTGGACACCCACGGCTTAAACACCAGCTCGTCTTTTTTATGTATAAAATTGTGTTACTTTATATTTAGTATGTGCGTCTTACAGTCCAGTGCATTCTATAGACCAGTAATTACAGAATACAAAGGTATACACAAGTATACAAGGACAAGTATATAAAGTTTGAATGAATGTAACATTTGTGTTTCAGGTGGTTCTTTGTGGTGGCTCAGCCAGGATCCCTCGACTCCAGCACCTTATCCAAGAGATGTTTCCTGATGTTGAGCTTCTGATCTCTGCTCCTCCAGATGAGCTCATTGCTGTAGGAGCAGCCATCGAAGCCGGTTTACTGGTGGGCAGAGACCACCTCAGTCCAGAAGACGAGTCTGTTGAGGTGGATGTTTCTGCAGCTGACATATTGTTAAAGGTACTCTTCTCATATGATGACTTCAAGAGTCGGACCACAGAATGCACAGCTCCAGTCTGAGCTAAATGTTTAAAGCTAGTTACAGGAACTGTTGGATGTACAGTAGTGCCTCGTTCATCGCAGGGGATCCGTACCATGAAGACCCACAATAAGTGAAAAACCACCAAGTAGGACTAGTAGTACAAGTTAGTTTATTTTAGTGTGTATATATATATATATATATATATATATATATATATATATATATATAT
>NC_056519.1:288024-288709 GCF_014905685.2 Nematolebias whitei | reverse complement strand
TATATATATATATATATATATATATATATATATATATATATATATATTTATATTTACAGGTCCTTCTAAAAAAATTAGCATATTGTGATAAAGGTCATTATTTTCCATAATGTAATGATAAAAAATAAACTTTCATATATTTTAGATTCATTGCACACCAACTGAAATATTTCAGGTCTTGAATTGTTTTAATACTGATGATTATGGCATACAGCTCATGAAAACCCAAAATGCCTGTCCCAAAAAATGAGCATATCATGAAAAGGTTCTCTAAACAAGCTATTAACCTAACCATCTGAATCAACGACGTAACTCTAAACACCTGCAAAAGATTCCTGAGGCTTTTAAAAACTCCCAGCCTTGTTCATTACTCAAAACCACAATCATGGGTAAGACTGCCGACCTGACTGCTGTCCAGAAGGCCATCATTGACACCCTCAAGCAAGAGGGTAAGACACAGAAAGAAATTGCTGAACGAATAGGCTGTTCCCAGAGTGCTGTATCAAGGCACCTCAGTGGGAAGTCTGTGGGAAGGGAAAAGTGTGGCAGAAAACGCTGCACAACGAGAAGAGGTGACCGGACCCTGAGGAGGATTGTGGAGAAGGGCCCATTCCAGACCTTGGGGGACCTGCGGAAGCAGTGGACTGAGTCTGGAGTAGAAACATCCAGAGCCACCGTGCACAGG
>NC_056519.1:287075-287924 GCF_014905685.2 Nematolebias whitei | reverse complement strand
GAAGGGGAGGGAGGGGAAGAGGGGAGGGAGGGGGGAAAGGGGGAAGGGAAAAAAAGAAAAAATTGGAGAAGTCATGTAAATTCTGTTTAATGTATGTAATGTCAATTATATATTCTCCTGATAAATAAAAATTAAAAAAAAAAAAAAACTTGTCTTTCATTGGTGGGATGAAATATGCTAATTTTTTGGGACAGGCATTTAAGGGTTTTCATGAGCTGTATGCCATAATCATCAGTATTAAAACAATTAAAGACCTGAAATATTTCAGTTGGTGTGCAATGAATCTGAAACATATAAAAGTTTCATTTTTGTCATTACATTATGGAAAATAATGACCTTTATCACAATATGCTCATTTTTTGAGAAGGACCTGTATATATCAGTGTTTCCCCTACCATTATACAAGCGGGGCGCCTCGTCTACCGAACCCCACCCCCTGTCAGCACTGACGTAACGCTAAACTAGTGGCTCGCAATGTAGGTGCACCAGCTAAAAAGCTAAAGGCAGCCTCTTCCTTCATGTTGAACCCTCACGCTGAACGCACCCCCGCCACTTGAAGTCTGTCGGTACAAACAGCGCAAGGCTCAGATGTGCGTCTGTCTCTCCCCCCGCTGACCCCCCCGCCCAAAACAAAACTGTCAGTTCAGACAGCGTGCGGCTGCCTCTGTGTCCCCCAACTCCCTCTAAAACTGCTTGTTGAAACAGTGTGCTGCGCAGCTTAGGACGAGTCTCCAATCCCCCCCCGACAAAAATCACGGACAAGATGAGCGCCTCGCCATGGCAAGTTATCTTGGGGAAACACTATATATATATATATATATATATATATATATATATATATATATATAT
>NC_056519.1:282591-287065 GCF_014905685.2 Nematolebias whitei | reverse complement strand
ATATATATATATATATATATATATATATATATATATATATATATATACACACACACACAAACCGGATTCCAAAAAGGTTGGGACACTATACAAATTGTGAATAAAAACTGAATGCAATGATGTGGAGATGCCAACATCTAATATTTTATTCAGAATAGAACACAAATCACAGATCAAAACTTTAAACTGAGAGAATGTATAATTTTAAGGGAAAAATCTATCCATCCATCCATTTTCTTCCGCTTATCCGGGGTCGGGTCGCGGGGGTAGCAGCCTAAGTAGGGAGGCCCAGACTTCCCTCTCCCCAGCCACTTGGGCCAGCTCTTCCAGGGGAATCCCGAGGCGTTCACAGGCCAGCCGAGAAACATAGTCCCTCCAGCGTGTCCTGGGTCTTCCTCTGGGCCTCCTTCCGGTGGGACGTGTCCGAAACACCTCACCAGGGAGGTGTCCAGGAGCCATCCTAAACAGATGCTCATGCCACCTCAAGTGGCTTCTCTCGATGTTGAGAAGCAGCGGCTCTACTCTGAGTCCCTCCCGGATGATCGAGCTTCTCACCCTATCTCTAAGGGAGAACCCAGACACCCTGCAGAGAAAACTCATTTCGGCCGCTTGTATTCGAGATCTCATTCTTTCGGTCACAACCCAAAGCTCGTGACCATAGATGAGGGTAGGAACGCAGATCGATCGGTAAATTGAGAGCTTTGCCTTTTGACTCAGCTTTCTCTTCACCACGACAGACCTGTACAGCGCCCGCTTCACTGCAGATGCTGCACCTATCCGCCTATCGATCTCGCGCTCCATTTTTTCCCTCATTCATGAACAAGACCCCAAGATACTTGAACTCTTCCACTTGGGGTAGGACCTCCTCCCTGACCCGGAGAGGGCACTCTACCCTTTTCCGGCTCAAGACCATGGCCTCGGATTTGGAGGAACTGATCTTCATCCCGGCCGCGTTGCATTCGGCTGCGAACCGCTCCAGCGAAAGCTGTAGATCACGTTCTGATGACGCCAATAAGACCACATCATCTGCAAAAAGCAGAGACGCGATCCTAAGGCCACCAAAACGGATCCCCTCAACATCTTGGCTGCGCCTAGAAATTCTGTCCATAAACGTTATGAACAGAATCGGTGACAAAGGGCAACCTTGGCGGAGTCCAACTCTCACCGGGAACAAGCCCGACTTACTGCCGGCGATGCGGACCAGGCTCTGACACCGGTCATACAGGGACCTAACAGCCCATATCAAAGGGCCCAGTACCCCATACTCCCAGAGTATCCCCCACAGGGTTCTCCGAGGGACGCGGTCGAACGCCTTCTCCAAGTCCACAAAGCACATGTAGACTGGTTGGGCAAACTCCCACGCATCTTCTTGGACCCTGCTGAGAGTGTAGAGCTGGTCCAGTGTTCCACGGCCAGGACGAAAACCGCACTGCTCCTCCTTAATCCAAGGTTCGACTATCCGACGGACCCTCCTCTCCAGAACCCCCGAATAGACCTTACCAGGGAGGCTTAAGAGCGTGATTCCCCTGTAGTTGGAACACACTCTACGGTCCCCCTTTTTGAATAGGGGGACCACCACCCCGGTCTGCCAATCCAGGGGAACTTCCCCCGATGTCCACGCAATATTGCAGAGTTGCGTAAGCCAACACAACCCTACAACATCCAGAGCCTTAAGGAACTCCGGGCAGATCTCATCCACCCCCGGGGCCCTGCCACCAAGGAACTTTTTAACCACCTCGGTGACCTCAGCACCAGATTGTAGGGCCCGACCCAGAGTCCCCAGGCTCCGCTTCCTCAGTGGAAGATGTGCCGGTGGGATTGAGGAGGTCTTCAAAGTATTCTGCCCAACGACCCACAACATCCCGAGTTGAAGTGAGCAGCACACCACTCCCAATATAAACAGTGTTGGTGGCGTACCGCTTTCCCCCCCTGAGATGCCGGATGGTGGACCAGAATCGCCTTGAAGCCGTGCGGAAGTCATTCTCCATGGCCTCTCCGAACTCCTCCCATGCCCGAGTTTTTGCCTCAGCGACCACCCGAGCCGCATGTCGCTTGGACTGCCGGTACCCATCAGCTGCTTCCGGGGTCCCACAGGCCAAAAAGGCCCGATAGGACTCCCTCTTCAGCCTGACAGCATCCCTCACCGACGGTGTCCACCATCGGGTTCGAGGGTTGCCGCCGCGACAGGCACTAACAACCTTGCGGCCGCAGCTCTGGTAAGCCGCCTCGACAATAGAGGCACGAAACATGATCCACTCAGACTCAATGTCCACCACCTCCCTCAGAACATGTTTGAAGTTCTCCTGGAGGTGGGAGTTAAAACTCCGTCTCACAGGAGACTCTGCCAGACGTTCCCAGCAAACCCTCACAATACGTTTGGGTCTGCCAGGTCTGACCGGCATCCTCCCCCAAGGGAAAAAAAAAATCTGTTGTTTCCTAATTTCATGGCGTCAACAAATCCCAAAAAAGTTGGGACAAGTCCATTTTTACCGCTGTCTGGCATCCCCCCTTCTTCTTACAACACTCAACAGACGTCTGGGGACAGAGGAGACCAGTTTCTCCAGTTTAGAAATAGGAATGCTCTCCCATTCATTCTAATACAGGCCTCTAACTGTTCAATCGTCTTGGGCCTTCTTTGTCGCACCTTCCTCTTTATGATGCACCAAATGTTCTCTATAGGTGAAAGATCTGGACTGCAGGCTGGCCATTTCAGTACCCGGATCCTTCTCCTACGTAGCCATGATGTTGTGATTGCTGCAGAATGTGGTCTGGTATTATCGTGTTGAAAAATGCAGGGTCTTCCCTGAAAGAGATGACGTCTAGATGGGAGCATATGTTGTTCTAGAACCTGAACATAGTTCTCTGCATTAATGGTGCCTTTCCAGACATGCAAGCTGCCCATGCCACAAGCGCTCATGCAACCCCATACCATCAGTGACGCAGGCTTCTGAACGGAGCGTTGATAACAACTTGGGCTATCCTTGTCCTCTCTGGTCCGGATGACATGGCGTCCCAGTGTTCCATAAAGAACTTCAAATCGTGACTCATCTGACCACAGAACAGTCTTCCATTTTGCCACACTCCAATTTAAATGACCCCTGGCCCAGTACAAACGTCTGAGCTTGTGGAGCTTGCTTAGAAATGGCTTCCTCTTTGCACTGTAGAGTTTCAGCTGGCAACGGCGGATGGCACGGTGGATTGTGTTCACTGACTATGCTTTCTGGAAGTATTCCTGAGCCCATTCTGTTATTTCCTTGACAGTGGCATTCCTGTTTGAGGTGCAGTGACGTTTAAGGGCCCGGAGATCACGAGCATCCAGTAGAGTTTTACGGCCTTGACCCTTACGCACAGCGATTGTTCCAGATTCTCTGAATCTTTTGATGATGTTATGCACGGTTGATGATGATAACTTAAAAGTCTTTGCTATTTTACGCTGGGTAACACCATTCTGGTATTGCTGCACTATCTTTCTGCGCAACAGTGGTGGAATTGGTGATCCTCTTACCATCTTGGCTTCTGAGAGACACTGACACTCTGAGAAGCTCTTTTTATACCCACTCATGTTGTCAATTGACCTAATTAGTGTTAATTGGTCTTCCAGCTGTTCGTTATATGCTCAATTTCCTTTTGCCAGCCACTTATTGCTACTTGTCCCAACTTTTTGGGATTTGTTGACACTGTGAAATTTTGAATCAACATATTTTACTTTAAAATGTTACATTTACTCAGATTAAACTTTTGATCTGTCATCTATGTTATATTACGAATAAAATATTGACATTTTCCATCTCTACATCATTGCATTCAGTTTTGTGAACATGTAAAACTGACTTTTGGAGTCGGTCTGATTCAATTCAGTCAATATTTGTAACCATGAAATAAGCTTTAATGCATCGTGAAAAGATTTGTTGTGACTAAAACTCCAAACGATGCACTGTGCCTGAACAGAAGGCATCAGGCCTTTAATCTTGAACAGGAACCACTTCCACCCTTCATCATCTTTTGTCCCTTTGTCTTTGTTGTGTTGCAGGAGGTAGATGAATGTGGAGCTGAGATGTTCACCGTTCTCCTACCTTCAGGCACTCCTCTTCCTGCACGCAGGCATCACATCTTATCTGGGGAGGGACGACTTTCCTCCCTTTGTTTGGACATTTATCAGAGATTCGCTGAAGAGCAGCCACAAAAGCTCTCTAAGGTATTAAAGTGTGAGCTTTGACTCAATTGTCCAAAAACTGAATCTGATTTGTCCTACTCGTCCTACAGTTTAAATTCTTTTTGATGGGATACCTGATACTATCTGTTTAGTTTGTCTTTTTACCGCTGTGGCCACACTGGGCGTGCTGGTTTGAAGCCAACAGTTGCAACAAGCTGCAGTACATGTGGACTTCAGCTCGTTAAACCAGCTAATTACTAACATCAGCTGCTGTATTAGTAGCATCAGCTGATTAATTAGTAGCATCAGCTGATTAATTAG
>NC_056519.1:276815-282581 GCF_014905685.2 Nematolebias whitei | reverse complement strand
ATTAGTAGCATCAGCTGATTAATTAGTAGCATCAGCTGATTAATTAGTAGCATCAGCTTGTCAGTCTGTCAGTTACTTTAGCAACACAGCTTAGAACAAGCTAAATATGAAGAGCAGTACATGAAGCAGCCTGTTCAGGTGTAGACTTTATGTTGTCCCTCACGGTCGAGTGAAGAGCGACAATCACAACTAACTCCTTCATCCGTGTGTTTGTGTTTGAGCAAGAACTTGAACAACTGGCATCAACTTCTATTCTGTAGTGTGGCTGCATCTGCCTGGAAGAAAGGTCACGTTCAAATACTGGACATCCAAGTCCAAGATGGTCACCACATGCACACACACACACACACACACACACACACACACACAGTGGTGCTTGAATGTTTGTGAACTCTTTATAATTTTCCATATTTCTGCATAAATATGACCTAAGGGATGGAGTGGTGGTACAGAGGTTATTGAAGGTGGGCCTGTGATCGGAAGATCGCTGGTTCAACTCCCAGTGCTGACGCCATTAAAATGTGTGTGTGAAAGGTGAAGCACCCTTACTTGCCTCCACCCTCATCTGCTCCACTCTGGGCCCTTGAGCAAGGCCCCTAACCCCCCAGCTGCTCCCCCAGGCGCCCTGATGGCAGCTCTCTGCTCCACACAGAGGCTGTGGTAGCTCGGTGGTCTGTGGTTGTCAGGAAGGACATTCTGCATAAAAACAATCACCAAGTCTTCGTGTGACTCATTTTGCTGTGGTGACCCCTGAAGGAGGAGCAGCTGAAAGAATTTTTTTTTTTTTTTAACAAAACTTTACTTACACAATAATTTAACACAACGGTGTTAAACAAATGTGATCAGAACAAGCTTCAAATCAAATCTTTACACGAGGAGCTTGTTGTAATGTAGTGAACTGATCATAAAACCTTGTTAAACCCCCACAGTTTCACAGAGTTCTCCAGGTGTCCAGTGTCTCTGTGGAAGCAAAGCTCCAACTCCAGTCTGGCCTTGACGCTGCACCTCCACAGAGCCACGGCATCAAGTCGACGTCCAGCCTGCGGTCTGTCCCTGCGACACAAGCAAACAGACATTTTTGCTTCGGCCACTAAAAAGTTTAAAGTTTGGGATTTAAACTTTGTGTCTTTGCAGTGATGTACTCTATTAATAAAAACAGATTTGGTGAAAACTGTGTCAAAAAGGCTAAAGATCCTCATCATTAGATTAAACGAAGCCGTCAGTCGTGCTCAAGCTGTAAAAACATGAAAAACACTCTCAGACAAACTGCAAAAAGAACACGCGTTTAAAACATCAGGACTGATGACCGATAAAAAAAAAGAGTTTGTTGTGGCACCGTGAAGGATCCTCCACTGAAGATCACCAGTCTGTTTTTTTCTTGGTTTGTAAAGAGTCCTCCACTGGGGCTTCTGACCTCCGAGCTGGTCGTCCCACACGCTGACAGCTCTGTTGTGCAGAGTTCTCTTGTTCAGGATCTTAACATAAGTCTTATAAAGTACTTTTGGACCCATTCTGCACAAGTCCATCTTTGGGTCTGTGTTGCGTAGCAGAGGACCACTACTGTCCGTGAAGTCAGGATCCAGGTGGATGTCCAGGAAAGGGTCTGGTGGGTCAGGCAGGCGATTCCCTGTGGACCACAGCTGCAGGAGACACTTCTCTCCAGCTGTCATCCTCTCCTTCACCAGGTCCAGGAAGTGCTGGAGAGTTCTGGTCCGGCCGTCTCCTCCAACCGCCTCAGGGTCACCGTCCCAGATCCGCCCAGTGCCCCTGGCAGACCCGGCACCGTGCTATCAGAGACGTCCATTCTCGCTTCACAGACTAGAGGTTCCTCTAAGAGCCTCTGCAGAGAATTATACGTTCTTGATCAGTTTGGTTTAAAAAACAACCACTCTGATAAAACTGAGACATGAAGTTTAACAGGTCAACACTGGTTAGAAACAGAGCAGCATCCAGACCCAACCCACTCACAAGTCTGGCCACGTCCCTCCACAGTGTCAGGAGGTCCTGCCAGGTACTTCTGGAGGAACTGTGTTTGAAAAGTGGCCGTTCTGCTGGCCAGGTGGACATGGTCCTGTCCCCCCTCTGTCGGTAAGAACAGGACCAACTGTGGCGCCCAGTGTCGACCGTTCCAAAAGCACTCCACCATCTCAGACTGTATTTTACTAACAGGCCTGGAGGTGGGTCTACAACACAAAGTTTGGTTGTTTCAAACCAGTACTCTGCCTCTGTGGGACATGCGAGTGCAGCCCAGGGTTTCTCGGAGCGCCACAGTAAATTCAGGCCGCCGCACCTTCAGAATAAAGGTTTATATAGAATTGAAATAAATGTAAATATCTTGAAACGTTACAATTTACTTTATTTTGAAAAGCCAACAGTGCCGGCTCGTGCGCTCTGAGTTCTTCACCTGTTCTCTCGCTCTACTTTGGACTGTCGACTCGTGTCTGGTTTCACAAAGAGTTTTTACTTCAAGCCTGTGACTCGGTTACTGCACACGAGGCTTTTCAGCAAAATCCCCCCTTTTCAAACTAAAATGTCATTTACATGAATCGTCCAGATCTGAAGAGGGTTTTTTTGGGGGTGGGTGGGGGGGTCAGAGGCGCAGTGGATGACATCATCTCCCTTTAAGAAACCGCTTCCTCAGGTGCTCATCTCTTCGGGGGGTTTTGTTGTCAGGGCGGGGGGAGGAGGGGAGACGCCTCCATGTTGCGCATTAGCTTACAGCTACGTTAGCTTACAGCTACTCAGTAACCACCAACATTCACTGTTCAAATTCCCCGGCGATGGGGGACATGGGTTTACTACTTGATCTTATTAAATTTTACATTTATTGTCAACACTCGTAATTCAACAAAAAGTGGCCTTGATCTTAAATCTAATTTTAATAAAACAAAACATAATTGATTTTCTTCTTTTAAACAGATTGTCATGTTTTCTAAATCGGAGCAGTTCGTGCTCAGAGCAGGAGTTCGGGCTGATGCTCAAACACTACCACACTAGCGTTTAGCTTCATGTCTGTGAAATCAGCCGAGTTACAGCCGTGTATGTGTTGCCTAAGTTTATTTAGCTGTGGTGACCATCTATACTGGGCTTGACTCCAAAAGTCAGTTACAGTAGCCCCTCGCTTATCACGGGGGTTACGTTCCAGACACCCCCGCGATAGGTAAAAATCCACGAAGTAGGGACGTTACATTTATTTTAGTATTTATATATATTTTAAGGATTTAGAAACCCTTCCTACACTCTTGCAATGATCTTAACAATGTTCTAAACTGTCTAAAAGAGCACACAGACTGATGCTGCGGTTAATGAGCCAATCGGCGCCCAGGATGCAGAACACGACGCTCTGGTTGGTCGACTTCCATCAATCAGCCAATCATGCCGTGTATACAATCTTATGTTGAAAACCTGCAAAACACTGAGTTTGTGAAAGTCGAACCGTGAAGAACTGAGGGACTGCTGTATTTGTAGATGCACAGTCAGTGATTACGTTCTGAAAGTTTACCGTAGGTCCATACAGTGGTTCACTACTTATTTTGCTAACAGACGGAGATACAAGCACAATCCTACCTTCTTGCCATTGATGGAGGGTGATATTGGTGTGTGACTGCATCATGGTGTGTGTTTTGTACAGATGATCCTAAGAGACCTGCACCCTGGAGAGGAGAACCACAACATTGATGCTGTGGTGACCATGAAAAGGTATCGGTCCAGTCTGATCCCTGAATTGACGAGCCGTGTGTGAGTGGTCGTGTCTGACTCTGTCTGAATGTTTCAGGGACGGCTCTCTCCATGTTTCCTGTGCAGCTCAGAGCAGTGGACAGTCCGAGGCCATCACCATAGCAGCAGCTTCATGAGGAACCAGTCCTTTTACTGGATGTGTTTTCTGTTTCCACCAGTTTTCTGAAGCCACCTAACCTTGTCTAAAGTCATGAAGGGACGATGTCTGTTTCTAGCAGTCGACATAAACAATTAAATGTTTTCTAAAAGGTGTATTTTTTATTTTTCTACCTTTTATCAGTATGAGATACAAAAGAAATACTAACTGCTGCCTTTCGTGCCACAGTTTTAGACTGTTATCTTAAGAGGAGGGAGTGATGGAGCTGGTTGGAGAAAACGAGAAGTCAAATCCCTGGACCATAGCAACAATAATCTGTATGTGAAAGATAAAGTGCCCACACCTGCATCCACCCTCATTTGCCCTACTATATGAGCAAGGCACACAACTCCCCAGATGCTCCGCGGGCGCCCTGGATGGCAGGATGAGTATTCGGAGTAAAAATAATTTCCCTCTATGGCGGCGGAAAGAGGCGTTTAGCACAGGCTCCCACCAGCACTGCTTGAAAAGTGTCTTCTGAAAACATCTTAAAGGTTTAAAAAAGTTAAATCTGGTCCTCTGGACATTCAAAAAAAAAAAAAAAAAAAATGTAGAAACGTTTCGTCTCTCATCCTGAGGACTTCCTCAGTCTGAGGTGCTGTATTCAGCTCAGTCTCTTAAATAGCACCTTCTCTGAGTGGATCAACCAGTTTGCTGCTGACAACCAAAACCAGCTGATCACATGCTCAAGAAGGACCATCAGTCTAACAATGGATCATTAGCACCTGATGGCTGTTTACTACTCACAGAGGGCTGAGTGATACTAGCAATCACAGCATTGTAAGAGGGGGACACTTGAACCTGGAGGCTCCACCCCTGTTTAATGATGGACGGTTTCTTTTCACAAAGATGGCCTCCTTTACTCCTCTCTCAAACCATCGTTCCTCTCTGTCCAGGATGTGAACATCTTCATCCCTGAAAGAGTGACCGCTGACCTGAAGATGAGTGTAGACCTCAGAGTCCTGGCCTGATGATGTTGATCTTCTGTGCTGGTCCATCCTTTTGGCCAGTGGCTGTTTAGTTTCCCCGATGTAAGACTGATCACCCTCCTGACACTGAACAACATACACAACATTACTCTGTTTGTGCCGGGGGACTGGATCTTTGGGATGAACCAGTCTTTAATGTATTTTGGGGTTTAAAAGCCACTGGGACGTTATGTTTAGAAAATAAACGTCTCAGTTTCTCTGATACTCCCTCAACATACGGAATGACCACTGGTCTGGGTTCCTCCTTTTCACCTGTTGGCTGACTGGAGTCCTGTTTGGGTTTCTTCTTTCAGGAAGGCCCAGTTAGGATAACCACATTGCTCTAGAGCCTGTCTTGTGTAGGATTTCTCCTTCTGCCTGGCTCCTGAGCTAGTGGGGATGCTGTCTGCTCTGTGGTACAGAGTCCTGATGACTCCTAACTTGTGCTCCAAAGGGTGATGGGAGTCAAACTGCAAATACTGGTCTGTGTGGGTGGGTTTGTGGTACACCTCGGTTTGCAAATGTCCTCTATCAGAGACTGAGACCTCACAGTCCAAGAAAGCCAACTTGCCATTTTTTTCATCTTCTTGTGTGAACTTGATGTATTTATCCACAGAGTTGATGTGGTCAGTAAAATGTTGGACTTCCTGAGATTTAATTTTAACCCAGGTGTCGTCAACATACCTGAACCAATGACTTGGTGGTGTCCCTGAAAAGGACGTCAAGGCTCTCTTTTCTACCTCCTCCATGTACAGGTTGGCAACAATAGGAGAAACTGGAGACCCCATAGCACACCCATGTTTCTGCCTATAATATTGCTCCCCATATGTGAAGTAGGTTGACTGCAGGCACAGTTTCAAGAGTTGACACAGTTGTTCTGTGGAAAGCGTGGTCCTGCTGCTCAGAGTGGTGTCTGATTTTAAT
>NC_056519.1:269462-276715 GCF_014905685.2 Nematolebias whitei | reverse complement strand
AGGCAGGCCCCCTCCCTTCAACCTGCCCCCCCAACATCAGGCAGGCCCCCTCCCTTCCTCACTTTAAATCCCTGCTAAAAACACATCTGTTCTCTCAGGCATTTCATACAGTGTAAATTGATCCAGTGTTTTTTTTATCTTTGACCCCATGTTTTAAATGCTTTTTATTCTTCAGTTATTATTATTAGTGTATTGTATTTTTTTCCTCTTTAATTTGACTCTCGTTGTTGTTGTTGTTGTTGTTGTTGAGCACTTTGATAACAGGTTCTGTTTTTAAATGCGCTCTATAAATAAAATTGACTTGATGCGAATGTAAAGGATTTCCTATAAGCTTTTCAACATGCCTTATGTGGTAACCAACAGTTAGCGAATACGGTTTGTCTTATATCTTACACAATGCCAAGTTGGAAAAGACACCCAATAATCATCAGTTTCTTTTCTGAGTGGGCCAGGCTTAAGTCAAGTTATGAATCAACAATACCAATGTGTGTACAAGTGTTCAATGATGAAGTACAAAAAATCTGCTCTAGATCAGATGATGTATCACTGATATTTAACTGTTGGAATAATCTAGGGGGCACACTGGAGTGAAATGTTTAACAACACAAATGTGTCTAGATGTGCTCACTGATCATGCACATTAAATCTTGTGCAGATCAGACGATGCGTCACTGAGATATAAGGGTTTGAATATTGTAGGGGAGCACTGGAATGAAAAGGTAAACAGCAATATCAATGTGTCTAGAAAAGTTCACTGATGATGCACAAAAAATCTGGTGCTGATTGTATGATGCATTACTGAGATATAACTTTTGGAATAATGTAGGGGGTGCACTTGAGTGAAATGTTAAACATCAATACCACTGTGTGTTGAAGTGCTCACTGATAACGCACAAGAAATATGGTACATATCGGATGAAATATCACTGAGGTACAACTGTTGGAATGATCTAGGGAGCGCACTCGAGTTATATGTTAAATTACAATATCAATGTGTGTTGAAGTTCTCACTGACACACCAAAAATCTGGTTCAGATCAGATGATGTATCACAGAGATATAACAGTTTGAATAATGTAGGTGGCACTGTGGAGGCTATTGGCCATACCTGTTCAAGGGGTGGATAATGATCGATCATAGTGATTTTGGTACACCTTGGCTCAAATCTGTGCAATTTAGAGCCAAACGTATTGCAACAGCGTAACTTCTTAATTCGCCACGCCGCCACATCCTCCAGCAAAAACGGTTAGCGCTTTAAAGCAAGTCAGACCAACTTCTTAAATATCTTCTAACATAGGATCATCCTGATTAGGTCAAGGGTGTCAGACAGGGATCATTCCAAGTAAAAAAAAGTGACTTCCTGTTCTGAGGGGACGGGGCTTTGACAACCTCAGAATATGACAACAGTGGATCGTCGGGCATCCAACGGGATGACTCATGCCAGGTTTGGTGCAATTCAATCTTTCGTTGTGAAAGTTATAGCGTTTGGAAATTTATTGCGTGAATTGCAAGTTTGTGGCCTGGCCATGCCCCTTTAACAAAAACAAAAACGCAAGCTTTAGATAACTTTTACTCTCCAATGTCTTAAGGGCATATCAACCAAGTTTGAAGGCAATCAATTTGAAGGCAATTTGAAGGCAATTCAAAATCCCTAGGAGGAGTTGGTTAAAATTCGCAATTAGAAATGCCCAAAAATGACCCTTTGACCCAAAATGGCCGTCTTCCAGTTGAGTTTGGACCATGGCTCCAAGAAACTTTTTCATAGGTCCTGAGAAGATGCATATGTACACCGAGTTTCAGAATTATCAGTCCAAAAATGGCTTGGGGCTGCAGTTTTCAAATATTCTAGGGGGCGCCTCTGGAGGCTATCGGCCACTTATCATATTGTTTGATCATAGTGATTTTGGTGACCCTCGGCAAAAATCGGTGCAATTTAGAGCCAAACGTATGGTGACGGCGTTACTTCTTACTTCACCATGTTGCGACGCCCACATGCTCCACCCAAAACTGTCAGTGCTGGAAAGCAAGTTACACCAACATGTCTTCGGTCACTGGACACACTATCATGTGGATTAGATCACAGGATCAAATAGGGACTGTTAAAACTTTACACTTCCTGTTGTCAGGGGGCGTGGCTTAAGTGATGTCATAATTTGACCTTTCAGTCTTGCAGGGGACCGGATGTGGATCAATCACTGAAGGTTTGATGTCTCAGACAGTTTTCATGTAGGAGCTATTAGCATTTCTTTTTTCATGGCAAGATGTCAAACTTTGAGGTCTGGCCCCACCCTTTCAGCATGCTCCAAAACACACCGTTTAGATAACTTTGCGTCCCCCATGCTTTTTGACCAAAATGGCCAATTTTGAAACCGATTGAGTGAATTCCCTAGGAGTTCATTCAAATGCGGAAGCTGTAAACCGCCAAAAAGGTGTGAAAATTGCGAAGGCATTCCCAAATGGCCGCCTTCCGGTTTATCGTACAATGTTGGTGCCAGAGGGTTTTTTTTGTGCATTTTGGGGAATTGGACAAGTGTACCAAATGTCATGCTTCTCCGACAAACTAAGGTTAAGGCGGAGGGTATTTTGAAAACTTCCAGGTAGCGCTCTTGATCCGTTTCTGTTGCAATTTTTGCGACGCCATTAAAACACATTATTTTTCACCAGTCCTGATGCGTCCACCAAAATCAGTGAGTTTTGGGATATGTTAAGGCCCCCAAAAGGCCAATTCATTTGACAGAAAAATTGCTCAGGCCTAATGAACTGAGCGATTACAATTGGCCTTCACAGCGCTTCGCTGCTCGAGCCTAATAAAGACAACAGAGAATATTAAAAAATGCCAACAATTAAGTTCTAAACAGGTGCAGACAGAAACATTAGTTTATTGTAGTACAGGACTCATTTTATTGTGCTATGTGTAGAAAGGGGATGAGTTGAAGTTTGATAGCCACAGGGAGGAAGGACTTCCTGTTCTGTGGAGCACCTTGGTAGTCTCAGCCTACGACTGAATGTGCTGTAAGAGTCCAGGGTGTCATGCAGGGGGTGTGATGTGTTGTTCAGGATCTGGAGCAGGTTCCTCAGCATCCTCTGCTCAGACACCTCTGTCAGACTGCAGGTCTACTCCCAGAACTGAACCAGAGCCCAGCCATGAGAATGAGAGGGAGGAGGTGGAACAGTGAGGCTACAAGGAGCAGAGGTCACAAAGGTGCAGGACTTCAAGGACTTGGGGTCCACTGTCCAGGAACATGGGGAGTGTGGTGAAGAGGTGAAGAAGAGAGTCCAGGCAGGATGGAGTGGATGGAGAAAAGTTTCAGGAGTGATTTGTGACAAAAGGGTGTCAGCAAAGGTCAAAGGAAAAGTTTACAAGACAGTGGTGAGACCAACTATGTTGTATGGTCTGGAGACAGAGACATGGACAAAAAGACAGGAGACAGAACTGGAAGTGTCAGAAATGAAGATGTTGAGGTTCTCCTTAGGAGAGACAAGGATGGAGAAGATCAGGAATGAGATCATCAGAGGTACAGCACAGGTTGAACAACTGGGAGATAAAAGTTAGAGAGGACACACTGAGATGGTTTGGACATGTCCAGAGGAGGCACAGTGGTTTGGACATGTCCAGAGGAGGGACAGTTGTTTGGACATGTCCAGAGGAGGGACAGTGGTTTGGACATGTCCAGAGGAGGCACAGTGGGTATATTGGTAGAAGGATGTTAGAAATGCAGCTGTAGGAAAAAGACAGAGAGAAGACATATGGATGCAGATAGAGAGACAGAGGACACAGAGGACAGAGAGAAATGGAGGAGGACTCACTGTGGAGATCCCTGAAGAGGGAAAAGCCAAAAGAAAAATATGTCTGTTACCATGGTAACAGAGCTTTAACAACCTCACCTGTTGGAAAATAAATATTTGTTTCCATAAACTCGAGGCTACCATCCTGACTCATGCGCAATAATCCCGGTTGAAGGCTAACAGTTGAACATGCTTTATGGACCAGCAACATAAAAAAAGTTTATTCTGTATTTTCAATAAATTCCATTGACATTCATATCGAAATGCCAAAACACAATTTTTTTATAAAGCTGAATTTGTGAAAGGTTGTTTAGTAATAAATAAAGAGGCATTACCAATAGGTATTTTATTTGTGTATGACATCAGAAAATGTACAGCGGTATTCCCCAGTAAATCGATTAGATATAAACAATCCATGAAACAAAGTTACAAATTCAAATAAAAAGACTGCATATGGAAAATATTACAACTATTGCTGAATTTTGCACAGAAAACTGATTAACTGATTAGATTTCTTTAAAATAGAAGGTATTAGCTTTCCTGCATATAGCTACAAAAAAAAACCTTCTTGAAAACTTCCTGTCACCTGGATGTTATGTTATAAAGATTTAAACAATAAAATCATTAAAAGAATTCATGCTGGAAAGCTGCTGATTGAAGGTGAGATGTTGAAGCTGAAGACAAAACCTCGGGCGTCACTCTGAAAAATAAAAAAAGACATTAAGTTATCCCGTAAGATTCCATGTTAAATGTTAACTGAAAGGATCGGATCTGAAAGTTGATGCAACATTTATTTTTCCTAAAGATGATGTCAAAAACATCGACTAGAAAATGGAAGTTCATTTTATGGACCACTCCATGTCGTCTGTGATAAAAGGACTAGTTGTGGATGGGTTGGTTTATCTTCATGGTGGTCACAAATCAGGGTCCTGGGTGGAGCAGGGCAGCAGTGCACTCATGATGTGGGCCTTGTCCATGTGGATTAGATGAGATGTGACTTCTGAGATCATGGATTTCAGCTTTCAAAAACCTACAATGCAGCTTTAGGACTGATATCCAGCCATTTTCATACCAATCAGGAATTTCAACCATGTGACCAGCGTGGCCCCTCTGTGGGTGGGACTAACAAAGACCCTAACGATCCTCTATTGTGAGGAGTGAGAGGTCAATCTGCATTATGCATGCTTACAGAACACCACAGCTATATAACTTGAATCCCACACTCCTTGTTTCTTTGAATTGAGAAAACTCCTCAAATGAGAAGCGAAACGTCTTCAGTTACAAATAAATTCCAGTTGTTTTGTTTTTAACCTTTTTTTGGATCCACTGGGACGTCGCGTTTAGAAAATAAATGTCTCAATTTCTCTGAAACTCCTGCAACATACAGAATGACCACTGGTCTGGGTTCCTCCTTTTAACTTGATGGCTGGCTGGAGTCCTGTTTGGGTTTCTTCTCTACTTTCAGGAAGGCCCAGTTATGGGCTCCTCTTCAGCACGACTCGACTCAGTTCAATAAAGTTTTGAATAGGGGCCCCGATTTCCTTAATCGACCGATATTTGCATAAGAAACCAATTTTACCTATTTTTTTTGTAGTTTTTAACAATTGTCTAAACTTCATTAATATTTCAGAGCACTACCTCATGGCCAGTTAAAACCAGTTTGTATTGTTTCTAAGATATTGTTCAATGGTATGTTTTTCAATCAAATAATATTGGAAAATTGAAGGTGCATTTTGACCTTATAACACCTGACAGTGTCGCTTAGAAAACAAATCAGTATCGGCCAAAATCGGAATCGGCACTTTTTAGTCCCTTCTTCTCAAAGGTACCAATGAAGCCGAGCCCGCACCAAAACGTGACGTCAGAACACGGTCAGTCACTGATTGGTCAGGGGGCAAAGTCACTAGAGGGGGTTGAGAGGTTTTCTAAACACTTGATCCGCCATTTGCAATTATCGGTGTTCGAACTCGAGGAGCGACTGGAACTATTTTTAAGATTTTAAAACAATAATGACAACACCGTTGCGGTCTAATGCTGAAGTGCAGGTGTTTTTTGTGCTTGGTGGCCAACGATAAAATTCAGAGCAAGCTAGTTGGAGCTTTGCCGGTCCCTGACTCCCCCCCCCGGTCCTCTCCACCGGAGCCTCGGAGCCCCCTCAGGCTGTGCAGGGCATCATCTCCCTGGCTCTGAGCTCCGCTGGTCACCGTGGAAGATCCTCCGTGGTGCCGATTCGGGGCTCGAGCTCTGAGCTCCGCTGGTCACCATGGAGGATCATACGAGCTGCTGACTCACAGAAGGCCGTTGCCCGGACCCCAGCCTCGAGTGATCATGAAGGCCGAACCCTGATCCCGGCAGACCGGGATGGGTCTGGGACGGAGGGTGGAAACAACAAAAAAAAAAGTGGTTTTTTTTTTTATCATTGAAGATAAAAAAAAATAATAAAATAAAATAAATGGTGCTGCCTTTATCATGAAATCCTGTTTTAACTTTATTGACTTTATTAAATAATCTGTTATAGCTGAAAAATCATAAAGACACAAAATTATTGGATCTCAGGAACATTTCCCTCAAACATGTTTAAAGAGACACGGCCTTTAGTTCAACTTTATTCTAACGCACACATGTACAACTCACACAACAAGAATTAAACTTTAAATCACTAAAATAAAATAATCTGTGAACAAGAAACAAACCACATATGTAACCTGAACTATAAAAGTAGACACAATGAGTGTAAATACATCAAATGATGAGGAAAACATAAAATATTAAATGTACGTTTTTGCAGAATCTTGTTCATCAGAGATTTAATGGTGAACTAAAGTTGCTAAAATGTTAAAATATATATTAGATCGTTTCTTTTTACATTTTATGTTTTTACTATTGTTGGATGTAACTGGGACCCTGTGTACAGTTTTGTTCCACCTCATGTACCACATGTGATGTGAATGACAAACTTTACTTGAACTTGAGGAGTCAGAATATTTTACTAACAGGAGTCAGAGGAGTTTACTCACCCAGGACTTGTGTGGTTACATGTTCGAGTCTGCAGACAAACACACAAAGGTTGTTGTTAGTGTGAGACTCTGCAGACAGCGTCCATCATGCTGACAAATAAACACGTTTATGTGAGATCATCATCATCATTATTATCATTATTATCATCATTATTATCATCATTATTATCATTATTATCATCATTATCATCATTATTATCATCATTATTATCATCATTATTATCATCATTATTATCATTATTATCATTATTATTATCATTATTATTATCATCATTATTATTATCATTATTATTATTATTATCATTATCATTATTATCATTATTATGATCATTATTATCATTATCATTATTATTATCATTATTATTATCATCATTATCATCATTATCATTATTATTATCATTATTATTATTATCATTATCATTATTATCATCATTATTATCATTATTATCAT
>NC_056519.1:268051-269452 GCF_014905685.2 Nematolebias whitei | reverse complement strand
ATTATTATCATTATCATTATTATCATCATTATTATCATTATTATCATTCTTATTATCATTATTATTATCATTATTATTATTATTATTATTATCATTACTATTCTTATCATTATTATTATTATTATCATTATTATTATTATTATGTGTGAGTGAAATTCAAAAGAGCTTTGGTTCCAAACAGATGGTCAAAATGTGACTAAAGTGCAATGAAATGTTTTGCCAAAATATCAAAGGTGAGAACCAAAAACAAACTAAATTGGATAGAAAACGGTAAAACGTCCCATTAAAAAATAATTTCTTATAAAACCTTCACAATAAAAAGTGACAAAGTTGACCAGAAAAAATAAAACAGTTTAAACAAAAAAGGTTCATGAGAAAACCTCTGGGTTCAAATCTTTTAAATGCGTTGTAGTTGTTTGTACCGTGAAGGAATAAATGTGTAAAACTGATGAGACCCACCCCAGGTGTACTCTTTGCTGCTCCCAATGTGGGTGACCCGACACAGCACCTTGTCGCCCTGCGCCGGGGTGAAGGGGGCGCTCTTGGTCAGGTGGAAGTGCCAGTCCTGCTTGAAGGCCAGGTCTGTCTGGGTGGAGTCCGGCAGCACCTCCCCGTTCTTCAGCAGCTCGATGTTGATGTCGGGGGGGTGGAAGTTGCTGACGTGGCAGATAAAGGTGTTGGCTTGTCCAAACTGTCCGGGGTCACGGCTGTACACCACCACCTTCGGTGCAGCTGAACAAACAAACGGTGGAAATTCAACTTCACTTGACAGAATTATGTTGCTCAAGTCGTGTCCAACGTTTCAACAACAACATCCTACCTGCTGCAGATGGCTCCAACAACAACCCGGTTAGAAATATGTACTTAGCTTAGTGCGGGCAGTGGTTGACCAGGGGGTTGATCATCAACATACATACATGTTAGGAGGATGTTTGAGTGCAGCGCTACATCTGTAGCATGTTCTCTCAGCAGTAACTGAGACGCTGCAGGTGGAAGAGACGCTGTGTGTTCAGGTGCATTAAAGTTGAAACGTCTCTAAACCCCCACACCTTATTGTCCTCGAGCTTCATGACAAACATCATTTACATGACGAGTGTTGAACACAAGTTAAAAAGTCCAGTGGTGATGGTTTTTATTTCTCTATAAAGACGAACAGTGTCGACCGGACGCTCTGTGTTAAAGTGTATTAAAGTTAAAATGTCTCTAAATCCAACAGATGAATTTACATAAAACTTGGTGAGAAACAAGTTTTAAATGTGTGGAATTAAAGGAGATCCAGGAGAAATGTTGCTTCTTTTTTTTTCCATTAGTGAACACCTTTTTTTACTTGCGCACACACGTGCACGTGCACACACACCTACACACATCATTGTGTCCCCCCCACATTACAGATGCTTCTGA
>NC_056519.1:263929-267951 GCF_014905685.2 Nematolebias whitei | reverse complement strand
TTCTACTTTGGTCCTTCCTGTACTCTGACTAGCCATGAGCTCGTCAGTCTCTAACTTTGAGTTGATTAGTTATTGTTCATGTGTTGTATTTCAGTTTTACATGCGATGCTGCGGAGCCTCAGATTCAGAATCATCAGAACTTCTGACTGAGTCCAACAGTGAAGAAGAAAGTTTGAAGTGAAGAAGAAAGTTTGAAGTGAAGAAGAAAGTTTGAAGTGAAGGAGAAAATGAAAGTAAAAGAGTGAGGAGGGGAATCCAGAGTTCATGACTGCGCACAAATCAAAGGTTATTTTTAATAATAACTGAAAGATTTATGTTTCTCAGGACAGATTTTAAACCAGTCCTTTTGTTTCACACACTGTGTGTGTGTGTGTGTGTGTGTGTGTGTGTGTGTGTGTGTGTGTGTGTGTGTGTGTGTGTGTGTGTGTGAGACACTAAGTTTTGGTTGAATTACCTGCATAAACTTTAGACACAGATAATCACAGTTTTTGTCCGTAGCTAATGCTAACATTAAACTAATGCATAAAGTTTCCTTTGATCAGTCACAAATAAAATACCAACTCCTAATTATAATTAGACGAACTCCTAACTCTGATACTTATCCAACAGCTAAGTGAGTAGAAATCAAGAAGTCCTATTGGACGAGGAACAGTTTGGATCTTTATTACAACAGAAATATCTTCTACTTACAGATTTTGCAGTGGACAGAGCAGCAGAGAGCAGCCAGAGCTGCGAACACCAGAGCGACCTTCATCATGAAACTCTTTCAGTCCAACAGACGATTCCTCTCCAGCTCTAAAACTAAAGTGAAACTTCCCAAGATCACACTAATGACGAGCACAAGGACCGCCCACCACAGAACTCTGTCCAATCAGTTGGCAGATCACCTAATGACGAGCACAAGGACCGCCCACCACAGAACTCTGTCCAATCAGTTGGCAGATTGAGCTGTTACCAGGTAGAAAATGACCGAATACGTTTGCTCTCTTGTAGATTCATCTTTTGTCTCTAATTGTGAACTTGTAAATGCAGGTAAAGGTTTTAGAACAATGGCATTTCTGTCATGGTCTTTTTTTTTTTCCAATTTTTAAAGAAACCAAAATTAAAACATTTAAAAAGTCTTTTAAACTTGGAATGAAAGCAATAATTGTGTGTTTATTTGGAAATGTGCAATTTAAAATGGCCTTCTAATTTTTGATCAACTTTAAGACCATTCTCTTATTAGTTAGTGGCCACTTGCTTTAAAATAATACAGCTCTTTGTAAACGCAAGAAATCAGGAGAGAACGTAAATACTACACAATTCAAAACCACAAAAGACCAAATGAAGGCTCACGGGCCTGTGGCAGACCTTGGATTATCTCAATCTGGACTTCCATGCTCCTAAACTACATGCAACTAAAAACATATTCAAATGTATACGTTAATTAATTAATTAATTAATTTAAATGTATGAATGCTGAGAACTAAAAGGCTGAGCAATAACTAAATGTAGCAGAGCGGTAACTAAAAGCTAAAATGAGCAGGATGATCATAATAAAATAGTAGATGAAAGCTAAAATATGCCTAAGAAGACAGAGATATGGGCGTGGGCGGCTGAGTGGTTAGAGCAGTCGTCCTCCAATGCAAGAGTTGGGGGTTCGAATCCAGCAGCAGTCACATGCTGAAGTGTCCCTGGGCAAGACACTGAACCCCTCGTTGCCTCTGATGCCTGTCCCTTCGGTGTCTGAATGTCTCCGATTAGTCTCTTTAGAATCATTTGTTCAGTTATTTTTGTACAGATCTAGTATAGAGCTGTATGAAGGGGTAAATGAGGCACAGATTGTTGTAAAGAGTCTTGATCAGATAAAAGGTGCTATAGAAGTACAGTCCATTTACCATCTGCAAATGCTCATTTTAGAAAATGTTTTATAGAAAATCTGCATATTTCTATGGGAAAAGTTTTGTGAATATTGTAGAAGATGATTGTGGAAAAATTACATCCTATGTATCCGTTTTAAAATGAACCTGAAGTTTATGGTCTTGGTCTGATCTTTTACCTCATCAGATCTCAGGTCCTCTCCTCAACTGCAGATATCTGAAAAACTGTGACTTATGAATATTCATTAAGTAATATTAATTCTTAATATCTGTTCCTGCTTGCTCTCGAGGAGGACGGACACTTTCTCTCCTGCCTCCCTCCTGCTTTGATCTTTGTCTTGTGATTCCTATCGGAGCCTCTCACTACATATCCTCCAAATTGTAAATTATTGATCTGGTCAGCTGGTCTTTCAATGCAACTGATAACATTTTCTCGATGAGAAGACAGAGTGAAGGAAAGCCCTCTTGCCCAAACGAGACACTTGCAGCTGGATACACAATGGATTCCTGGGAGCAGTGGAAGATCGTGTCCATCAGTATTGAGTCGAGGATGTAGAAGACACGTACATACGGTAATTCGATTTATGATAACAGGATTTCTGCTTTTTGGAGTTGGCGGTCTTTCTCCTCTAGCTCTTGCTCAAGATGGACGTTTCTGCTCTCCCTCCCCGTTTTCCTTTTCCTCCTGCTTCTGCTGTGTGTGTGTGTCTTGGAGCTCCTGGTACACATCTCCCAAAATAAAACACTATTATGGATCTGGTGAGCTGGATTTTCAACGCAATCGACAAAATCTTTTCAACAAAACGACAGGGTCCTTGGAGAAGCCTCTTGTCCAGCTGAGACTCACGCTGCAGTGTACATCAGAGATTCGTGGGGAGTTTGACAGCTGATGTGTCTCTCAGTCCAGTCTCAGGAAGACACTGAAGATGTTTAGATTTATGATAGGGGTTCTGCTCAGGGCTGTAGTGGTCCTCATTTTCAGCCCTGGAGTTTCATGCCTCAGAGTGGCCCACTTTGGATTATAAACCTCTTAGATGTCATTACTGTTTTTCTTATATATTTTATTGTTGGATGTAACTGGGACCCTGTGAACATAACTTCGCTCCACCACATGTACCACATGAGGTGCGAATGACAATAAAGAATCTCTGACTCTGACACACACACACACACACACACACACACACACACACACAGGTGTGCAGTGGAGAGCATCCTGTGCTCGAGCATCAACGTGTGGCATGGAGGCTGCACAGCTGCAGAAAGAAAAGCTTTGCAGAGAGTGGTGAAGGCTGCACAGAAGATGTTGGAGTCAGTCTCCCCACCATCACAGACATCTACACCTCCAGATGCAGGAAGAGGGCCACCTGCATCATGAAGGACCACACTCACCCAGCACACACACTTTTTGCCCCGCTCCCCTCAAGAAGGAGGTTGAGGAGCATTAAGTGTAGAACCACTAGACTGAGGAACAGCTTCTACCCTGACTTCCAGTAAGACGGCGCCTGTGTACATGGCGTGCAATCCACCTGATGGTGTTCATATTTTTGGTGTTTTTTTTAATTTCTCATCTGTGACATCAACACTCTGCTGGTGTATGAACGACAACAACTTTTGGATCTTCGACTTTGTGCCACCAACGTCGCTTATTTTGATCAATATGAGCGTAACTCTGGACCCCCCCGCTTCTGGCGGACGTGCCTGCGTACCTGCAGCGAGGCGCGCACCTGCCTCCCCGGAGACGTCGCTCCAGACGCCGTGGAAAACGCGCTGGCCGGCTGGTGAAGCTTAAAGCCCTGCTTGCTGCCTCTGAATCATCCTCTCCAGCTGATGGTGAGCGTTTCCACCTCCGCTCCTGTACAGATCCTGTGGCGCGCTGTCTGGTCCCGCTGTCGGGGTCCCATCATCACATTGGGCCCGTGCACGGCTGGGTTTCCTGCCGGAGGCGCGCATCTATCTCTGCAAATCTGAGGCCGCTGGACTGGACACTGCAATCATCTCCTCCTGTGGTGGATTCTACGAGGATGGCCCTGATAAATGCCAGATCGCTGGCTAATAAAACTTTTATTTTGAACATCCTGATGCATGCTCAATAATCCAGGTAGAAAAATCTAAAAAAGTTAAGTCTGGTCCTCTGGACATTCAAAAAAAAAACAAAACAAA
>NC_056519.1:253841-263829 GCF_014905685.2 Nematolebias whitei | reverse complement strand
GGGCAGGTTGAAGGGAGGTGGCCTGCCTGATGTTGGGGGCAGGTTGAAGGGAGGTGGCCTGCCTGATGTTGGGGGGGGGTTAGCTGGCTTGAGCTTAGCTACCTGTTGCTACCTGCTACAAAACAGGAAGTGACAATAACTCATGTCTGAAAGGTCAGATTTTAGCCAAACTTGTAAGGCTTGCAGCTGGACTCATACTGATATGGGTGGAGGGTGATTTCAAAGATTCGACATATGTGCACACTAGTGGACACATGCGGGAATGGCATGAGAGCGTTCACGATGGCGACTGGGAGGCATTGCTGGAGCTCCTGCGGTCGCAGGTGATGTCGAAGATTTGGCAAATGTGCAACCTGGTGAACAAGTGCAGGATAGGCACAAGAGCATTCGTGATGGCAACTGGATGGAGTCGCTGGATCTCCTGCGGTGGCCCTAAGGCCGGAGTGGCGCTTTGCTGCGAGGGCCTTCAGTGCTGCTTGCAGCTTTAATATCTTGTGATTCTTGTGTATGTTCCTTTGACTGAAACTGGCACAATAATTTAATTTCCTGCGGGATCAATAAAAGTTCTATCTTTTATGCAGGGCTATTTTTGTCATATCCAACATTCTGACCTAAAAGGAAGGTCAGGCTTTTTTCCAGTTAACATGAAATATGGAGTCTGCCCCACACATCTGTTGTAACATCTATTAGAGATAACAGCAGCAGTCTGAACTGCAAATGTCCACAACTCTTAGGCAGTTTACTCTCATTTCGCATACATCTAACCATTTCAAACACAGTTCTCCAGGTTCTTTCAGCTGTCCCAGTCTGATAGGGAGAATAAGGTGCTGAAGTTTCATGTGTAATACATTTTTACTGAGCAGTGAATGAAACTCATTACATGTAAACTCAGTTTCATTATCTGATCTTATACATTTGACTTTTCCATAAACATCAGCAATGAACTTCTCTGTACCTTTAGCAGTATCACTCTTAGCTTTTATGAAATAGGTAAAGATGACTCCTGAATAATAATCTGTAAAAGCTAAGGTATATCTAAAACCATCTTTAGCTGCTGCTTCTATAGGTCCAGCCAAATCTGCATGTACAAGGTCAAGTACACCTTTAGCCTTTTCATCAGGGTCTCTACTAGGGATGCACCGATCGAAAACTTAAAATTCCGATCCGATCCCGATGCCTAGAACTGAGTATCGGCCGATACCGATCCAGTTCCGATATCATGATAATCATTGATTTTATACGAGGCTGTAATAATCTCCTCTCAAGTACAATTTGTACAAATATATTCATGCATGTCCAAAAAGGCAACTTGAGGTAAGTTTTATTAATGTTGGATAAGTTTTAAAGTTAGAATTAAATCCTGCTAACACAAAACATGTTTCTTTTTATTCCTAGTTTTAAAGTGGATATTAAAGTGATTAATTTAAGTGATTGTTTAAAGTTGTTTTATATTTTATAAGGGGCAGATCTAAGAAATATTTTCTTCTTTCTGAACTTTTTTCATTCAATTTTCTTTTTGATGATTTTTTTTTTAAATTTTGTTTCTTTTAAATGAATAAATGAATTAAATTAAATAAAATGTTAAATGTCTTCAAACATCTGCTAAGTTCATGACATAAACCAACAGACATGTTCCTGTTTTTAGTATTTTACATCACTTTATAATGTAGCTGTTTATGTTTTTAATATAATTTTCAAATCATATGTTTATGATTGTCTACTGTTGTACTGATAAATATCTCCTGGAGGGTAAACTAGATCTTGACTGCAAGTATCAAACTGTGAAATCCTTTGTTTTCTACAACTGATAGTGGTCGGTCATTAATGATGAAGTTTATCAACTTCTCTGTAAACATGAGAGCTCCGTGGTTTGAGCGACGTCTTCTTCTTGTTCAGTCCGAAGCAGGCAGTCTGATCTGGGTCAGCTGCTCTCAGTCTGTCCCTCCTCAGAGACGGGCAGACTGAGGGACAGAGTGGACGCTGCTGGCCGGGGTCGAGTCGCCTCTTTCCTGTTGAGCAAAGAGCAGCGCCCCGCTGAATCCCCGGAGCTCAAATGTCCATCGTAAAACTAACTTTACCGTGGTTTAATGTGACGCTGTGGCTCTGCAGACAGTGCACGATGCTGTCTTGTGGTGTTTAGTGTAAAATACTTCCACACAGCGACATGTTTAGATGAAAAGTTTGTTAGCTGTTAGCCACAGTGCTGCTAACTCAGTCCTCACGTTGTAGCTGCTGCAAACTATGAACTGGATTTCCTGAATGTGAGGCGGGTCTTATTACTCTGGGTTCATGAGACACGCCTCCGTTCAGGAAATCCAGTCCATAGTTTGAAGCCAACGTGCATCACGGATCGAAAATATCGGCAGGAGGATCAGAAAATCCGATACGTAAATTATGCTGGTATCGGAGGCCGATACTGATACTGGATCGGATCTGCCCCATCCCTAGTCTCTACTCATGCTCTGAGTAAATTTACCCTGTATGCACACTTCACATGTCAGATCAGACTTCTCAGTTTCCCCTTTAATTCTCATTACTTCTGTAACACTCCAACACATCATTTTGATTACAGTGGCCTTAAATTTCGTGCCATGTTTGAATGTTATAACATGCATTACATTCATCCACCTCATCTGTAACTGTATTTAAATAGAACAGTGTCATAAATATGAATATCAAAAGCCGTACCATTTTTGTGGATGAGCCGGTTCTGTCCATCTTTAAAGATGACTGTCGCTTCTTGGACAATAGCAGCTTAGACTGAAAAGATGTCCGTAAAAATGATGGCACATATAGTACGTTCATCAGCATCATTTCCACATTTCGGCTCTTGCTGTCTCTCAGGTGAAACCTGGCAGTGCCCTTCTTCAGTGCAATATGCCGCTGGCCCTCTCTCCATCGGTCAACTCCAAAACATGGCTGAGGCTTAAAACTCATCAAAATCCTTGAATTTAATTATGTCTGTCACAATGTGCTTCATTGCACCCTAGTCGATGATTAGGCCCTTCACCTTCACTCGAAAAATTCACTTCACTCCAAACAAGCCAAGATGGCCGCGCTCAGAGCAGTTGCAGCTTCACAGGCTCCCTGTGCAATCCCAGTTTTCATCCAGTCATTCGTTCAACCTTTAAAACAGATAAGTCACATTGAGCCTCGAAGACTCATTTACAAGTGAGACCTGTTTGGACAGACAATAGCTACTAATACGCCAAACTTTTAGTTTTCTAGATTTGCCTTAGAATCTAGCTGTTTTTTGTTACTTTTCTTTCTTTTTACTTTTCTTTTTTTTTAGCCATCCTATTGTTAAAAAAAATAAAATAATGACTTTTTATAACTGTTTATTGTTGTCGCTGTTCATTGTTGTCATTATTCTTTGTTGAAATCAGGTCTCTTATAAATGAGTCCTCGAGGCTCAATGGGATTAACCTGTAGAAATAAAGGTTGAATGAATGAAAAATTGAACTGAGAGTGACCGCTGGCCTGGAGATGAGTGTAGACCGCAGAGTCCTGGCCTGATGTTGTTGACCTTTCAGGGATGAAGATGTTCACATCCTGGACAGAGAGGAACGATGGTTTGAGAGAGGAGTAAAGGAGGCCATCTTTGTGAAAAGAAACCGTCCATCATTAAACAGGGGTGGAGCCTCCAGGTTCAACTGTCCCCCTCTTACAATGCTGTGATTGCTAGTATCACTCAGCCCTCTGTGAACAGTAAACAGCCATCAGGTGCTAATGATCCATTGTTAGGCTGATGGTCCTTCTTGATCATGTGATCAGCTGGTTCTGGTTGTCAGCAGCAAAACTGGTTGATCCACTCTGAGAAGGTGCTATTTAAGAGACTGAGCTGAATACAGCACCTCAGACTGAGGAAGTCCTCAGGATGAGAGACGAAACGTTTCTATATTTTTTTGTTTTGTTTTTTGTTTTTTTGAATGTCCAGAGGACCAGATTGAACTTTTTTGGATTTTTCTACCTGGATTATTGAGCATGCATCAGGATATTTTGAATCACGTTGGTTACGTACTATAACCCCAGATTCTATGAGTATAGACGTAGCCCTTTAAGCGTCGGGCCTCACTGGCTCCTAAATGGCTGAAGAAAAAGCTATTTGGGAGCCGATTACCCGCTCTTAACGTAATTTATACGGACCGGGTGGGGCCCACACAGCAGGTGGGCGTGGACCAAAATTTTCAGTGTAATGCTTGCATGACAGGATGGAACCCACTAAGCTACAGCTCTTAAAGGGCTACGCCTATACTCATAGAATCTGGGGTTACAGTAGTAACCAACGTCTCGAACAGAAACTACTTGGGGGCGTGGTGTCCAAGTGACGCATGCGCATTACTGATTGTTGAAGGTCTCTTTAAGAGTGATAAGTCAGCCAGCCTCCTACCATCACTGGGGAAAAATACTCCATTAAATAGGGTATGGAATACTATTAAAAAAATGTCTGGGAACTCAAGAGACTATTATTTCCCAATAATTAAGGATAATGGAAATATTATAATAGATAATAAAAGTAAATCTGAAGCATTAGCTAAAGTATTTGCAAAAATACATAGTACGGAGAATCTGAATAATAATGAAAAAAGAGGACGTGAAATAACATTAAGGAGGAATATTGAGTTGCTTGATAATGATGAAGATAATGAGGATGCTATTAATATGAAATTTTCTTTAATAGAACTAAATAAAGCATTGAAGAATTCCAAAAAATCAACTCCGGGCAAAGATCAAATTAATTATTGCATGCTGAATAATCTTAGTGATGTGAGTAAGGAAATATTATTAGAATTATATAATAAGGTGTGGGAGGAAGGAAAACTACCAAACAAATGGAAAGAAGCCATTATTGTCCCTATTTGTAAACCTGGGAAGGATGTAAATTTAGCAGAAAGTTATAGACCAATTGCTCTAACTTCATGTGTAGGTAAAGTTATGGAGAAAATGATAAATAACAGACTAAATTATTTTTTAGAATCTAAGGAGAAAATAAAGGTATATCAATTTGGATTTAGGAAAGGGCGAAGTACGATAGATCCAGCAGTATGTCTGGAACATGAAATTAGACGGGCCCAGGCTAACAGGGAAAGTGTGATTGCAGTTTTTCTGGATGTGGAGAAAGCATATGACATGTTGTGGAGGGAAGGGTTATTGATTAAAATAAAACAAATGGGTTTAAAAGGTAAAATAGTTAGATGGATACAAAATTTTTTAACTGAAAGAAGTATCAGTGTAAAAATAAACGGTGAAATAAGTTCAAATTATCAAATGGAAAATGGTACTCCCCAAGGCAGTATAATTAGTCCAATATTATTTAGTATAATGATTAATGATATTTTTAGGAATGTAGATAAATCTTGTGGCGTCTCATTATATGCAGATGATGGGGTTATTTGGAAAAGGAGCAAGAATACAGCATTTATTGAAAGGAAAGTACAAGAGGCATTAAATAATGTAGAAAAGTGGGCATTAGAATGGGGATTCAGATTTTCAACATCCAAATCAAAATTTGTTGTTTTTACAAATAAAAAATTAAATCCTAATATCAGTCTCAAACTGTATGGGGACAACATCGAAAGAATAGATCAATTCAAATATCTAGGCATCTGGTTTGATAAAAAACTTACATGGAAAATACACATAGATAATATTGTAGGAAAGAGCAAAAAAGTTCTAAATATAATTAGATGTTTGAGAGGTAAAGAATGGGGTGCAGATAGGAAAGCATTAAAAACAATATACGTTGGGTTAATAAGGTCAATTTTGGACTATGGAAGTATTTTATATAATTCAGCTTCAAACACATTACTAAAACAAATAGACAGAATACAATATCAAGCTTTAAGGCTTTGTTGTGGAGCTATGAAAACTACCCCAGTCTCAGCTCTGCAGGTTGAGATGGGGGAAATGCCACTAGAATTTAGAAGAACACAAATAGCCGTAACTTACTGGGCCAATATTAAAGGGCATAAAGAAACTCATCCTCCACTAAACACTCTTCAACCGTGTCAAGAAAAAGAAAAGAAACAATTTAACAGTTTTGGATGGAAAATCATAGATAAAACTGAAAATGTCAGAATAAATAATTTTCAAATTAGTCCTGCGGTTGCTCTTCCTACTGTCCCACCATGGATCACTAGACAGATCACCACTGACCTAAGCTTATTGAAACGAGGGAGAGAAGTAGATAGTACTACAGTGGAGAGATACATAGACAGGGAATATTCACAATATATTCAAATCTATACAGATGCATCTAAAATGATAAATAATAAAGTTGGTGTAGCTTTTGTAATACCAGATTTAAATATTATGAAAAATAAAAGAATACCTGATAAACTAACAGTATATACAGGAGAATTAGTGGCAATCTGTATGGCTTTAGAGTGGGTCGAAGACAGTGGAGGAAAAAAGGTCATTATTTGCTCAGATTCAAGTAGCGCAATAATAAGTATTCAGGAGGCACAATCAAACTCAAGGCAAGATATTATATTAGAAATAACTCAATTAATTTTCAGGATTAAAAGTAATGGGTCTGATGTCAAATTATTATGGATTCCAGCTCACATTGGGATTGTAGGAAATGAATTGGCGGACAAATTTGCTAAGAATGCTGCAAAAAAAACCAACGTGGATTTAAATATTAAAATAAGTAAAAGTGAGGTCAAGAATATAATAAAACTATATTGTAAAAATAAATGGCAAGAGCAATGGGATAGAGAAAGTAGTGCTAGGTATTATTATAGCATCCAGAAAACAGTTGGGGACTCAAGGAAAGGTAATAGAATAAAGAAAGAAGAAGATATAATATCGAGGATGAGATTTGGGCACACGGGATTAAACAGCACACTGAAAATAATTAACAAACATGATACAGGTTGTTGTAATCACTGTGGACAAACAGAAACAATAGAACACATTTTCATGGAATGCAATAAATATACACACGAAAGAGAAATGTTAAAAAGAGAATTAAATACAACTAAATTAGAGATAAAGGAATTGCTGCAAAGATCGTCTGGGGATATAAGTTTTAACAGCATCTTTAGGTTTTTGAGAAGAACAGGGAATTTGGAAAGGATTTAGTTTTTTTTTTTTTTTAAGAATCTTGTCCATACTCCAATCCAGAAGGTGGCGGTAATGCACCTTAAGCTGTTTGCCAACCGCCATAAAAAGACAAGAAGAAGAAGAAGAAGAAGAAGAAGAAGAAGAAGAAGAAGAAGAAGCCTCCTACCACCTGCTGCTTTCCGACAAGATGGCTGTCGTTCCTGAGTGCAGAATCCTCACGTTCAGCGTTTTTAAATGGAGCTCGTACTCCTCTACGTATTTACCTGAGTGAGTACCGTACACATTAGCTGAGCCGATGTTCGCGTTAGTGTCAGGCGACTATAGGCCCATGTTGTCCTCCGTGTATTGTCCAGACGGCCGGACTGGCCTACATCGTCTGGGATGCTAGCCTGCTAGCACTAGCTAAGTATCCGACGTTGACAGTAGTTAGGAAAACGTAGTTGACAGTAGTTAGGAAAACGTAGTTGACAGTAGTTAGGAAAACGTAGTTGACAGTAGTTAGGAAAACGTAGTTGACAGTAGTTAGGAAAATGTAGCTTCCCCAAAGCCTTTTGAGGTGAATTGTATGAGGTAAACAACAATAGATGAAGACAACGTAATGTCAACTTGAATCTGAGCCCAGTAGTTGAGCTGTAAACATTCTTAACGTAAACAAAATCAAAACATAAGACTTGTATTATCAAATTATATTACTTTGAACCATTTGGAACTCATAATTGTATTGTTAATAATATATATATATATATATATATACACATAAACATTGTGGTGCTGTAGTTTGTGGAAATAGGTCTTTGCATATTTCGAGCTGATATCGGTGACTGGTGTATATAGTTAGTTTTCTCAGCTGTAATGAACCTGTTTATATCTCACTAAAACTTATGTGAAATAAAAGTTAAGACTGTGGTTCACTTTTACCATGTAGAGCCATTTTATATCAGTAAAGTCACTTCTATGAAAGCAGTAGTTTGTTGCTTAGCAAGGAAGCTAACAGTATGCTAGCTGCTGCTAACCGAAGCATGTTGCACTTTTTTAGATTTTTCTACCTGGATGCATGAAAACATGTTGCACAGTTTGACTCCAAAAGCACTTTCATTCTACATTATTAATAGTTTGTCAAATTCTTGAAGTCAGACTGTCTGGACGAGCTAATGTTCTCCTCAGGATGAACTAACCTTTCTCCACTTCTGTTTATTAGGAACATCTTGGTGGACAAACCTAACGACCAGTCTTCTAGGTGGTCTTCTGAGAGCAACTACCCTCCACAGGTAGGCCGATGAAACAGGTTGTTTTATGTAGGCTGATGACCCAGGCTTTTATGCCCCTTTTCCACCGCTCCTACTCTGCCCTACTCTGCCCTGCTCAGATCAGATCTTTACACGGTGCATTTCCACCGCACGTCAGGACCGGTACTGGAGACGTGTCCAAGATCCTGCTAATGAACTTTTATGAACTTTAGTTCACCATTAAGAGTGAGAGTTCAGCGATGAGTTAAACTCAGAGCAGTCTTCTCCTCAGATAAATAGTTAAATTAATATTTTTAAATATGAATGTTTCTGCTAAATTATTTTATATATTTACATATGAACATTTCTGCTTAGTATCCTGAGACAACTTCTGTTGTGACTTGTTGCTATATAAACTGAATTATTTTTATATATTTGAAATTCTATATTTTTCTTCATCATTTCATGTATTTGCACTAATTGTGTCTACTTTTATTGTTCTATTTAGATATATGGTTTTGTTTTTTGTATACAGATTATTTTATTTTAGTGATTTAAAGTGTAATTCTTGTTTTGTGGTTTGTACGTCTGTGGGTTAAAATAAAGTTGAACTAAAGGCCGCATCTCTTCTTTAAACATGTTTGAGGGAAATATTCCTGAGAGATCCAAGAATTTTTTTCAGATTTTTCAGCTGAGTTAACTTTAATTAACAGATTTAATAAAGTCAAAGTGAAAACAAGATTTCATGATGAAGCCGGCACCGTTTATTTATTTTTAATCTTCACTGAGAAAAAAAAACGTCATTTTTTATACAAAAAATGGTTTAAAAAAAAGTTTCCACCCTCCGTCCCAGTCCTCTTGTCTGCCAGGGCTTGGAATCCACAGGTCGGCAACTCGTATGATCCTCCACGGTGATTAGCTCGCTCTGAGTTTTGTTGTCTGTCACCAAGCACAAAAAAATGTCTGCACTTGAGCATTAAACACGGTGTTGTCATTATTACCATTACCATCTAATCACAAACAGAACTGGTTTGTTCCACTTTGGAGTAAGCTGTTGGGGGAAGAATCAGTTTTGTTGTGTGTTTCCTTGACTGATGAAGCCTTCTGGATCGAAGGCAAAATGTTTCAGCACAAAAGAAGAAACTGTCCAGATGACCTGACTGAAAAATGTTGGATTTTATACCTGAATTATTGAGCATGGACTTTGTTGTTGTCATTATTGTTTCAAAAATCTTAAAAGTTAGTCCAGCCGCTGCTCTGAGTTCCGAGTAATTACAAATGGCGAATCAGTGAAGAGTTTCTGAGTCCGGTGACTCCTCCCTCTGACTAATCAGTGACCGACAGTGTTCTGATGTCACGTTTAGGTGCCGACTCAGCTCGAACGCTCCCACAAGAGAAGCGGGGACAAGAAAAAGGGGAAGAATCAGCCTCAAATCAGCTAAAAAGTATTAGTGGAATAGCGCTCAAAATGTGGCTAGTTGGGGCTCAATAGGAGTGGTGAGAAAAGGGGCAATTAGTGTGACGTCGTTTGATGAAACAGGCTATATTTGTATGTAGTTTGATGAAACAGGCTATTTGACGTAGGCGGATAAAACGGGCTGTTAATGTGATGTAGGCTGATAACCCAGGCTGTTAGTTTAATGTAGGCTGATGAAACAGGCTGTTAGTTTAATGTAGACTGATGAAACAGGCTG
>NC_056519.1:253358-253831 GCF_014905685.2 Nematolebias whitei | reverse complement strand
AATGTCGGCTGTTGAAACAGGCTGTTAGTTTAATGTAGGCTGATGAACCAGGCTGTTAGTTTAATGTAGACTGATGAAACAGGCTGTTAGTTTAATGTAGGCTGATGAACCAGGCTGTTAGTTTAATGTCGGCTGTTGAAACAGGCTGTTAGTTTAATGTAGACTGATGAAACAGGCTATTAGTTTAATGTCGGCTGTTGAAACAGGCTGTTAGTTTAATGTAGGCTGATGAAACAGGCTGTTAGTTTAACGTAGACTGATGAAACAGGCTATTAGTTTAATGTCGGCTGTTGAAACAGGCTGTTAGTTTAATGTAGACTGATGAAACAGGCTGTTTTTGTATGTAGTTTGATGAAACAGGCTGTTAGTTTCATGTAGGCGGATAAAACGGGCTGTTAGTTTAATGTCGGCTGTTGAAACAGGCTGTTAGTTTAATGTATGCTGATGAACCAGGCTGTTAGTTTAATGTAGGC
>NC_056519.1:236433-248358 GCF_014905685.2 Nematolebias whitei | reverse complement strand
TTTAATGTATGCTGATGAAACAGGCTGTTAGTTTAATGTATGCTGATGAAACAGGCTGTTAGTTTAATGTGGGCTGATGAAACAGTCTGTTAGTTTAATGTAGGCTGATGAACCAGGCTGTTAGTTTAATGTAGACTGATGAACCAGGCTGTTAGTTTAATGTATGCTGATGAAACAGGCTGTTAGTTTAATGTATGCTGATGAAACAGGCTGTTAGTTTAATGTAGACTGATGAAACAGGCTGTTAGTTTAATGTATGCTGATGAAACAGTCTGTTAGTTTAATGTAGGCTGATGAAACAGGCTATTTTTGTATGTAGTTTGATGAAACAGGCTATTTGACGTAGGCGGATAAAACGTAGGCTGATGTAGGTTTAATTCCTTAATAGCCGATAACGTAGGTATCCGACGGTGCCAAAAAGCAGAAACCCTGCTATCATAAATCCAATGATATATAAATATTAGAGATCCTCCTGAGAAAATGCCGAAAGGCATAACATTTTACACTCTCCCCACGGATCCATGACATACCCTGCCACATGCGTCTCAGCGGAGCATGAGGGCTCTCCAGCACCCTGTTGCTTGGTTGAATATTTTAAAATAAATTGCGTTAAAAGTCCAGCTGATCAAGTCCATGACAGTAATTTATGATTTGGAAGATGTGTAAATATAAGCTCCGATACATAGGACAAAGAGCAAAAAAGCAGGAGGAAGGCAGGAGAGGGAAGAAAAGCATCCGTCTTGCTCGAGAGCGAGTGAGAAGAAAAAAAACAATAAAAGAAACTTAAACTTAAAAACTTTAAACAAAAAAAAACCCCTGATTTCTACCAACTTAATGATCATAATTTCACCTTTTTCCTTCCTTCACCAGTTTTTAATCTTGAAATTGGAAAGGCCAGCGGTCGTTCAAAGCATCACCTTTGGGAAATATGAGAAGACTCACGTGTGCAACCTCAAGAAGTTCAAAGTGTTTGGTGGGATGAGTGAGGAGAACATGACGGATCTCCTCTCCAGGTGAGATGTCCAACTTTTTCCACTGCAGCTTTCTGTGTGAATGCAGCAGAGCTGCAGCTGTTTGTGCTTCTGTGTGGGTAGGGGGGTTGTTGTTGGCCTGGGTCAAAGTTCTTTGTCTCTGCCATGGATTTCCATCATCTATAAATAGTCTGCAAATAAACAAAAACGTGTTTTGTTGTAGCATTGTTTCCAATCTAATGATACAGGAATTAAACTGACACTGCTTTCAACCAATAAAGAGAAGTAGAGTCTCAGTTTGAGCCAGTCATAGCAGAGCAGGGTGGGGCCTGTCTGCTTCTCAGTGAGCAGCAGAAAAGCTGCAGGTCTAAGGGAGAGAAATGTGTGCAGTCTTTCTCTCACAGTGAGAGGCTGTTTCTGCTGCTTTGTCTAAATAAATATTAATGCTAACGGACAAGTATATATATGTCCCAGATTATCGCAGAGATGTGTGTCTCCATTTATCTTTAATCCCCCCCACAAACTAAAAGTTCTCTGTGAGAGTCAGTTTCAGGTGTTTGTAGTTTATCATAAATATTTAAAAAATAAATTTCTACATGGTACTATAGCATTAACACGGACTTGTCTGGATGTTCTAAACTTGATTATATTTAAAATCATACTGAGAGCTAACTGTACTGTGTGTCATTTAATAAAGGATCAAATACTGGGATACTAAACACTGTTTAACTACCTAATGGAAACATATATAAGGTAAAGAGTATTGGTCCAAGCCCTGAACCTTGACAAACTCCGTAACTAACTTTGGTGTATGATGAAGATTCATTTTTTACTCTTAAAAAAAAAAAAAAAAAAAAAAAAAAAAAAAAGTAAAATCTGGGCCTCTGGACGTTCAAAAAAAACCCCAAAGCAAAGCAACAAAAATAATGTAAAAACGTTTCGTCTCTCCTCTGAAAGACTTCCTCAGTCTGAGGTGCTGTATTCAGCTCAGTCTCTTAAATAGCACCTTCTCAGAGTGGATCAACCAGTTTTGCTGCTGACAACCAAAACCAGCTGATCACATGCTCAAGAAGGACCATCAGCCTAACAATGGATCATTAGCACCTGATGGCTGTTTACTGTTCAGAGGGCTGAGTGATACTAGCAATCACAGCATTGTAAGAGGGGGACAGTTGAACCTGGAGGCTCCACCCCTGTTTAACATGACAAAAACATCATCATTCTCCCAGCAGACAAAGGAAGGTGCACAGTGATTTTGAACCAGAAAGACTATCATGAGAAAGTTATGACACTCCTTAGTGACTTAAACACTTATGAACCTCTGAAAAGAGATCCAGGAAGTGGCTACAAGAAGAAGTTGATAGATTGCTTGAAAATTTTTGGAGCAGGACAAGGCTATTGACCGTTTTCTGTACCACAGACTGTACCCAGGGGAGGTCACACCTAGTCTGTATGGTTTACCTAAAATCCACAAACAAGGTGTACCTTTAAGACCAACTGTTAGCATGATTAACTCTGTCACTTACAATGCTTCCAAATAGCTGGTATCTGTACTCATCCTGACAAGGTTCTGTTTGGATCTGCACAACACCAGACTCAAAAATGGCTTTAAAAGATTTATTTTTAAAGCAGCTTCTGGTGGAGGTCTGGGTCCCAGTGGAGGTTCAGTCGGGAGAGAGGGACAGGCTAGTGACTATGAAGTGGGTGAGGAGTTTTGAGACTCGCTGTGAATTAGTCTCTAACCTTCTCAGTCTGTGGCGTGGCAAGAACAGGAGAAGCGCTGAACTTGGTGGCATCACTGTAGCAATGAGAGCTGCAGCAGGCCAACAGAACAAGGAGCAGCGTGTTGTCCATGGAGGGCAAGTCCTGAAGCAGGGTCCAGAAAACTTAGCAGGGGTCATTAACAGGCGATCAGAGAGCTGGTACCAGAACAAAGAGAGATCCGAAGGCATAGTCGAAGGAGGAGAAGAAAAGGGTCAGTAAATACCGTGGTCAGATGAAGCAGACTAATCCAGAGAGGGGCAAGGCGACGAGTCAAGGAAACAAGGCTGAGGTTGTGGTCAGGAGTCAGTGTTACGACCGGCTCAGACCGAACATATTTAAGGGACACAGGACACCAAAAGAAGGTTTAAAAATAAAACTTTATTAAACCTAAGTTTTATAAATCACTCCGGGCAGCAGGCGAAGTCTTCGTGGGCTCCTCCCTCCTGGACTGGAGAGCACCTTCTTCAGGACCCGTGTCACCAAACAAAAAGAAAGTAAAGTAATAAAACGAAAGGTGGACCAGGTGAGTTTGGCAAAAAAATATAACGCCGCCTGAGCAGGGCCAACCCTGTACAGGGTCGTCGAAGCCTCACAGACAGCGGACTACCTGTCCAAAAGATGTCTAGGAGTAAAGAAAAAAGAAGACGAAAACAGGACTACCAAATCTCACCCAGTCAGAGGGCTTTAGTCTGAATGACTACAGCAAACGGGAGGAAAAACAAAACTGACCCAAATCGCAGGACCGTCCACGGTCAGCAAAATCACCTCCCTGAACAATAAACAGAAACATCTAAACGTCCACAATCACACAGCTTAGGTCCCTCTACCTGAGCTGAACTAGGCTTCCACAAGCACACTCAAGGTCTAAAATGCATATTAAGCACCCAGGCCTAAATCTCAAACAAAAAGCACTCAGCAGCTCTTTCATATCTCCTCAACAGGAGCTTACCTCATAACAAGACAACAAGGGTGGGCGGAGAACACCCTAGTACCAAACAGCACTGCAGCAAGCAGCACCACCACCACCACCTCTGAGTTCCTCAAGACTCCACACTCTAAGAACCACACTCTGAAGCTTATATAGGAGCTTCAGTCAGAACTCCCAAGCTGACTGCAATTAAGCTGATTAAAATAGAGGCGTGACCAAGAAACAAAACTGCAGCTCATGTACAAAACTTAGAAGGTGTCACTAGGGGCACCCTAGGGTACATAACAGTCAGAACAAGGAATCGCTGGATATCTACTGGCAAAAAGCTTTCAATAATCTGGCACTGAGTGAGAGTGTTGCTGGGCTTATAAAGAGAGCAGAGCAGGTGGAACTGATTAGAGTTGATTGCAGTGGCTGAGCAGAGGAGGTGTGGTACAGGGAAACATGAGCTGAGGAAGGGTGACAGGCATTCCTAGATGGAAACATGAAAACTAAAACAAAAACAGTGGAAGGAAAGGGTAAAAATGTGACGCATCCCTTTTAGTTGGCAGCTCAGAACACCGTGGACTTTGTGGATAAGGTGAGGGATGTCATCATGGAGACTGATGAAACAATGGTCTCTTTTGATGTCACATCACTCTTTACGTGCATTCCTGTTGATGATGCAGTAGAGGTGGTCAGTTTAAGATTAAAATCAGACACCACTCTGAGCAGCCGGACCACACTTTCCACAGAACTGGGTCAACTCTTTAAACTGTGCCTGCAGTCAACCTACTTCACATATGGGGAGCAATATTATAGGCAGAAACATGGGTGTGCTATGGGGTCTCCAGTTTCTCCTATTGTTGCCAACCTGTACATGGAGGAGGTAGAAAAGAGAGCCTTGACGTCCTTTTCAGGGACACCACCAAGTCATTGGTTCAGGTATGTTGACGACACCTGGGTTAAAATTAAATCTCAGTAAGTCCAACATTTTACTGACCGCATCAACTCTGTGGATAAATACATCAAGTTCACACGAGAAGATGTAAAAAATGGCTGGTTGGCTTTCTTGGACTGTGAGGTCTCAGTCTTTGATAGAGGACATTTGCAAACTGAGGTGTACCACAAACCCACCCACACAGACCAGTATTTGCAGTTTGACTCCCATCACCCTTTGGAGCACAAGTTAGGAGTCATCAGGACTCTGTACCACAGAGCAGACAGCGTCCCCACTAGCTCGGGAGCCAGGCAGAAGGAGAAATCCCACACAAGACAGGCTCTAGAGCAATGTGGATATCCTAACTGGGCCTTCCTGAAAGCAGAGAAGAAACCCAAACAGGACTCCAGTCAGCCATCAGGTGAAAAGGAGGAACCCAGACCAAGACCAGTGGTCATTCCATATGTTGAGGGGGTATCAGAGAAACTGAGACGTTTATTTTCTAAACATAACGTCCCAGTGGCTTTTAAACCCCAAAATACATTAAAGACTGGTTCATCCCAAAGATCCAGTCCCCCGGCACAAACAGAGTAATATTGTGTAAGCTGTTCAGTGTCAGGAGGGTGATCAGTCTTACATCGGGGAAACTAAACAGCCACTGGCCAAAAGGATGGACCAGCACAGAAGATCAACATCAGGCCAGGATTCTGCGGTCTACACTCATCTCCAGGCCAGCGGTCACTCTTTCAGGGATGAAGATGTTCACATCCTGGACAGAGAGGAACGATGGTTTGAGAGAGGAGTAAAGGAGGCCATCTTTGTGAAAAGAAACCGTCCATCATTAAACAGGGGCGGAGCCTCCGTGTTCAACTGTCCCCCTCTTACAATGCTGTGATTGCTAGTATTACCCAGCCTCCTGTGAATAACAAACAGTTGTTGTCCACTGTTTTCATCAGTCTTTGTTAAAGAAATCAGGTCTCACTTGTAAACGAGTCCCTGAGGCTCATTGGGATTAACCTGTAGAAATAAAGGTTGAATGAACAAAAACGGAACCAGTGTGGACACCAGAGACGTGCAGTCAGGGGAGGCAGTGCCTCACCTGTCATCATGACAACTAAAATACTGACAGTTGTAGATGAACAGATGCAGAGATATATTCATCAATTAAAACGGATTCCTCATTTTTCTGGACTGAATAAAACGTGCATTGAATTTAATGAAATGTAACGTGAGACGTCATTTATCTTTGACCCATCAAAATGAATGCGGTCATTTATTTACAGAATCAAAGTTTAACATCAAACATTTACATTAATTTGGCAAAATATGAAAATAACAACATAATCAATCAGGAAAACCATACGGCCATGATTTTCCGTTGCTTCACCACAGACATTTATGAAAACTGTACAGTTATGATCAATTATCCACACGGCGGTGGATGAGCACTATACACAGACATTTCTAAATGTCTGGAAGGATTTCTACTTTAGAGAAGAATTTAAAGATGGGATGAAGTTTAAAGGGAGTAAAAGATGGTATGTGAGGGGAAGTGTTCACCAGAACCGACACTCTCCATCAGAACCCAGCCTTCCTCGGTACGCTTCGGTAGGAAACTTGACTCATTACCTCTCTGAAGATTAATCAGCAGATATGGAGGTCCAGTTAACGCTACCTGTCCAGCGTCTCCATAGGATGGCTGTGACTCGTCCGAAGTAGTGACGAGATTCCGTCCGACACCAGCTCACCTCAGCAATAGCAATAATCCAACTCTGAGGAGCCTTATCATGCTGGACTTCTGTTCTCCCCAACAACTTCTCAGCGCAGAACCGAACTGCTCAGAAGCTTCACCGAACTGCACTTCTCCGCGCAGAACTGAACTGAACTCAACTCAACTCTCCTCAACTCTGAGAGAACTAGGAAGTACTGGCATTTTTAAGAGCTCTTTTCCCGGTTCATTTGATCGTCCCGGATTGGTCCAAAACAACCAGACAGGGGTGTGTTTTGTGATGTAAGAGGGTTACTAAAAGTCAGAAGACAGCAAGAATGTTATTGAACAGATTAAACTGTTCTCACAGACAGAGAGAGTTTTGTTTTGGCGAGTTTTAGAAACCGGTGCAAAAACCCCCCTGTTGACGTCTGAGAGGATGTAAAAACAAGGCAGTTGTTCCAACACATGTCTGCTTCGACTCCTGACCTCGGAAACGCACACTTGCTCATTCAAAGACAGAAATCAGAAAATGCATAAAAATCTGTAACAGACCTTAACATGAATTCTAACTCTGCATAAGCATTAAAAATCATTACACTGTTTCACAGTTAATAAAATTGATTAGTTCACTGCAACATCTAAAATGGTTTGAACTAAGACACTTTGATTATCAACATTTGTAAAATAGTAATGATAATAAAAAGAGAGTGTTCTTCCACTTGATTTTCAAGAAAGAGAGTCTCAGGATGGGTGAACCTGTATTTCTGGATTCAAATCAATGAAATGACAGTTTCTGTCCCACAAGGTTCTTAAGGTCAAGGGTTTTGACCTTAGGCTTAGTTTTGACATCAGGTTAAGTTCACTACACAGTGATGAGAGAAAATACATTTGACCACCTGACTGTTCTGTAAAAGTGTTTTTATGAAACTTGTCTGAATTATTTCAACACTTCAATGGTCAAAATTGCAGAATTTACTCATTGTCTGTTCAAGCAATGCAGGTGAGGCCGTGTAGTGCTCTGATTCATCTCTGGGGGCATTCTGTCATACAATATATGAAGTACGCAGTTGGAGCATGCCCATTGCTGTCTCTCTTTATATCACAAATATACATGTTTGATTACACATGTTCTGCACATGCTGATGTTCTACAGTCTGTCTAATATATTGAACTAATTTGTGAGACATATTTCTTCTTTCTAATCGGTTATAATCCACGCTGAAAAACACGAGGTGCGGCAGAATATACCTTGCTACACCAATAGGGGGCAGTGCTGCCCCATAGGGACAATGAAGCAGGTGCTGCTGTTCAGTGTAAAATACTTCCACACAGCGACATGTTTAGATGAAAAGTTTGTTAGCTGTTAGCCACAGTGCTGCTGCTCAGTCCTCACGTTGTAGCTGCTGCAAACTATGGACTGGATTTCCTGAATGTGAGGCGGGTCTTATTACTCTGGGTTCATGAGACACGCCTCCGTTCAGGAAATCCATTCCATAGTTTGAAGCCAACATGCATCATGGATCGGAAAATCCGATACGTAAATTATGCTGGTATTGGAGGCCGATACCGATACTGGATCGGATCTGCCCCATCCCTACTTTTTATTAGTATTGATTTTATCTGTTTAACTCATCGTTTTATTGTTTTAAATTGAGTTTTTAGTTCATTGTGTGCTTGACTTTGTAGCTTTGTTTTTATGCTTTTATCTTTGTTTTTTGTTTTTTTTACTGATGTTCAGCACTTTGTTTCAGCTGTGGCTGTGTTAAAGCACTTTATAAATAAAGTTGTTGATGATGATGATGATGTTAATCTCCACAGTTTAACTCCTACACACTTGAATATCTTGAACCAAAAGCAGTAAGGTTTTTTGTATTCTCTGTTCCATTCCAGTCCAGCAAAACACTACACTACAAACATTCACATCAAATTCCTCAGTCATCGGCGCAGCGCTTGTGTACGTGATGGGGTGAAACTTAAAAGTAGTTTTTGTACCAGCCACGAGGGGGTGCTCATTTTTTGCAAATTCAATATGCAGCTTCCGGTCCCCCCCTCTCAGTATCACGGTTTGGGACTGATAGGTGATAGTAATATGTGATTGCATCTTCAGTTTGTTAGTGTTGTGTTAATCAGGTGGACTCCCTGTTTTAAAAACCACAAATGAATTCTGGGTTTATTTGTTTCAAACATGCTCCTCTGTGGAGGCACGCAGATGTAGTAGTGCCTGATGGAGCAGCTACTGCATCTGATCTTTTGTTCTCTCCATGTGCCAGTGGCCTTAAGAACGACTACAACAAGGAGACGTTTACATTAAAGCACAAGATTGACGAACAGATGTTCCCCTGCAGATTTGTGAAAATAGGTAAGCTGCTGCTTTAGAAATGGCTACACTTGAATTTGTAAACAGTATTTGTTTCAGTCCCTTACTTGTTGATCCTTGGTCTCAGTGCCTCTGATGTCTTGGGGTCCAAGTTTTAACTTCAGCATCTGGTACGTTGAACTGCATGGAATCGAAGACCCTGAAGTGGTGCAGCCCTGCCTTAACTGGTACAGCAAGGTAAGAACTGGAGCCTGGAGGGTAGGGCTGGGTATCATTAAAAAAAATTCAGTGTCAGTACCGGTACCTTCACTTCGATATCTGTTCCTGAATGGTACTTTTTTTCTGTACCAATTTTATGATTTTATTGATTTTAGTTTATTTAATTGTGGAAGAAGCTTTATTAGCGCACGATGTCCAAGACAAATTTCCCCTCGGGGACAATAAAGTATACATGGATCTAGCTATCTATCTGTAATTGACATCAATTCTAACAAGAACAATATTACGTTACACATTACAGTACAAATCTTGAGTTTTATTTTTTAACTTTGGTATTTTTCCATTCTAAGCAGTTTTCTTACATAAAAATAAACAAATAATTTTCAGGTCAAAAGACCAGTTGCCTAAGTCTGGAGGAGGGATGGGCTTACCATGCCTTAAAGACTATTGCATATCAGCACAGATAAAACCACTTATCCTCTGGTGTAATTTTGATTATGTAGCAAAATGGAAGTCCATAGAGTTGTCACTGGTAAGTAAACCTTTACAGAGTTACTAAGTAATCCAAGGGCTATTAAACAATGCAACTTTCAGAACCAATGGGTAGAATTTTCATTGATTTGGTTAGACCTGGTCAAACAATTTAATCTTCAAAAAGAAATTTGTGTGTTAATGTGGCCAGTACATGACTCTATGAACCAGCTCAAATCGATGGGAGTTATGTACAATGGGAAAGGCAGGGAATTACTACATTGTGCCTTCTATTAGATAATCTGGGACTTGTTGATTTTGAAACTGTCAGAAAGATATGGCTTAGGTCTTTATTTAACCCCAAATTGATGTAAACTTAACATAAGTTCTTTTCTCGTGTTTAAAGTTCATCAAATCAGTTAATACACACAGATATTCCAAAATAATCACAAATTCAATTGATTTTATGTATTCTAAAAATAATCTGATATATATGATGAAGATTTTGCAAAATAAAAGTTAACTGAATAACAAATAGCTTTGCATCAAAGGTCTAATTGATTATTCAAATTAGTGGAACTTAAAAGGCAGACTTAGGACTGGTTTCTGATTGTGAAGTGGTTAAAATTGTATCTAAGGTGAGCTAAGTTTGTCTGATAAGTTGTGATGTAGGTTCACCAGCAAGGTGTCTCTCCTACCAGGACGATGGTCAGAGCATGGTTCTGACAGCTGCTTAAATGGTACCAGCCTAAGATGTTCCAGTGACTGAGAGGCTGAAGTATCCTCAAAGTTCACCTGTCATCGTTAGAGGGACAGAGGTCCATATGGTTGTCAGCTGGGATTTACCACTCTGCTGTGTGGTGGTTGCCTGGTAGACAGCTCTCAGGTTAATGCCTGGTTCTGGTTCTGCTGGGTAACTTCTGTATCATTTGTCCCGTCTCTGCTCAAAGTCGTCTGCAGAAAGGATGCTTCTCTCCTTTCTGAGGTAAAGTGCAGAAGCTGAGTTTCTTCTCTCTCCAGTTCTCTGTGCAGAAGTGTGTGTTTCAGAGTGTCTCTTCAAAGTGTGTGTTTTTCTCCAAAGTTTTCTTAGAAAAAGTGAAACTAACTGTCTGTGTGGAACCGAGATGAAGGTCCACCTCTCGGAACAGGTGGTCTTAACTCTTGGCTTTGTTTTTTCATAAAGGCCTATTAAATAAATCTAGAGTCCCTTTTCTCTGCCTTGAAAGTTTTCCCTTTAAAAGAGAAAATAAGACAAATGTATTATCTTAAAGAAAGATGACTTAAAACGCACATTTTCATGGATAAACATTCAGGTATGACATATTTAGGATTGAACTTAAAACATACAATGTTTTACCATTGGTGTTGCTGTCCATCTCCTGAAAAGGAATGTCATTAAACAAAAGGGTTCTTATGGTGTTATCTTCATGGGAACGAGTCTGGAAGAAATACTCCTTTTCGATAAAGGAAGATCTCAACGTAGTGAGTTCGGATGTTTCAAAAACTCCAAGGTCAGTTGAACAAAATCTCATTAAAACGATCTGTCAGTTTCATGGAAAATTAGTTCATATTGGCAGTGAGGTTAACACAGTGACAGTTTTTTTATTATTACATTTACATTAGTGTCAACTGAGAAGTTTGTGTGTTGAATATTTGTTAAACAATGTCTGTTCGTTCCCAAGGGAATAGGTGAATCTTACGAAAAACAGTTTCAAATACAAAACACAGCAATGATGTTTGTTTAAGGTGAGGTGAACTATTTTTCTGAGATGAGGTGTTCTTTTTCTGAGGTGGTGTTCCCCTACACTAATACCATAGTAGTAGTAAGTAGTAGTTTATTTTAGTATGTATATGTGTGTATGTATATATGTGTGTATGTGTATATGTATATATGTGTGTATGTGTATATGTATATATGTGTGTATGTGTATATGTATATCAATCAACCTTTATTTATACAGGTAAATCCCATTGAGCCTCGAGGACTCATTTACAAGAGAGACCTGATTTCAACAAAGAAAGATGACAACAATGGACAACAGCAACAACAATAAACAGTTATAAAAACTCATACTACAGTTTTTTTTTTTGTTTTTTTTTAACAAATAGGATGGCTAAAAGGAAAAAGGTAACAAAACCAAAAAAACTACTAGATTCCGAGACAAATGTATAAAACTAAAAACAGGAACATGTCTGCATTGGTCCCTGCCAGGAGTCCAACAGATTCTTAAAGCCACTTAGAGAGGTCAAAGGTCGAGAGCTTCAAATCTTTTTGTAAGATATTCCAGGAAACAGGAGCGGAGTAGGAGAAGGCCCTTTTGCCTAGTTCAGTCCTCACTGAGGGAACACTGCAGGTAATAATGTCCTGAGAGCGCACTCCGTAGCTGCACTCACGCAGAGACATGTAGGAGGAGATGTATGAAGGCAGCAGACCAAGAAGTGATTTAAAGATGAAAATGTACCAGTGAGAGAGTCTGCGTGAAGTTAATGATGTCCAGTTAACCAATGAATACAGGGTGCAGTGGTGGGTACGATAATCACAGCCAGTTATGAATCTTAGTGCACCATGATAGACAGCATCCAACATCTGCAGCATCCAACATCTGCAGCATCCAACATCTGCAG
>NC_056519.1:229672-236333 GCF_014905685.2 Nematolebias whitei | reverse complement strand
GCAAAGATGAGTTTGTCCTATTTCGGCCCGTGGTCTTGGAACGATCTGCAGCTTAAGTTGAGGTTAGAGTCTTTTATTCCATTAGCTAGTTTTAAACAAAAATTGTCTGAGGTTTTAGTCAAATCTTGTACCTGTAATGTTTAACTGTTTTGTGATTTTCTTAACTTACATTGTATTTTATGTTTTATTGATGTATGTTTCTTTTACTTATATTTTATTTTTAATGCATTGATACTGTTTTTAAGACTGTTGCTATATGTGTATATAGCCCAGGACATCCTTGTAAAAGAGATTGATGATCTCAATGGATTTCTTCCTGGTAAAATAAAGGTTTAATAATTAATAAATTTCCTTTTTCCAGCGACTTATTGCTACTTGTCCCAACTTTTTTGGGATTTGTTGACACTGTGAAATTATTGCACTCTGACTGCTTCAGCATACCAAGACATTTTGGACAATTCCATGCTCCCAACTTTGTGGGAACAGTTTGGAGCTGGCCCCTTCCTCTTCCAACAGGACTGTGCACCAGTGCACAAAGCAAGATCCATAAAGACATGAATGGCAAAGTCTGATGTGGATGAACATGAATGGCCTGCACAGAGTCCTGACCTCAACCTGACAGAACACCTTTGGATGAATTAGAGCGGAGACTGCTTCTGGAAGAATGGTCAAAAAACCCCATAAACACACTCCTAAACCTTGTGGACAGCCTTCCGGGAAGAGTTGAAGCTGTTCTAGCTGCAAAGGGTGGATGAACGTCATATTGAACCCTATGGATTAGGAATGGGATGTCACTGAAGCTCATATGTGAGTCAAGGCAGGTGAGCGAATACTTTTGGCAATGCAGTGTATATATATAAATCCTGCTAATGAACTTTTAATGAACTTTAATTCAACACTAAATCTCTGATGAATGAGATTTTCCAAAAACATCTATATTTAAAATTTTTTTTTTTTTTTTCATCATTTTATGTATTTGCACTCATTGTGTCTACTTTTATTGGTCAATTTAGAAATGTGGTTTTGTTTCTTGTACAGGTCCTTCTCAAAAAATGAGCATATTGTGATAAAGGTCATTATTTTCCATAATGTAATGATAAAAATGAAACTTTAATATATTTCAGATTCATTGCACACCAACTGAAATATTTCAGGTCTTTAATTGTTTTAATACTGATGATTATGGCATACAGCTCATGAAAACCCAAAATGCCTGTCCCAAAAAAATAGCATATCATGAAAAGCTTCTCTAAACAAGCTATTAACCTAACCATCTGAATCAACGACGTAACTCTAAACACCTGCAAAAGATTCCTGAGGCTTTTAAAAACTCCCAGCCTTGTTCATTACTCAAAACCGCAATCATGGGTAAGACTGCCGACCTGACTGCTGTCCAGAAGGCCATCATTGACACCCTCAAGCAAGAGGGTAAGAGACAGAAAGAAATTGCTGAACGAATAGGCTGTTCCCAGAGTGCTGTATCAAGGCACCTCAGTGGGAAGTCTGTGGGAAGGGAAAAGTGTGGCAGAAAACGCTGCACAACGAGAAGAGGTGACCGGACCCTGAGGAGGATTGTAGAGAAGGGCCGATTCCAGACCTTGGGGGACCTGCGGAAGCAGTGGACTGAGTCTGGAGTAGAAACATCCAGAGCCACCGTGCACAGGCGTGTGCAGGATATGGGCTACAGGTGCCGCATTCCCCAGGTCAAGTCACTTTTGAACCAGAAACAGCGGCAGAAGCGCCTGACCTGGGCTACAGAGAAGCAGCACTGGACTGTTGCTCAGTGGTCCAAAGTACTTTTTTCGGATGAAAGCAAATTTTGCATGTCATTCAGAAATCAAGGTGCCAGAGTCTGGAGGAAGACTGGGGAGAAGGGAATGCCAAAATGCCAGAAGTCCAGTGTAAAGCACCCACAGTCAGTGATGGTCTGGGGTGCCATGTCAGCTGCTGGTGTTGGTCCACTGTGTTTTATCAAGGGCAGGGTCAATGCAGCAGCTATCAGGAGATTTTGGAGCACTTCATGCTTCCATCTGCTGAAAAGCTTTATGGAGATGAAGATTTCATTTTTCAGCATGACCTGGCAACTGTTCACAGTGCCAAAACCACTGGTAACTGGTTTACTGACCATGGTATTACTGTGCTCAATTGGCCTGCCAACTCTCCTGACCTGAACCCCATAGAGAACCTGTGGGATATTGTGAAGAGAAAGTTGAGAGACGCAAGACCCAACACTATGGATGAGCTTAAGGCCGCTATCGAAGCATCCTGGGCCTCCATAACACCTCAGCAGTGCCACAGGCTGATTGCCTCCATGTCACGCCGCATTGAAGCAGTCATTCATGCAAAAGGATTCCCGACCAAGTATTGAGTGCATAACTGAACATGATTATTTGAAGGTTGGTGTTTTTTGTATTAAAAACACTTGTCTTTCATTGGTGGGATGAAATATGCTAATTTTTTGGGACAGGCATTTTGGGTTTTCATGAGCTGTATGCCATAATCATCAGTATTAAAACAATTAAAGACCTGAAATATTTCAGTTGGTGTGAAATGAATCTGAAATATATGAAAGTTTAATTTTTATCATTACATTATGGAAAATAATGACCTTTATCACAATATGCTCATTTTTTTAGAAGGACCTGTATACAGATTTTATTTTTGCTTTGCTTTAAAGTTTAATTCTTGTTTAGTGATTTGTACATCTGTGCGTTAGAATAAAGTTGAACTAAAGGCTGTATCTCTTCTTTAAACATATGAGGGAAATATTCCTGAGAGATCCAACAATTTTTTTGTCTTTTTATGATTTTTTAGCTGAGTTAACTTTAACAGATTATTTAATAATTATTAAAGTGAAAACAGGATTTCATGATAAAGCCGGCACAATTTATTTACTCTTTTTTTAATCTTCACTGATAAAAAAATAAAAAATAAATAATAATAATACATTTTTTTTTATATACATAAAATGTTTTTAAAAATTGTTTCCACCCTATATCACAGACCCGTCCCGGTTCGCCCGTCTGCCGGGATCGGGGTTTGGCCTTCATGATCACTCGAGGCCATGGTCTGGGCAACGGCCTTCTGCGGGTCAGCAGCTCATATGATCCTCCGTAGTGACCAGCGGAGCTCGGAGCCCGCAGAGCACGCAAGGCCAAGACCCGGAGCCAGAGCCCCAAGTCGGCACCAAAAAGGAGCTTCTGCGGTGACCAGCAGAGCTCAGAGCCGTGGAAATGATGCCCTGCATGGCCTGAGGGAGCTCAGAGGTGCCGGTGGAGAGGACCAGGGGAAGTTGAGGACCGGTGGAGCTCCAGCTAGCTCACTCTGAATTTTGTCCTCGGTCACCAAGCACAAAAAACACCTGCACTTCAGCATTAGACCACGGTGTTGTCGTTGTTTTTAAAATCTTTAAAATAGGTCCAGTCGCTCCTCGTGTTTGAACACCGGTAATTGCAAATGGCGGAGTGTTTAGAAAAATTCTCAAACCCCTCGTGATTCCGCCCACTGACCAATCAGTGACCGACAGTGTTCCGACGTCACGTTTTGGTGCTGGCTTGGCCCACTTGGTACCCTTGAGAAGAAGGGACTAAAAAAGGTGCCGGTTCCACGAAAAAGTGATAGTGGAAAAGGGCTCGAAAGCGTACTGAACCGAGTCGAGTCGTGCTGAAGAGCTGTGGAAAAGGGGCTTATGTCTCTCAGTTGGCCTGGGAACGACTTGGGAGTAATCCCAGAAGAGCTGGAAGATGTGGCTGTGGAAAGAGATGTCTAGACCTCCCTGCTCAAGATGCTGCCCCCATGTCCTGACTTGTTAACAAGTGGATGGACGGACGGACACCCTCTAAAAGTGTTGATTCCATAATAGTTGCCAGGGCTGTATGATTAGAAGACAGAAATGTTTTTCCAGCTCTGACTCAAACTGTAGACACATCATTCTAACAGCTCACACACACAGCAGCTTTTTGTTTTTAGACACACACGCACACACACGCGCACACACACACAGACAGACAGACACACAGACAAGTACTCCACCAAACAAAAATTTTCAAATAAAAACAGAAAAATTGTCAAAACTAAAGCTGGATCGCTGTCAAAGTAGAAGTTGTAATCAATGTGGTTTTTAAATAATGTGTATGTGCACCTATGTGCGCGCGCGTGTGTGTGTGTGTGGGGGGGGGGGGGCGCTTAGTTTGATTAAACACACATGGCGCTTTGCATTTTGACTTTGTGTAAGAGGATGCGAGTAGCAACGGTCATAACACCAGCTGCGCAGGTCTCACCAGTCTGTATGTCAATGACCATTTGATGACCTCCTCTCATCCCGGGCCTGTTGTCGTCACCATCACCTGGAGAGGGGCAGGAATGGGGGGAGATGAGAATGGAGCATAACCGAGAGGAAATAAAGGGAATGGTATATCCAAAACAGGTGAAATAAAAGGAGGGACAGTGAGGTGGGGTGGGCAGCAAAAGGTTTAGACATCTTTACAAGGCTTTCAGAGCACTGACATGGGAAAATAGGACACCAGGTGAAGATCATCTTACCGTTTATGTCGTCTCGGCTGATTTCTTGGCTGCTGGTACCTTTGTTGCACTTAGGGATGATCTGACTCCACCTAGGCTTGTATTCCTGCTGGCCGATATACTGGTTAAACAAACCATCTGGCAAGGAAACAACATTTATTGGACTGGACTGAAAAACCGGACCCGTTTCTACACTTTTGTTTTTTTGCCAGGAAGGCAAACAAAATGCAAGTTTTTACCTCTCACAGCCTTATCGATGAGCTCCTCACAGGCATCAAAGTCCCCCTGCAGCACCAGTCGGTCATGTAGGTGGGTGAGCATAGGGTGCTCCAGTGCTATCCGAGTCTTCTTCTGCAGTGACTCAAAGGCCTCTGTGTAGTTATGCTGCCTGAAGTGCTTGAGGCAGAGCCGGATAGCTTCCTGTTCTCTGTACTGAATCGACAGAAATTTTGCATGAATTTAAATCAGCTCCCGTCAACAGGACCTTACAGTACAAACAAGAAAATTCACTTAAACAACAACAAACAAAGGGTTGTGAGCTCAATCACCCAAGTAAATAAAAGAAACATGAACTAAATATACACTAAGCACTAATAGCATAAAAACAACAAAAACACTATGTCGAACAGCAGCACGAACATGAGTCTGTGTGAGCAGATGAGTACGAATGAACACAGCAACATGAAGCAGATCAGCAGCAACATGAAACTGATCAGCAGCAACATGAAAAAGATCAGCAGCAACATGGTGTGATTTTTCACAATGATTATTCTGGTTAAAGATTCATGAGTCTAACAGCCTCAGGGTAGAAGCTGTTCCTCAGTCTAGTGGTTCTACACTTAATGCTCCTCAACCTCCTTCCTGAGGGGAGCGGGACAAAAAGTGTGTGTGCTGGGTGAGTGTGGTCCTTCATGATGCAGGTGTAGTGAAATGTGGGCGACAGCTTCACTACTAATTAATTATTCTTAAAGCTAGTTCAAGCACAAAGAATATTAATTTTTTAAATACAACGGATTCTTTCTTTTTCGAGTTAAATTAATGCCATGTGACCGAGGCAACTGTGAGGATTGTTTAATCAGTGACATGAGACGCCATTTTCTTTGACCCATCAGAATAAATGCGGTCATTTATTTAACAGAATCAAAATTTAACATCAAAACATGTACACTTTGATTTGCTGATCTGGTTCTGATTAATAAAAACTTGGCACGCTTTACTAACAAGACAACAGAACATTTCTGAAGGCATTTAGACTGATTTACTGGCAAAATAGAAAGGTTTAAAGGAAGGAATGGAGAAGTTTAAAGTAGATAAATGGAGGAAGATGTGTGTTGTTGACCAGAATTAGCACGCTTCTTCCAACACCAGCTCAACCCTCCGGTACACTTGTGCCCCTTTTCCATTAGTACCGGTACGGGCCGACTCGACCCTACTTGGCCCGGTTCTGAGGCTTTTCCATTAGTACCGGTACTTAGCACCTGTTACTATTTTCAGTACCCTTGGCTCTGTGGTTCTAACCGGTACGAAGAGGTACAAAAACGTGACGTCAGTACACTGTCGGTCACTGATTGGTCGGGGGCGGAGTCACTGGATCCTTCAGAAACGTTTCAAAACAATAATCCGCCATTTGCAATTTCTCGGACTGGAGCAGCAGCTGGACTTCTTTTAAAGATTTTAAAAACAATACTGACAACATCTTGGTCTAATGTTGATGTGCTGGCATTTTTTGTGCTTGGTGGCCGACAACATAATTCAGAGCAAGCTGGATGGAGCTCTGCTGGTCTACCCCGATCCTCTCTCCGGAGCCTCGGAGCGCCAGACCGGGCAGGGCGTCATCTCCCCGGCTCCAAGTTCAGCTGGTCACCGCGGAAGATCCTTCGATGTGCCGACTCAGAGGCTCGGGTTCCAGATACCAGCCTTGTGTGCTCAGAGCTCCGCAGGTCACTGCGAATCTGGAGATGGGGACTCACAGATGGACGTTGCGAGACCCCGGCCGCGCGTAATCATGAAGGCTGAATCCCGCCCGGCAGCCAGGCGGACTGGACAGTCTGGGACGGACGCTGGAAGCGATTTTTAAATAAAATAATATTTTGTTTTTATACAAAAAATGTTTTAAAAAAATGCTGAAGCGATTTAAAAA
>NC_056519.1:227637-229572 GCF_014905685.2 Nematolebias whitei | reverse complement strand
ATATATATATATATATATATATATATATATATATATATATATTTATACACATGTATACATGCATACATACATACACACAACTTCAAAATAACATAAATTCTCAACCTGTACTGAAAACAGTTTCTGCGTCTCAGCGCCACCAGCTGGTGAGAGGCCGTGACGTCAGTTTGAACCCCGCCCACTGGAACCGGTACTGAAAGCATAATGGAAACACAACCTGTACCGTACCGAGTAGAGTAGAGCCGGGCTGTACCGGCCCGTACCGGTACTAATGGAAAAGGGGCATTAGTGCGCAACACTCGTGACGTCTCTTTACCTTTGCAGATGAGGATCAGCTCTGGTATAGATGTCCCGATGCACGCTACCTTTCTAGCGTCTCCGGTTAAAACGGCTGGTCATTGTCAGAAGTCGTGTGGTTTACTCCGGTAAACAGAACAAGCTCCCTTTGAAGTTGTAGGGCGTTACGCCCAGGTGAATTCACAGCGAGGCGCTGTGACTCCGTCAGAGATTCCACTCAGAAGTGGAAGAATCCAAGAAGACCCCATGAAAGACTCTAGGAAGACTCCGGTCAAAGACTGGAGAGTCGAGAAGACTGACTAGTTCCAGGAAGTGTTGACTTTTAAAGAGTCCTCACTTCCGGTCACTTAGTACTTCCTGATTGGTTGAAACAACAAACAGGGGGGTGTTTCAGTGATGTCAGAGGGTTATTAAGAGTCAAGAGAGGCTGCAGGAATGTTTAGGAACGATTAGTACAGACAGAGGAATGTTATGGCGAAGTGAGAAACGCAGATGCCAGTTGAAGTTATTTACCATCTGCTAGGTTTAAATCAAGACACTTCGTTCTAATAACTCGTTTTCTGACTGTCTTTGACTTTCGACAGACATCACTGACTTCTCATTCAGACAGAAGATCAAAATGCACAATTACTTTGTAAATAGACATTTAACTTGATTTCTAATTTAAATGAGGTTTAAAAATCATTAATACTGTTTCACAGTTGATTTAAAATGAGTGGTTCACTTCAACATTTAGAAATGGTATGAACTAAACACACTTTGATTATCAAGATATTCTAAAATAGTAATGATAAAAAAAAAAAAAAAGAAGTGTTCTTTCAATTGATTAATTCAGGATACAATTAGACAGTCTCTGTATTTCTGGATAAAAATCAATGAAATAATAGTTCCTGTCCCATGAAGTCTTCAGAGACAGGTTGAGGTCGGAGGCCTAGTTCACTACACAGGTGGTCCTCTTCCTGCATCTGGAGGTGCAGATGTCTGTGATGGTGGGGAGACTGACTCCAACATCTTCTGTGCAGCCTTCACCACTCTCTGCAAAGCTTTTCTTTCTGCAGCTGTGCAGCCTCCATGCCACACGTTGATGCTGGAGCACAGGATGCTCTCCACTGCACACCTGTAGAAGGAGGTGAGGACTGAGCTTCCCAGACCAGCTCATCTCAGCCGCCTTAGGAAGTAGAGTCTCTGATGAGCTTTCTTCATCAGCTAAATATGCACATGTTTGTTGTGGTTTCTTGGTTTTGTCTTTTTTTCTCTCTCTTTCCGCAGGTCTAGAGGCAGACTTCAATGATGTTGATTTGTGTTCTCTTTATACCTCTCTATCCTCTACTCTTATCTCCTTCTTTCCCTTTTAACACTTCTAACACTTTTCTGTTTTGTTCCATCCCTGTGCCCATTACATCTGAAACAAACCCAAATAAAGTGTAAGTTTTATTTATATATCAAGCAGAGCATTAAGGCCAGCCATAATGCTCTGCTTGTGAAAGTAAATCTGTTGGGCCCCACCTTGACACTCAGGGAAGCCATTTGGACTTGGAGCTTAGCAAGCTGCTTTTCAAGTTTTTTAGTGATGTTTGTGGGTGGCTTCCCAGTGACAGTTGTAGGATTTGTCTCGTCAGCAGGGCAGTGGCTGAACTG
>NC_056519.1:219258-227537 GCF_014905685.2 Nematolebias whitei | reverse complement strand
TATGTATGTATATGTATGTTTATGTATGTATATATGTATGTATATGTATGTATATGTATGTATATGTATGTTTATGTATGTATATATGTATGTATATGTATATGTATGTATGTATATGTATATATATGTATGTATATGTATGTTTATGTATGTATGTATATGTATGTATATGTATGTTTATGTATGTATGTATATGTATGTATGTATGTATATATGTATGTATATATATGTATATGTGTATATATGTATATGTGTATATATGTGTATATATGTGTATATGTATATGTGTATATATGTGTATGTATATGTGTATATATGTGTATGTATATGTGTATATATGTGTATATATATGTGTATATATGTGTATATATATGTGTATATATTTGTATATATGTATATATATTTGTATATATGTATATATGTGTATATATATGTATATATGTGTGTATATATATATATATATATATATATATATATATATATATATATATACTGTGTATATTCAGGTAATTATTTATCTGAGAGCACACGCCAGGTAAGATCTCGATAAGATAGAAAGGCGCTATATAAGTACAGTCCATTTACCGTAACCATTTACCATAATCTCAGCGTGACCTCAGCAGAAGTAAGGAGTACCTTCAGGAGGATTAATCCGCACAAGGCAACTGGCCCAGACAACATCCCCGGAAAAGTGTTTAAGGAATGTGCTGATCAGCTCTGTGAAGTGCTGGCAAACATCTTTAACACCTCACTTACCCTGGAGACAGTTCCCACCTGCCTGAAGACTGCCACCATCATCCCAGTCCCAAAAAGCTCTACAGTGACTGGTCTGAATGACTATCGGCCAGTGGCCCTCACCCCGATAGTCGCTAAATGCTTTGAAAAACTGGTCATGACTCGCATCAAAACAACCATCAACATCGAGGACCCTCATCAGTATGCATACCGTGAGAACCGATCAACAGAGGATGCCATCTCCTCTGTGGTCCACACTGTGCTCAACCACCTGGAGCAGAAAAACTCTTACGTCCGTATGCTCTTTGTGGACTTCACATCCGCCTTTAACACCATGATCCCCCAAACCCTGATGGACAAACTATCCACACTAGGACTAAGCCCCTCCATTTGAAACTGGGTACTAGACTTTTTAACAAACAGACCACAGTTAGTGAGGATCCACTACCTCTCCTCCTCCACCATAACCCTCAGCACTGGCTCTCCTCATGGCTGTGTGTTGAGCCCCCTCCTGTTTACTCTGCTCACGTATGATTGTGCAGCTACCCATCCAGGCTGTCACATTGTAAAGTTTGCAGATGATACAGCGGTGGTGGGATGCATCACAAACAATGATGAGTCCAGCTACAGGCAAGAGGTAGAACACCTGGAGAGCTGGTGCAAAGAGAACAACCTTCACATCAATGTGAAGAAGACAAAGGAGATGATTGTGGACTTCAGAAGGAACAAAAACATCTACACCCCCCTGAACATAAGAGGATCTGCGGTGGAAGTGGTCTCCAGCTACAAGTACTTGGGTGTACACATGAATGACAACCTCAGCTGGAGCAACAACACCACCAGCCTGATCAAGAAAGCTCATCAGAGACTCTACTTCCTCAGGCGGCTGAGATGAGCTGGTCTGGGTAGCTCAGTCCTCACCTCCTTCTACAGGTGTGTAGTGGAGAGCATCCTGTGCTCGAGCATCAACGTGTGGCATGGAGGGTGCACAGCTGCAGAAAGAAAAGCTTTGCAGAGAGTGGTGAAGGCTGCACAGAAGATGTTGGAGTCAGCCTCCCCACCATCACAGACATCTACACCTCCAGATGCAGGAAGAGGGCCACCTGCATCATGAAGGACCACACTCACCCAGCGCACACACTTTTTGCCCCACTCCCCTCAGGAAGGAGGTTAAGGAGCATTAAGTGTAGAACCACTAGACTGAGGAACAGCTTCTACCCTGAGGCTGTTAGACTCATGAATCTCTAACTAGAATAATCACTGTGAAAAACCACATCATGTTGCTGCTGATCTGTTTCATGTTGCTGCTGATCTGTTTCAATGTTGATGTGTTCATGCGTGCACATCTGCTCACAGACTCATGTTCATGTTTGTGCTGATGTTCAATGTTTTATGTTATGAGTGCTTAGTGTATATTTAGTTGATGTTTTTCTTAGTTCATATCTTAGATGTTGTTACTGTTTTTCTTATACATTTTATTGTTGGATGTAACTGGGACCTTGTGTACATAATTTCGCTCCACCACATGTACTACATGAGGTGCGAATGACAATAAAGAAACTCTGACTCTGATAACATAGCTGGTCTCACCACTGTCTTGAAAATACCTTGATGCATGCTCAATAATCCAGGTAGAAAAATCTAAAAATTTATGTCTAGTCCTCTGGACATTCATAAAACAAAACAAAACAAAAAATCTAGAAACGTTTCGTCTTTCATCCGAAAGACTTCTTCACTGTCTTGTCTTTTGCTGACACCCTTTTGCCACAAATCACTCAAGAAACTTTTCTCCATCCACTCCATCCTGCTTGGACTCTCTTCTTCACCTCTTGACCACATTCCCCATTTTCCTGGACAGTGGACCCCAAGTCCTTGAAGTCCTGCACCTTTGTGACCTCTGCTCCTTTTAGCCTCACTGTTCCACCTCCTCCCTCTCATTTACACACACGGACTCTGTCTGACTATGGCTGACTTTCATTCCTCTTCTTTCAAGTGCATAACTCCACCTCTCCCAAGTTCTCTTCCACCTGTTCCTTGTTCTCACCACAGATCACAATGTCATCTGCAAACATCATAGTCGGCAGGGATTCTTGCCTGACCTCATCGTTAGTCAGTCCATCACTAAAGCAAACAATAAGGGGCTCAGAGCCCATCCTTGATGCACTCCACCTCCACCTTGAAGCTATCTGTCACTCCTACAGCACATCTCACCACTGTCCTGCTGTCATCATACATGTCCTGTACCAGTCTAACATACTTCTCTGCCACTCCAGATTTCCTCATGCAATACCACACCTCCTCCCGCGGCACTTTGTCATATGCTTTTTCTAAATCTACAAAGACACAATAAAGTTCTTTCTGACCCTCTGTACTTCTCATCAACATCCTCAAAACAAAGATGACGTCTGTGGTTCTCTTTCTTGGCATGAAACCATACTGCTGCTCACAGATAGTCACCTCGTCTAAGTTTTGCTTCCACAACTTTCTCCCAGATCTTCGTTGTTTAACTCATCAGCTTAATTCCCCTGTAATTGCTATAACTCTGTACATCACCCTTGCTCTTAAATCCCTTGCATTTTTTTCATTCATTCAACCTTTATACAGGTTAATCCCATTGAGTCTCAGGGACTCATTTACAAGAGAGACCTGAATTTTAACAAGGAGTCATAACAGTGGACAACAATAGACAATCATAAAGGATGTGTACAAACTTATTATTATTTTTTAATAGCTTTAATCCCTGCCTTAAGTATTTGGGTGATTTAGCCTACAAACTATTTTTCTGAACCATTTTGGTCTTGGTGTCCTCAGGCTATTTCTGTGAGTAGCAAGTTGGCCATCTTGACTAAAACATTTATTGTACATGATGATTAATTGTTTTGGGCGGATCGGTCTTTTTGCATGTGTTAAGCCTGCTTCTGTGATTCCATCAGGAGGTTGGCTTGAAACACAGCAATGAAGGCTACTTATGGGACAGATCTGGTTGGCAGGCTGCAGAATGAAAGATGAAACATTTCTCCCTTAAAGAAACTGGTCCAGATGGCATGATTTAACCTTTTTTGTTGCCTTAAATATGGTGTGAGTGCCTCTCTTGCAAAGTCTGACAAGGAAGGAGATGAGAACAAGGAAGTGCTACTCCAGCAGCTCCTGAAAGTCTTCCATTTAGTATCTTAGACATTCCAAGAAATCCACAAGATGGCTGACTGAGAACATTTCTATAAACTTTGTAATTTCGCGGCAAACTTATGATGTTGAGGGCCGCACTGGGTTAAACTCGGGAATCTCTGTCCGACGCATGTTTCCAAACTGACGTCACTCCAGGTCACTTCTTTGTGTCATGATCGGTTTATTCCATTTCAAATTTCCATGCTTTAAACATTACAGACCGAGACACATACTGACCAGGTCTAAACTTCTGATAAATGCTTAATGGCATAACTCTACGGCGTCTTATAACACGGTCAACAGAAAATATGACGACCCCGGGTGCACCCAACTTCCTCATCCATACAAAACCAGAACGCCAGTTAGCACGTCATTTATATCTGGTGACGGTCAACACACACACACACTGACACACCCACCACCCAAGTGTCAAAGCTGCGTGCTCACCTGTCAAGCCATCAATTACTTATTTTACTAATATGGCTCTTACACTTTGTATGTAGTGCAATATTCTTCTTAAATGATTACCGTATTTTTTTTTTTTTTTTTGCTGCCTTTATTGTATCAATCAACCTTTATTTCTACAGGTAAATCCCATTGAGCCTCGAGGACTCATTTACAAGAGAGACCTGATTTAACAAAGAAAGATGAAACAATGGACAACAGCAACAACAATAAACAGTTATAAAAAGCATACTACAGTTTTATTTTTTAATTTTTTTTTGTAGTTTGTAGACCACCAAAAATTTTGGCACACAACCAGATTTTGTCAATAGGTTGTCAGCTAGACAGCCTGAAAAATGTCCTTTTGTCGAACCCTGGGTAAATTATTTTTTATCCGACTGTGGCAGGGAGGGAGGGTGGGTAATTGAGTGAGTGGTCGGTCCTGTGTTTCAAGCTGTATCATGATTGTCTGAAAGGTGCATCTTGGATATTTGTTGTCTTTAATAATGTTTTGTGCTCACGCTGTTTGCAGCAATTGCTTAATTATAGTTTTTTTTGTATAGTTTAATGTTTTAGTTTACATGAATGCTAATAAAGTTGTATTTCCTTTGTGCCAATCTGTGTACTTGTGCTGCAGAGACTGTTTACCTGTTCGGGGGATGGGATGGTACACAGGATCTGGCAGACTTCTGGGCTTATAGTGTTCAGGAGAACCAGTGGGCCTGCATCTCCAGAGACACTGAAAAAGAGGTGAGAATGGCTTCAAAATGTTTATTTTGGTTAAGGTTAATACTGAAAGAGCTTTTTTTTCCCAGTTCTGTTGTGAAAACCAGCTTCTTTCAGCTCTGTCTGCTTTCTAAAGTAAAGTCACTCCTTAGCCATAGCGATCTGGAGAAGGCCATCCATGCCTTTGTGAGCTCTAGGCTTGATTACTGTAATGCCTTATACAGTGAGGAAAATAAGTACTTGAACACCCTGCGACTTTGCAAGTTCTCCCACTTAGAAATCATGGAGGGGTCTGAAATTTTCATCTTAGGTGCATGTCCACTGTGAGAGACATAATGTAAAAAAAAATCTGGAAATAACCATGTATGATTTTTAAATAATTTATTTGTGTGTTGCTACTGCAAATAAGTATTTGAACACCTGCCAATCAGCAACAATTCTGGCCCTCAAAGACCTGTTAAGCCCCTTATCCACGGGGCTTTTTGGTACTCCTATGTAACTAGTTGTGGCCGATTGCGTGATTTATCAACAATGCCTCTAGTGGTGGAACCCACCCCATTTTTGGGACCTAAATCACTGAGGTCCCAGGTCTGGTTCTTGTAGGGTCTAGTTGTGACATCAGCGCACTGTAGGTCACTGATTGGTCAGGGGGCGTATTCATTGGTGGAGGGCGGAGATTCAGTCTTCCACCGGAAATCAAAATCCACCATTTTCATTTTCACCCACATAAAAGACAACAAGAAATCGGAGGAGCTTATTTTGGAATATTTTATAAGCTAAAACAAATAATCATGGCACAACCGTGGTCGAATGCTGAAGTTCAGGCATTTCTCTGTTTGCTGGCCGATGAACAAGTGCAGCGCGAGCTAGATGGAACGAAACGAAATGAAAAGATTTTTCAAGAGGTGTCTGCGCAGATGGCGGTGCAGGGCTTCCATCGCACACCAAAGCAAAGAGGAAAGCTTAAAAAACTAATAGTTGATGGTGAGTGTATTTTATTTACTTTAAGCATATTTCCTTTTCCTCATGCAACCGTTTCTTTGCGTTTTCTGAAAGTACTCTGCACAAACGAGGCTGACTTGGTTACGTCGTCATTAGTTAGCATCATTGCTAACTGTACTCTGTTGCTGTTTTTCCACTCTTATTTTGATGCAGAAAGTCCCACTGAACATGAAGGTTCGCCAGATTCTGCTTTTGACTGTCCAATCCGCCCCGCTTCTGACCCTTCCGGACCACACCAGCTCCAAGTACATCTACGCCACTAGGCACATGCACGCCACCGGGCACATCTACGCCACCGGGCAACACGCAGCAGAGCGGCACCGAACAGCACCTGTTACTAGGTAAGAAGAAGCAACAATCGTGTTTAACATCACATTGATCATGTCGATATGAATGTTGTTTTGTTTTTGTTGTAAAACACCTTGCATGTATTCAAACTACTTGTTTATTCAGTTGTAATGGATAACTGTTAAATTTAGTTATTCATTTATTACTTAAACTTTCATTTATGAAGTTTATTATTGAAATTATACAGGGTGTAGTGATTTTTGTTCAGATTAACGATGCTCTGTTCTTTTTCTAAATGAGCACAAACCATTGTAAATGACTACATGTAGTTTATTGATGCCCACCTGCTTACTATCATTAAAGTACTAGACTGCTTTATGAACAGAATCATTTCTGATCTTGTGAACAAACACCTTTTGAAATTAGCAGGAACTTTAATGTAAATAATTTATTTAAAAACTCTACCTGTACTTCATCATCTAACAGCCATTTTCTTATGTGTTATTCCTAGGCAATAGAAAGCGCAGATCAACAAGTGCAGCAGAGAGCTTTGTTTCTGCACATACAGAACAAGAGGAGATGAACTGGAAGCAGAGAGAGGAACACTTCCATTTTATTTGTGAGGATGCCAAAAAAGCAAGGCAAGAAGAAGCTGCAGCAGCGAGGAAGCAGGAGAAAGCAATTAGGAGGGAGGAGATGGCCTTGAGGAGAGAGGAAGCAGATGTTCGCAGAGAGGAAGCAGCACAGCGAAGGCAGGAGGCTGAACAGAGTGCTGCTTTCAGTCAGGCACTCCTTGGGGTGCTGGAATCCATTGCCCGTTCCATGGCAAACAGACATGTTTAAAAATATTTAGAGTAGATCATAGTTGATCTATAGAAATGTAGATCCTGCAAAGTAAGCCCACAAATAGCCAAACATGTAGCTTGTTAAGGTTGCATATATAATTAGTGTATAATTGTTTTTTTGTACAGGTCTTTATTTCTAATAAAAGAAACATTTTCAAGTCTTGAGCTTCCATCTGATCATCAAAAGTGAAGTGCTTACAGTGTTTTTTTACGTCAATAGTGTAGATAAGTGAAGTAATTGTTTTTTACCTGTAACAATGCTGCTGAAGATTCTCAGTTATCCTTGACACGGCAAATCCCCCCCAAAACAGATAAAAACAAAACCACAGGACTTTTTTTAAAACTGAAGACGTTTCGCTAATCATCCGAGGAGCACTCACAATTCAATGAAAAAAGGAATCTGGGATTAAAGTTATAAAGCTGTGGTGTTCTGTAAGCTTGCTGGAGATTGATCTGCATGTGTCAGTCTCCATAATACAAGCTGACGGCACACCACAGCTTTATAACTTGAATCACACTCCTCGTTTCATTCAATTGAGAAAGAGCCTCGGATGAGAAGTGATACATCTTCAGTTACAAATAAAGTCCAGGTTTTTTATTTATGTATTTTTTTTGGTTTTATCTGTAATGAGTACTGAAAAACGTAACCATAATACAGAATGTCCATGTGTTGTAAATGAACATTGCAGTGAAGTTAAAAAGGTGTAGGAATTGTGTAATCTACGTTTACAATCATCCTCATTCAGGAGGTTTTCAGTCATTGCATGTCAAACACCTCGGCCATGATGTCCATCCTGTGGATCCAGCAGCTTCTGCATCTATTTCGCCCAAGGTCAAAAATTCTCTCCACGACTTTCACTGTGGTAAAAAGGAGCGCTAACTTAATATTACTAAACAGCACTTCAATCATGAAGATAATTTGCGACAGCTTAATTTAAAGAGCTGCGTGGTAAACATAAGCTCTGAAAGAGTTGTTAAATATCAAATCAAATGTAGGTTATTATGTAATGTACGTAATATATATATATATATATATATATATATATATATATATATATATATATACATACATAC
>NC_056519.1:208128-219158 GCF_014905685.2 Nematolebias whitei | reverse complement strand
AAAAAGATTAAGGGGTGGAATTAGGATAAGTTACAGCTCATGAGGTACTCCATCAGAGCATCTCTAACACCTCGGCCCTGCTCTCCATCTTGTGGGACAGCGACCAGGACGGGCTGTGCGGCTGGTTCTGCTTCAAGTTCATCGAGGTCATCCATTTTGGTTGTGTGTTGTTTTCCAGCTCTTCTTCTAATACATGTTAGTGGTGCTTAGAAAAGAGCTTAATGTAGCACTATCACCACCAGCTGGTAAGGTGCGTTGATATTAATAATCCGCCCACTAGAGGTGAACAATCCGCCCACTAAACGGGAACTATAGGCAAAGTGGAGACACAAAAATAGAGGTCCCACTAGAACCGGACACAACAGGCTACAACAAGAACCAGACCTGTGGATACCAGGCTTTAGTCTGCCTCTAAAAAGTCCACATCCAGTCCACTTATTATTCTAAATTAGAAGCACCTGTTTGAGGTCGTTAGCTGCATAGACACCTGTCCACCCCACACAATCAGTAAGACTCCAACTACTAACATGGCTAAGACCAAAGAGAATCAGAATCAGAATAAACTTTATATCATTGCACCGAGATACAAGAACATGTACGTACAGTCATCCGAAAGATGGGCGGAGTGCACGAAGCTGCAACTATAAAAAGCACGGCCTTCATTATTCTTATTCAGAATGATATTTTGCTTTGATGAGAAAAGGGAAGAAAACATGAGGAGAGACGGTTTAGAAAAAGATCTCTCACGCCGTGTCCTAGACGGCACGATTTGAGGCATTAAAAAAAAAAAAACTATCACAGCAAAGCAACATAAATAGTCGTTATACATGCACATATAGGCCGGTGAAGACATTGAATTTTTAAGGGAAGGTCGTAGCATAGTCCAGAGCACCCCCCCCCCCCCCCCCAGCCATTGTCCAGATAAGAGATGTCGTTTATCACCAGCTCGGTTGAGGTTCTGTCACATGCCCACAGCCTTGGGGAAGGGAGGGGTGAGGAGACAGACTAAGCATCTTTGTTATTTTCTAAACATGCCAGGAGGAGTTGAGATAAGTCCGCCATCAAGGCCACAGTTTGGGTCAGGCAGAACTCGTGAATTGTTGTTTCTGCCTTTTTAAAGTCTTGCTGGTATATATTCTTCTCATGGAAACTCCAAAACAGCCAAATTGATCCTTTACACTAAAAGTCGATCTCACAGCTTCTCCAAGATTATTTCCCTTTCATGTGTGCTGCTAGAGAGTCCACAGTCCTGATAACAGCTGCTCCAGCTCCCTGCTGCAGCTCCACAAATTCATTCTGAGCGCTGTCGAGCTTCGACACATCCAAACAAATATGTAGACAATCCAGAGAGACATGTCTGGCTTCACCGGAGGACAGAAAGAAGAAAAAAAAAAAGAGCTGTCCAAAAACACCAGACAAAATTGTAGACCTCCACAAGGCTGGAAAGGGCTAAGGGGCAATTGCCAAGCAGCTTGGTGAAAAAAGAGCAACTGTTGGAGCAATTATTAGAAAATGGAAGAAGCTAAACATGACTGTCAATCTCCCTCGGACTGGAGTTCCATGCAAGATCTCACCTCGTGGCGTATCGAATGATCCTAAGAAAAGTGAGGAATCAGCCCAGAACTACACGGGAGGAGCTGGTCAATGACCTGAAGATAGCTGGCACCACTGTTTCCAAGGTTACTGTGGGTAATACACTAAGACGTCATAGTTTAAAATCATGCATGGGCCGGAAGGTTCCCCTGCTTAAATCAGCACACGTCCAGGCCCGTCTTAAGTTTGACCATGACCATTTGGATGATCCAGAGGAGTCATGGGAGAAAGTTATGTGGTCAGATGAGACCAAAATAGAACTTCTTGGTCTTAATTCCACTCGCCGTGTTTGGAGGACGAAGAATGATGAGTACCATCTAGGAATGCGCGATATAAACGGTATACAGTAGAAACGATAGAAATTTAGCCTACGATAGAGATCTGTCTTCTACCAGCTAACCGCAGTAACGCTGTCTGATGTAAAATCAGAGTTGTCAGTTTAATCATTACTTTTTTTTGTTGAAAACTGCGTAAGTGGTGCTCAAGTGTAAAGACAGCCCTGTCAGATTTAATCATTACTTTTTTTTAGTTAAAAACTGTGCGCAAGTGGCGTTAGTCTTTTCTTCGAGAGCTAAGTAGCGAAGCTACAAGCTAACTACAGTCGGCTTGCCAGTGTGTTGCTGTATTCTGACGCATGCGCAAAACGATGTGTTCCGTCAAAAGTTTTTTTTTTCCTGTCGAAAGTTAAAGTAAGCGTTGGTCATCTTTAGAGAAACCTGCTCTCTGATCTGTGAACAGAACGCTGTGTTGTGTGATTTTACTGCGAGACCCTCTGGTCAAAGCCACAGACTCATTTTGTGTCAGCTCCATTAAAGCAGCAGGAGGCGCCCACTAGAGGTTTGGAGGGTGAAGTGTTTTCAGTTGCTGCTCTGTTGCTGTTCATTTCTTAAGTAAGACTGGAAACTGTTAAAAGTTAACATTTTCTTTTGTTTAAAACATATGGCTAAAACTACATTTGATATCTTTTGCACTACAAGAAAGAAGCCTAATACTTGATTTGTTTATTATTTAAAAACTCTGGACCTAGTAGTGGAATTTTCTTAATTCAAAATATAATGGCAAAAGGACACCCTGTGCTTTTTTTAGCAAGTTTTATACCAAAAACATATCGCGATATATATCGTTATCGCCACCCTTCACAATACATATTGTGATATGAATTTTATGCCATATCGCACATTCTTAGTACCATCCCAAAAACACCATCCCTACTGTGAAGCATGGGGGTGGAAGCATCATGATTTGGGGTGTTTTTCTGTACATGGGACAGGACGACTGCACTGTATTAAGGAGAGGATGACCGGGGCCATGTATTGAGAGCTTTTGGGGAACAACCTCCTTCCCTCAGTTAGAGCATTCAAACTTTATTTAAAAGGACTTTTAATATTTAACTTTTAGTATTTTAGTATTTAGCTTTTTTTTTTAAATCTCTTTTACCTTCTTTTATTCTGGCTGTGTTTTTAATTTACACTGATTTATTGTGTCCTGTTTTTATTTGTTTCATCTTGTAAAGCATCTTGGTCAATGCAAGGCATTGTTGGAAGGTCCTATAGAAATAAAGTTTTTTATTATTATTATTATTATTATTATTATTATTATTATTTTAATTTTAGGATCTTATGTGTGGCCAGATAGCATTTCAAAAAATTCATCCTATTTCAAAGATCATTTTTAATTTCAATACAATTTGTTGTTTCTTACAAATAAGAACTTGTTTTATGGTTCTTTATTTAAACATTTTATTTATCAATAAAATCCTGCCAATCAACAAACCATTCCCATGTAAAGTAACTCCATTAATCTGTCTACTCTCTGCCGATCAGAATGGTCCAAGTGCTCGTTCATGCCACAAGATGTGCATCGACTCACAGCGGCGTCAGATCTACACTCTGGGCCGATACCTGGACTCCAGCGTCAGGAACAGCAAGTCTTTGAAGAGTGACTTTTACCGTTATGACATTGACGCCAACACCTGGACCCTTCTGAGCGAAGACACGTCAGCTGATGGGGGGCCGAAGCTGGTGTTTGACCATCAGGTAGGTAGGGCTGGGTACCTTTCTAAAAATAAAAAAATCGGTATCAGTACCGGTGTCAGTACCTTCACTTCGGTGTCGGTTCCTGGATGGTTCTTTTTTTGGTACCAATTTTGTAATTACTATTAATTCTAACAAGAATAAAATTGTTACACATTACAGTACAAATTGTGAGTTTTATTTCTTAACTTTGGTATTTCTATTCCAAGCAGTTTTCTTACATAAAAATAAACAAATAATTTTCAGATCAAAAGAACAGTTGCAAACAACAAGTGACACGTCAGTGTCTAATGCTCACTGCTACACACTTTGGACCTTTTCACTTAACAGTTTTTCTTCAGAAACATCAACATGTCTGCTTTCTCTGGACACAAACAAGCCCGCTCCTGGCTGATGGTGTCTTCAGCAGCAGAACATGTTCACTCTGAGGCTGTAGATGATGCTTGTTGCACACACAGATACCTGGTTGCCAGTTTGACAGCACTGACATAGTGTCCCTCACATTCCACCAGCAGGTCACTGGATTCACTGAGGTTAGGGATGATGCAGACTTCTGCACCTCTGTGTCTCTTCCTGAATTTTCTCTGTAGTTCGCTGGGGTTTAGGGTGTCAAGTAAAGTCACAATTAATGAAATCGTCCTCTGTCCACAAGAGACAATACCATATATTAAAACTATATTTTATTAGAATAAACTGTATGTTGAAATTATGATAGATTAAAACTTTATTTTGTGATCCTGTTTTCCCGCTGTGAGTCTGAGGATGACAAACGAGCATGACTTCACGAGGCCTTGCACGCAGCGATATTAACAAATGGCTTTCTTAGCCTCTCTCGGCCTCAAGCCCAAGGCATATTTAGCATGACAGCGTGAGGTCTTACAAAGCGAATGTATGAACAAGAGGTCTCTTATGATCCATGTTAAGACCCTCATAGTGAACGCTACTCTTTTGTGAATAAAAAAATGTTAAAACTTACGTGCTGAAAAAGAGTAATTAACATGTAATTTGGGAAAGGTGGGATTGTTACTAATAATTACTATAAAAGAAAAATGTGTTGTATGAAACTCAAGTGTAATGTAACTCATGTATCTGATGAAGAACGTTTTAGAGACAGGATGGGAATGAACACACCTTAAAAGGACATGGTTTTAAAGAACAGAATGTCCCCTTTGGTTCCAAGAAACAAACACTGTCCTGAATGCTAGGAAAGCTTATCGGTTAAGTAGAGGAACCAATCACAGGTCGTCACGCCAGACATCAGTGTTGAAAATTAATACGTTGGGACTCGTTAAAACTGGTTTCGGCCAGTCGGCAGTTTATATAAATCGTAACGTGGCTACATAGCGTGGCCGAAATTAACCGGGGAGTTGACGTGACAGGACAATATTGATTTTGCCCCTAGGAGCCACTGAGAGGGATTTGCACAGCTCAAAAAAGGAACTTCTTTTTGTCAAGATAGGAATACTTCTTTTTACTTCAGCCTCGGCTGATGCCAGACCAGACACTTCGGAATTAGGACTGCTCTTGGGGCCGAGGGTGATTTCCTCCAGGGCTCTAGAGGAGAAACTTCACTTACCATTACCCTAAGAGGTCTTTAGACAAATGGTGAGCGACCCCTAATATATTGTTCTGAGAGAAATTTTATACAAAATAACAGCGATTATTTTATCACTAAATGAAGAGATTCGATTGAGAGTACTGTCCTGGCGTTCTTGAAAAGTCATCATACAAACTGTGTGTTATTAAGATTGATTGTAACAGCTTAGTTTTAAGTCTTGTTGGCTTATTGAAGAATCTTAGGGGTTTTGGGTGTCTTAGTACGCTTTAGGTCTCCAAATGCGTAGCAATCCCCACCAGATGCAACTCGGCTCATCGGAGCTAGGAGATAACTATTTTAGTGGACTTTCAACCCTTGGGATATCAAATCGGTCAGCAGGATTTTCCCTTAAGCCATGTATGAACTCCTTATTACTGATTTTACTGAATAATTATACGTAATCATTTTGGATTGTGCTGATAACGCTGTTCCCTTGCAAATCATTAATTAAAGCAAAGCATAAAATGTAAAACTCTGGACTATCATTTCATCACTTTGTGCTCATGGATTTGAGAAGCTTGGTTCAATTCTAACAAGAATGGGAGGTTATTAAAGGTTTCTTAGCTTTGTCTATAAACAACATCCTAGAATCTTATTCCTAGATTCTAAAAATTACCAGATCAGTAAGAATAACCATTCTACAACCGAAGGTGGGCAGCCATAATGCAAGTTTCCCCGTAGGCGACGATCCAACCCCAGCTGCTAGGTTGGGCAAGTCATGGGGGGGAAATAAGGGTGTGACTTGCAAATGAAGGTCGTTAACAAATCTGGGTGAGTCACCTTCAACACAGACTTAAGTAGAACTAACCTAAGGTCACTCTGGGTAATACTAAAGTGCTAGATTGAGTTTGTGATACCCCTTAGAGGAGAGGCTGTAGTGGGGATTTAGCCATAACTCAAGTGGTAACTTCACTGGGTAGAAAGACACAGGTCATCCGAGAAACAGTCCTTCCAGCGTGTCCTGGGTCTTCCTCTGGGTCTCCTCCTGGTGGGATGTGTCCGGAACACCTCACCAGGGAGGCGTCCAGGAGGCATCCTAACCAGATGTTCAATCCACCTCAACTGGCTCCTCTCGATGTGGAGAAGCAGCGGCTCTTCGCTGAGTCCCACTCGGATGACCAAGCTTCTACCCTATCTAAGACCCCAAGATACTTGAACTCCTCCACTTGGGGCAGGACCTCCTCCCTGACCCGGAGAGGGCACTCTACCCTTTTCTGGCTCAAGACCATGGCCTCGGATTTGGACGAACTGATCCTCATCCCGGCCGCGTCGCACTCTGCTGCGAACTGCTCCAGCGAAAGCTGTAGATCACGATCTGATGAAGCCAATAGGACCACATCATCTGCAAAGAGCAGAGACGCAATCCTAAGACCACCAAAACGGATCCCCTCAACACCTTGGCTGTGCCTATAAATTCTGTCCATAAAAGTTATGAACAGAATCGGTGACAAAGGGCAACCTTGGCCGAGTCCAACTCTCACCGGGAACAAGCCCGACTTACTGCCGGCAATGCGGACCAGGCTCTGACACTGGTCATACAGGGACCTAACAGCCCGTATCAAAGGGCCTGGTACCCCATACTCCCAGAGTACCCCCCGCAGAGTTCCCTGAGGGACGCGGTCGAATGCCTTCTCCAAGTCCACAAAGCACATGTAGACCAGTTGGGCAAACTCCCACACGCCCTCCAGGACCCTGCTGAGAGTGTTGAGCTGGTCCAGTGTTCCACGACCAGGACGAAAACCGCACTGCTCCTCCTGAATCCAAGGTTTTCTTTATTTCACTTATCATATTTAATAATAATTTTAGCGGCCTCACCAGGCAGAGATTACAAGATTTTATGTATCTTACCTGCTCTTTTGATGTGTGTGACAAGGGTCTTTGTGTCCAAAGCTGTTTAACAGCTTGCTTCCAGAGCTAACAGCTTCCTGTGTTGAGTAGAAAAATAAAATAAAATTAAATTAAATTAAAGACAAACAAAAAGCTTAGTGCTACTTCTTGTGTCATGCTTTCTAAAACAGTTATTGAATCAAGGATTTACTTATGCTGGGAAACAGATGTTTTAAAACTTGTTAAAATACACCAAAATGCAGGAAATAGCTACTTTATAATACTTTAGTATATACTTTATTCAAAAAGTTGTGGGGGAGGACCCACAGACCTCGCACCAATATGTAGAGGAAAGGATCCTCAGATTGTTGAATTTTTATTAATAATTTTATTCTGAAGGGGCACCACTTGCTTTCCGGTTCTGAAGCAAGAAATTATTAAATCAGACTCGAGTTTTAAATTTTTAGTGAGTTCTTTTTGTATTTAATTCAAATGTCATATATAATAAAAACGCTTTGAGTCAAAGTACAATTTTGTGAGGTTTATTATCGATTTTGGTGAATATAAGTGGTCAAAATCAAATCATGAGTACAGCTGAAGAAATGAATGATGGCTTTAATTTGACAACACAAGATGAGGTTAGATAATTATCTTCTAACTTTAATATGGTGAATTATGAGGTTTAAAAGCAGAGTAAATTATCATCTATAAAATTAGCTAAATGAAGTGTTTTGGCTAGATGTGATTTGTAAATTTAGGATAACTTGATTCTAATTAGTAATGATGAATTTTGTTAGACTGGACAACTTCTTATCTTGGGCATCAGACACCAGCAGAGAAAGAAGAGCAGCTTTTCCTACCGATTGGAGAGTGTAATTCAACCGCCACGGGTTACCAGGACTCTGTTGAGATGAGTTAAAGCGTCAAAGGTGGGATTTCCCTCAACACTGGACATCAGCTGAAATATAGAGTCGACAGTTAGGCTCCCGATGGGGTCAGTTGATGAGCTCCCGGAGGGCTGCGTTTTCTCCTTCTGGTGATGAGGATCTTCTGGCATAAGTTTCCAATTGTTTGACCTTTCTTCTTCAAAGCTTCTTCCAGACTGCTCTAAGCCAAACGTCAGAATAAATTTCTTTGACTTTGAGGGCGTTACAATATTGATGGTCGAGCCAATCACAACAAAAGGGTGGACCTTTGTTTCAAGTTACTGTTTGAACTTTAATAATCTTAATAAAAAAATAAATGGCTAATTTACTCTGCTTTGGTAAATTCTCAATATAACAGGATAATCAAAACTTCTAATCAGTTTTTATTCATCCATAAACACTTTCATTAGAACATATGCAAACACAGTTGAAACCTCTGAATACCTGTTTTACATCAGAACATTCACTTGTGTTAAGGAGAACTCAGAAATGATTTCTACCATGGGATGGCAAAAAGAGTCCTTGAGAACAATGGGGTCTTTCTCACACTAAGACTGTAGGATGAATCCTCCCTTTAGGAAGAGCTAAGCATACGCTTTAGATGTTATATTTCAAAGGTCAGATGGAAAGGTTCTCATACAAAGGGCCTTTTAGCTTTGCTGAAATCATACCAGGTGGGCAATTAATTACAATAACCGATTTTTGTTATTCATTGTTTTTTTTTTTGTAACATGGTTCCTTACTGTCCAGCTTTGGGAATGAGAGTCAGTCTTACTTTCAAAGTATCAAAAAAATAAAGTTGATTGTAGAAAAACCTTGATGTGTCCCTACAAATATGTCCCCCCAACTATAATTCTGATGCCAATACCCACTGTGGTGTTCAAGCCAAGAGCCATTGTCAACACTGGGGGGCTAAGGCCCCTAAAAAGAGCTTCTAGAATCACCCCTGGTGTGAAGAAATGAACTGAGAAAAATCAACTCTTAGCCTAAAATTTAACACAACATAATTGTACACATCATATCTTACATCTAAAACTAAAACAATTATTATAATATATATGTAACCAGTCTTTCATATAAAATATGGGATATTTTTTACTGGAGAATGCTTTCACTAACGAGTTTGTTGTTGTACTGGCTTGACTTGCTGTCGACAGTAACTATTTACACAATAAAGTGATGGTTATTCCCCTTTTTTCTCGATTTCAGTATCCAGCAGGACGTCACAATATAAAAATAAGGATATTTTTACCGGAGAATGCGTGCACTTTAACCAGGAAGAGTTCGTTATTTTTTTTTACATTACAAACAGCGACAGATAATGAAGATTTTAACCTAAAAACCCACATAAAAAAGCAGCGCATAATTTTTAAATTAAAAGGGACAAGGTGGAGAAAAATGCGCTGTTTGAGTCGGTTAATTTACTGACTGTAAACAAAGTCCGACTCCCCGCTGCTCCTCACAACTAAACATTTAAAGCAGCACTGCACCAACACAACTCTCATGAAGTTCAGGGTTATTTGACACTTTCCTGCCCGTTCTGTGAGTTTAATAGACAGACGGTTACTTCTTACCTTGTGTTGCAAACTATTTTCAGCTACTCTGTTTCTTTGCTGGATACTTAGCTGCTTGGTGAAAGCTACAGCTGGAACAGTTTCAACTGATGAAATGATATATTTGTTGGGTGGCCATAGCACTTCCTACTAATAATTCTTATAGCTCTTTTTGTAAAAATAAAAATAGGATTAGCAATTGTTTTGCATGCTTCTCCTCAAACTTCAATACAATAGATTAAATACCGAACAATCATTACCTTATACAATATATACAAAGCTTTGTCATTCAAAAACTATTTTACTTTATATAGTAATTCAATTGAATTTGCTATTTTTATTCTTAAGTAATTTACATGACATTTCCATGTCAGCTTCTCATCGATAACTTCACCCAACAATATTATCTCATTAACTCTATGAATTTCAATACTGTCTATTTTAAGTGGGACTTCAATAATTTTCTTTCTATTACTAAATATTATGTTGTTTTATCCAAATTTAATGATAACTTACCAAGTTGGAACCAGGTTTGTATTTTTATGAATTCTGTCTGTATCATCTCGAACATCCATTCAATATCTTCACCCGAACAAAAATATGTGGCATCATCTGCAAATAAAATGCACTTCAAAAGCCCCGACACATCAACCAGATCATTAACATACAAAATAAACAACTTTGGTCTCAACACAGAGCCCTGAGGAACTCCACATCCATTAACACAAAATTCTGATCTTGCATCGCTTACCTCTACAAACTGTCTGTAGCACTGTAGCACTGTAGTGCTAATCCTCTAATGCCATATTTATTTAGTTTTTCAAGGAGAATGGTGTGGTCAGTAGTGTTGAAGTCCTTTTTTAAATCAACAAAGACACTAACAAAGTTTTGTCAGTCCTGACAAACTTTGCTGTACTTGAACTTAAACTTGAACTTGGACTTGTCAGGATTTGTGGTCAGGAGCGAACCCAGAGTGCAGAACAGGGACTCAACTCGGCAGAAATACAAAAATAGGATTTTAATGATAAATGAAAGTACAAAATAAACAAGCTGACGGGGCAGCAAAACTTACATGAACATAGGAAGGAGGCACGGGGAACTCAGGAGACACGGGAGACACGGGGAACTCGAGGAACCAGGAAGACTCAGGGAAAGACTCAGGAGACCCAACAAAGACGACCTGACGAAGAACAAGACCGAACAGGCGGCTTATATGCATAGACAAGACGAGACATAATTGCAGACAGCTGGGACGAGACACGGGTGGTAACAATGGAAACTAATGAGGGAGCACGAGGGAAACGGACACAAACTGGGCCACAGAAAAGTACCATCCTTACAGTACCCCCCCAAGGACGCCTCCAGGCGTCCCCAAAAAAAACCCCTCCCGAAGGACTAGGGCGGGTGGAGAGTGGCACTGCTAGGGTGGAGGGCCCGAGGAAAACACGAGGACCAGAGAAAAGACACGAGGGACCAGAGAGAAAAGACACGAGGGACCAGA
>NC_056519.1:207954-208118 GCF_014905685.2 Nematolebias whitei | reverse complement strand
AGAGAAAAGACACGAGGGACCAGAGAGAAAAGACACGAGGGACCAGAGAGAAAAGACACGAGGGACCAGAGAGAAAAGACACGAGGGACCAGAGAAAGGGACACGAGGGACCAGAGAAAGGGACACGAGGGACCAGAGGAAGGGACACGAGGGACCAGAGGAAG
>NC_056519.1:207354-207944 GCF_014905685.2 Nematolebias whitei | reverse complement strand
AGGGACACGAGGGACCAGAGGAAGGGACACGAGGGACCAGAGGAAGGACACGAGGGACCAGAGAAAATACACGGGGACCAGAGAAAAAACACAAGGGATCACAAGGGATTTGGACGGTCAAGGGATCGTCCCAAAGAGTCATTGTTCCGGCGGGCAGCCGGGAGGCTGTCCATCAAACCGGGCCAGGTCAGGGGGGCGGCCGGGAGGCCGTCCAAAACACAGAACCAAAGGGAACGCTGCTTGCGTTAAGGAGACCTGGGGAGCTGCAGCATGCGACGGAGAGACCTGGGGAGCTGCAGCATGCGACGGAGAGACCTGGAGAGCTGCAGCTGGCGGCGTGGAAGCCTGGAGAGCTGCAGCAGACGGCGTGGGAGCCTGGAGGGCTGCAGCAGACGGCGTGGGAGCCTGGAGGGCTGCAGCAGATGGCGTGGGAGCCTGGAGGGCTGCAGCAGACGGCGTGGGAGCCTGGAGAGCTGCAGCAGACTGTGTGGGAGCCTGGAGAGCTGCAGCAGACGTGTGGGAGCCTGGAGAGCTGCAGCAGACGACGAGGGAACCTTGGAGGCTGCAGCAGGAGACGAGGGAACCTTGGA
>NC_056519.1:206800-207344 GCF_014905685.2 Nematolebias whitei | reverse complement strand
AGCAGGAGACGAGGGAACCTTGGAGGCTGCAGCAGGAGACGAGGGAAACTTGGAGGATGCAGCAGGAGACGAGGGAAACTTGGAGGATGCAGCAGGAGATGAGAGAACCTTGGAGGATGTAGCAGGAGACTAGAGAACCTTGGAGGATGCAGCAGGAGACGAGGGAACCTTGGAGGATGCAGCAGGAGACGGAGAGGCCTGGGGAGATGCTGCTGCTGTCGACGGAGAGGCCTGGGGAGATGCTGCTGCTGTCGATGGAGAGGCCTGGGGAGATGCTGCTGCTGTCGACGGAGAGGCCAGGGGAGTTGCTGCTGCTGACGACGGAGAGGCCAGGGAAGTTCCGGCTGCTGACGACGGAGAGGCCAGGGAAGTTCCGGCTGCTGACGACGGAGAGGCCAGGGGAGTTGCTGCTGCTGACGACGGAGAGGCCAGGTGAGTTGCAGCTGCTGACGACGGAGAGGCCTGTGGCTCTGCAGCAGACGACGGAGAGGCCTGTGGCTCTGCAGCAGACGATGGAGAGGCCTGTGGCTCTGTAGCAGACGAC
>NC_056519.1:198910-206700 GCF_014905685.2 Nematolebias whitei | reverse complement strand
AACTGTCTCCAGGGTAAGTGAGGTGTTAAAGATGTCTGCCAGCACCTCACAGAGCTGATCAGCACATTCCTTCAACACTTTTCCGGGGATGTTGTCTGGGCCAGTTGCTTTGTGCGGATTAATCCTCCTGAAGGTAGTGTAATAATACCCAATATAATTATAGTGATTTTATTTTAATGCACAACTATAATTAAGGAAACTCTGTGTATCACTCAGGTTAAAAACCAATCAGCCTCTTGGTAACTCTCGTATCAAAACATGCACACTGACATTGCGGACCCTCATCCGCCTGATTACCCCAGCAGAAATCATAATCCACAAATAAGACTAAGGTTCTCTGGAGGTAATAACTTATTTCTTTCACAAATGTTTGAAGGCTCTTTCCATACTAATTAAGGTCAAACATTTTAGTTTGAAATGACTAGAATGGAAAGATTAATAAGCTCTTTAAGAGAACAACCAAATCTATCCATACAACTTTAGTATTTCTTTGGAAAATAACATTTATGTACAATATTTGTTCAGTTTATTACATAATACAGGTTTGCAAATATACATTAGACAAACACTTTTAACTAAATCGGTTTTTAAGAGAAATCGATCATTGTTGAATGAGCTATAAAACAATTTATCTGGGTCTGCTAGTTTTTGTCTCTAGTTGCAGAGCGAAGAGGGGGAATTGTAAATGCCTTCTGTCCATGTATGTTGTGAGCATAACTTGGAAAAATAAGTGAAGTACCTACTTCCATTTTGGGGTGTGGCTACATGCGTAAGAAAGGTTCCTTACAAAAATTGGGTTGCCAAATCAAAATCATAGACGGCTGCCACCATATACAAACGTAAACTGGCCACCCACAACATTTGAGGAAACTGCTTTGTTTTTGTTTTTTTGTGGCTTAAAAGTATAGTTTCCTCAAATGATTTTGGTGGCCAAAGACTTATATATGGTGTCCAAAGCCACCATTAGCCACCCCTTGGCTCTTCCATGGCACCACCATTGATGTATAAAATCGCTCCCTTCACTTAAAAGGATCTGTCACTCTGTGCTGCCTCAAAAAAGAACTAAACAAAGTGGATAATTCCCACCCACTTGAATATGTTCTATCTCACCAAAAACATTAAGGTTTACTTGCATTTCCTGTTCATAAACCCTCATAACAAAACCTACAAACATTCATCCATCCATCCATTTTCTTCCGCTTATCTGGAGTCGGGTCGCGGGGGTAGCAGCCTAAGTAGGGAGGCCCAGACTTCCCTCTCCCCAGCCACTTGGTCCAGCTCCTCCAGGGGAATCCCGAGGCGTTCCCAGGCCAGCTGAGAAACATAGTCCCTCCAGCGTGTCCTGGGTCTTCCTCTGGGCCTCCTCCTTGTGGGACGTGTCCGGAACACTTCACCAGGGAGACGCCCAGGAGGCGTCCTAAACCGATGCCCGAGCACACATCAACTGGCTCCTCTCGACGTGGAGAAGCAACGGCTCTACTCTGAGTCTCTCCTGGATGATCAAGCTTTTCACCCTATCTCTAAGGGAGAGCCCAGACACCCTGCGCAGAAAACTCATTTTGGCCGCTTGTATCCGAGATCTCGTTCTTTTGGTCACAACCCAAAGCTCGTGACCATAGATGAGGGTAGGAACGTAGATTGATCGGTAAATTGAGAGCTTCACCTTTTGACTCAGCTCTCTCTTTACCACGACAGACCTGTACAGCACCCGCTTCACTGTAGACACTGCACCTATCTGCCTATCAATCTCACGTTCCATTTTTCCCTCATTCATGAACAGGAACCCAAGATACTTGAACTCCTCCACTAGGGGCAGGACCTCCTCCTCCCTTACCCGGAGAGGGCACTCTACCCTTTTCCGGCTCCAGACCATGGCCTCGGATTTGGAGGAACTGATCCTCATCCTGGCCGCGTCGCACTCTGCTGCGAACCGCTCCAGCGAAAGCTGTAGATCACGATCTGATCAAGCAAGGACTAACCACATCATCTGCAAAAAGCAGAGATGCAATCCTAAGGCCACCAAAGCGGAGCCCCTCAACACCTTGGCTGTGCTTAGATATTCTGTCCATAAAAGTTATGAACAGAATCGGTGACAAAGGGCAACCTTGGCGGAGTCCAACTCTCACCAGGAACAAGCCCGACTTACTTGCCGGCAATGCGGACCAGGCTCTGACACCGGTCATACAGGGACCTAACAGCCTGTATCAAAGAGCCTGGTACCCCATACTCCCAGAGTACCCCCCACAGGGTTCCCTGAGGGACGCGGTCGAACGCCTTCTCCAAGTCCACAAAGCACATGTAGCTTGGACTGCCGCTACCCATCAGCTGCTTCCGGGGTCCCACAGGCCAAAAAGGCCCGATAGGACTCTTTCTTCAGCCTGACACCATCCCTCACCGACTGTGTCCACCACCGGGTTCGAGGGTTGCCGCCGCGACAGGCACCGACAACCTTGCAGCCGCAGCTCCGGTAAGCTGCCTCAACAATAGAGGCACGGAACACGGCCCACTCGGACTCAGTGTCCCCCACCTCCCCTGGAACATTTTTCAAGTTCTCCCAGAGGTGGGAGTTAAAACTCCGTCTCACAAGAGACCCTGCCAGACGTTCCCAGCAAACCCCCACAACACGTTTGGGTCTGCCAGGTCTGACCGGCATCCTCCCCCACCATCGGAGCCAACTCACCACCAGGTAGTGATTAGTGGACAGCTCCCCCCTCTCTTCACCCGAGTGTCCAAGACATGTGTCCGCAGATCAGATGAGACGACGACAAAGTCGATCATCGAACTGCAGCCTAGGGTGTCCTGGTGCCAAGAGCACATATGGACACCCTTATGCTTGAACATGGTGTTCGTTGTTGACAATCCATGATGAGCACAGAAGTCTAACAACAGAACACCACACGGGTTCAGATCGGGGGGGGCATTCCTCCCAACCACACCCCTCCAGGTCTCACCGTCATTGTCCACGTGAGCATTGAAGTCCCCCAGCAGAACAAGGGAGTCCCCAGGAGATGCATTTTCCAGTACCCCCCTCCAAGGTCTCCAAAAAGGGTGGATAATCTGAACTGCTGTTTGGTGCATAAGCACAAACGACGGTCAGAACCCATCCCCCCACACGTAGGCGGAGAGAAGCCACCCTCTCATTCACCGGGGTGAACCCCAACACACAGGCACCAAGCTGGGGGGCAATAAGTATGCCCACTCCTGCTTGGCGCCTCTCACCAGGGGCAACTCCAGAGTGGAAGAGTGTCCAGCCCCTCTCAAGGAAACTGGTTCCAGAGCCAGAGCCATGTGTAGAGGTGAGTCTGGCTATTTCTAGCCAGAATCTCTCAACCTCACACATCAGCTCAGGCTCCTTCCCCACCAGTGAGGTGACATTCCACGTCCCAATAGCCAGCTTCTGTAGCCCAGGATCAGACCGCCAGGGTCCCCGCCCTCGGCCACCACCCATCCCACATTGCACCCGACCTCTTTGGCCCCTCCCACAGGTGGTGAGCCCATGGGAAGGGGGACCCACGTCTCCTCTTCGGGCTGTGCCCGGCCGAGCTTCATGGGTAAAAGCCCGGCCAACAGGCGCTCGCCTGCGTGCCCCACCTCCAGGCTTGGCTCCAGAGTGGGGCCCCGGTGACCCACGTCCGGGCAAGGAAACATCAAGTCCATTTATTTTACTCATCATAGGGGTCTTTGAGCTGCACTTTGTCTGGTCCCTCACCTAGGACTTGTCTGCCTTGGGTGACCCTACTAGGGGCGTAAAGCCCCTGACAGCATAGCTCCTAGGATCATTGGGACACTCAAACCCCTCCACCATGGTAAGGTGGCAGCCCAGGGAGGGGCTACAAGCATTCACTATTTAAAATCCCTCAGACAAGGGACATTGATGTACCACTGTAAATGTGAATAGCTTCAAAGTCGAAATAATTTGTCTTAATGTCCATCCCTTATCTTCTGCTTATTCCGAAGTCGGGTCGCGGGGCAGCAGCTTGAGCAGAGGTCTGGACATCTCTTTCCATAGCCACCTCTTCCAGCTCTTCTGGTAGGATTCCACGGCGTTTCCATGCCAACTGAAAGACATAGTCTCTCCAGTGTATCCTGGGTTTTCCCCGGGATCTCTTCCCAGTAGGACATGCCCGAAGCACCTTCCTAGGGATGCACCCAGGAAGCATCCTTACCAGATGCCCGAACCACCTCAACTGGCTCCTCTCGATGTGGAGGAGCAGCGTTTCTACTGAGTCTCTCCTGATAACTGAACTTCTCACCCCATCTCTAAAGGAAAGCCCAGCTACCCTGCTGAGGAAACTCATGTCAACAACCTGTATCCACAATCTCGTTCTTTCGGTCAGGTAGACTGACTGGTAAACAGCGTTACCTTATAGCTCAGCTCCCTCTTCACCACATTGAACCGGTACAGAGTCTGCAGTACTGCAGGCGCTGCACCAATCCGTCTGTCAATCTCACACTCCATTCGTCCCTCACTTGTGAGCAACACCCTGAGGTTTTGCTAAAACCACGTTGGACTCTGTAGTTTTCTCTGGCCCCCTCAAAGTCAAATTCAATTTATTGTCAAAACTGCAATATGTACAGGCCATACACAGGATTGAAATTACATTACTCTCAGACCCCTGGTGCAACAATAACCATTTAACATTAAAACATTTAATAAACATAAAATGAAATAATACAAGTATGATACTGTCTTAAATTGTAGTATGGCGGTATAAAAAATATTTAAAAAAGTATATCTGTAAAATAAAATGAAATGAAGTGAAGGTTCTGACATTGACATTTGTAGTAAGTGGCAAAGCAGCATATGAAGTGAACGTACACAATATATGTATGAAGTCCTTGATATTGGTATAGATAAAGTGACATATGCAATAAGGCTAGTAAAAATATATATCAACAGTAGTGTAATATCAACAGTAGTGTAATATCAACAGTAGTGTAATATCAACAGTAGTGTAATATCAACAGTAGTGTAATATCAACAGTAGTGTGAATATAAACAGCAGTGTGAATATAAACAGCAGTGTGAATATAAACAGTAGTGTGAATATAAACAGTAGTGTGAATATGAACAGTAGTACAAATGTAAACAGTAGTGTGAATATAAACAGTAGTATGAATATAAACAGTAGTGTGAATGTAAACAGTAGTGCAAATTGAATGAGCACATGAGCGTGTGTTGAGTGTATAACTCGTTTTTTTAATGATGCAGAGTTCAGTGTTAAAAGTTATTGTGTTGTGTGGAAATGTGTGAAAGTTTTGTGTGTTAAGGCGGTACAAGAAGGAGGGGAGGCGGAGCAGGCAGAGTTCAGCATCCCGACTGCCTGATGAGCAGAGCTGTCTCTGTCTGCTAGCTCGAGCCTGGAGACTCCGCAGTCTCCTCCCTGATGGCAGCAGGCTGAAGAAGCTGTGTAGTGGGTGTGTGGGATCACCCGCCATGCAGAGGGCTTTCCGAGTGAGGCGGGTACTGTGTAAGTCATGTAGTGAGGGGACGGAGGTGCCGACGATCTTCTCGGCTGCTCTCACGATGCACTGGAGTGTCTTGCGGCAGGATGCAGTACATGCACCGAACCACACCGTGATGCAGCTGGTCAGGACACTCTCTATGGCACCCCTGTAGAAGGTGCATATGATGGGGATTGGAGCTCCAGCTCTTTTCAGCTTGCAGAGAAAGTAGAGGCGCTGGTGAGCCTTCTTGGCCAGTTATGCGGTGTTCCTGCTCCAGGATAGGTCCTCTGAGACGTGCACTCCCAGAAACTTGGTGCTGCTCACTCTCTCCAAAGTAGTACCATTGACGGTCAGAGGAGCATGCTGGGCATGCATCTTCCTGAAGTCCACAACAATCTCCTTTGTCTTATCCACGTTCAGAGAGAGATTGTTGTGTCTGCACCACAAGGCCAGGCAGCTCACTTCGTTCCTATAGTCTGTCTCATCATTGTTGCTGATGAGACCCACCACAGTCGTATCATCCGCAGTATGATGGTGTGCAGTCGTGTGTCTGCAGGGTGAATAGAAGTCACCTTGACTTAGTTCTGACCTATGGTATAGAGATTAAGGACTTGGTAATAGTTCTTCAAAATCCTATTCTGTCCGACCATTTTTTAATAACCTTTGAGTTTACATTAAATGACCACACAGTCACTGAGAGTAAATTTCATATTAGCAGGTGCTTATCAGAAAATGCTGTAACCATATTTAAACAGTTTATTCCATCAATGTTTTCCTCTGTTTTGCAGAGTAATGCATCTGAGAACAGTGACTTACAGTGAGGAAAATAAGTATTTAACACCCTGCGACTTTGCAAGTTCTCCCACTTGGAAATCATGGAGGGGTCAGAAATTTTCATCTTGGGTGCATGTCCACTGTGAGAGACATAATCTAATCAAAAAAATAAATAAAATCCGGACATCACAATGTATGATTTTTTTAAAAATAATTTATTTTTGTGTTACTGCTGCAAATAAGTATTTGAACACCTTCCAATCAGCAACAGTTCTGGCCCTCAAAGACCTGTTAGTCCGCCTCTAAAAAGTCCACCTCCACTCCACTTATTATTCTAAAATAGAAGCACCTGTTTGAGGTCGTTAGCTGCATAAAGACACCTGTCCACCCCACACAATCAGTAAAACTCTAACTACTAACATGGCTAAGACCAAAGAGCTCTCCAAAGACTTTACTTAATGCTCCTCAACCTCATTCCTGAGAGGAATGGGGCAAAAAGTGTGTGTGCTGGGTGAGTGAGGTCCTTCATGATGCAGGTGGCCCTCTTCCTGCATCTGGAGGTGAAAATGTCTGTGATAGTGGGGAAACTAACTCCCAACATCTTCTGTGCAGCCTTCACCACTCTCTGCAAAGCTTTTCTTTTTGCAGCTGTGCAGCCTCCATGCCACACATTGATGCTGGAGTACAGGATGCTCTCCACTGCACACCTGTAGAAGGTGGTGAGGACTGAGTTTCCCAGACCAGCTCGTCTCAGCCGCCTGAGGAAGTAGAGTCTCTGATGAGCTTTCTTGATCAGGCTGGTGGTGTTATTGCTCCAGCTGAGGTTGTTATTCATGTCCACCCAAGTACTTGTTGCTGGAGACCACTTCCACCGCATATCCTCTTATGTTCAGGGGTGTGTGTGTGTTTGTTCCTTCTGAAGTCCACAATCATCTCCTTCATCTTCTTCACATTGATGTGAAGGTTGTTCTTCCTGCACCAGCTCTCCAGGTGTTCCACTTTCTGCCTGTAGCTGGACTCATCGTTGTTTGTGATGCATCCCACCACCACTGTATCATCTGCAAACTTTAAAATATGACAGCCTAGATGGGTAGCTGCACAATCATACGTGAGCAGAGTAAACAGGAGAGGGCTCAGCACACACCCCTGAGGAAAGCCAGTGCTGAGGGTTATGGTGGAGGAGAAGAAGTTGTGGATCCTCACTGACCGTGGGCTGTTTGTTAAGAAGTCTAGTACCCAGTTGCAAATGGAGGGGCTTAGTCCTAATGTGGATAGTTTGTCCATCAGGGTTTGGGGGATCATGGTGTTGAAGGCGATGTGAAGTCCGCAAAGAGCATACGGATGTAAGAGTCTTTCTGTTCCAGGTGGTTGAGCGCAGTGTGGACCACGGAGGAGATGGCATCCTCTGTTGATCGGTTCTCACTGTATTCATACTGATGAGGATCCTCGTTGATGTTGATGGTTGTTTTGATGTGGGTCATGACCAGTTTTTCAAAACATTTAGCGACTATCGGGGTGAGGGCCACTGGCCGATAGTCATTCAGACCAGTCACTGTAGAGCTTTTTGG
>NC_056519.1:198223-198810 GCF_014905685.2 Nematolebias whitei | reverse complement strand
CGGCTGCAGCAGGAGACGAGGGAACCTTGGAGGCTGCAGCAGGAGACGAGGGAAACTTGGAGGATGCAGCAGGAGACGAGGGAAACTTGGAGGATGCAGCAGGAGATGAGAGAACCTTGGAGGATGTAGCAGGAGACTAGAGAACCTTGGAGGATGCAGCAGGAGACGAGGGAACCTTGGAGGATGCAGCAGGAGACGGAGAGGCCTGGGGAGATGCTGCTGCTGTCGACGGAGAGGCCTGGGGAGATGCTGCTGCTGTCGATGGAGAGGCCTGGGGAGATGCTGCTGCTGTCGACGGAGAGGCCAGGGGAGTTGCTGCTGCTGACGACGGAGAGGCCAGGGAAGTTCCGGCTGCTGACGACGGAGAGGCCAGGGGAGTTGCTGCTGCTGACGACGGAGAGGCCAGGTGAGTTGCAGCTGCTGACGACGGAGAGGCCTGTGGCTCTGCAGCAGACGACGGAGAGGCCTGTGGCTCTGCAGCAGACGATGGAGAGGCCTGTGGCTCTGTAGCAGACGACAGAGAGGCCTGTGGCTCTGCAGCAAACGACGGAGAGGCCTGTGGCTCTGCAGCAGACGACGGAGAGGCC
>NC_056519.1:174682-198213 GCF_014905685.2 Nematolebias whitei | reverse complement strand
CCCCTCTGGAGACTTGGAGAGCGCCGACCCCTCTGGAGACTTGGAGTGCGCCGACCCCTCTGGAGACTTGGAGAGCGCCGACCCCTCTGGAGACTTGGAGAGCTGAGGAGTGTCTGCCGGGACCCCCTCGGAATTGGAGAGCTGAGGAGCGTCTGCCGGGACCCCCTCGGAATAGGAGACATGAGGAGCGTCTGCTGGGACCTCCTCGGAATAGGTGAGATGAGGAGCGTCTGCCGGGACCCCATCGGAATAGGAAAGATGAGGACCCACCTCAGGGGCTGCGTGCGGCGTGGAGTCCACCTCAGGGATGGCTGCGTGCGGTGTGGAGTCCACCTCAGGGATGGCTGAAACAGGAGTCTTTAGAGTCTCTAACTCAGTTAATAAAAAATCATATTCGGGGAGCAAAGAAAGACCAGGGATAGAAAGTAAAAAATCCTCCATCTGGGACAAAATGAAATCAAAGGAGGACGGGTTTCTTTTAGCAGAATTAAATAGTTCAAGAATGGTCTGATTAACATGAAAAATATCTTCAGGGGAAAATGAATGAAAAAAGGGAATGTCTGTATGAGTGGGTGTGGTGACGGGTGCCGCCCCCACCGGAAACCTGGAAGGTGAGGCGGCGGGACACGCCCCCACGGAGTCACAAGGAATACTCTCCGGAGGTACGGCCAGGCTGGGTTGAACAGCCACGGCACGGAGTGGCGGTGAGAGGCCGGATTCCGCCCTCACCAGGAACCTGGAAGGTGAGGTGACGGAACCCGCCCCTGTAACGTCAACCGGACCGGACTCACCGAACCGAACAGGAGTGGACCGGAGCTCCCGTGGGACACTGGATCTCGCCCCCACCGGAAACCTGGGAGGTGAAGCAGCGGACCCCGCTCCCACGAAAACACCGGAACCAGCTCTAAAGTTCTGCTCGGCCGACGAGACCGGGCCGGTCGCCGCAGACTGCCTCCGGAACCGTCTTTTGCCACTACGGCGACGGTGGAAGGACAGGGACGGAGTGGAGCTCGTCCATCATGGCACGAGGAGGAAAAAAAAGAAAAAAGGTGAGTGTTGCTGAGAGAGAACCTTGCCCGCTGGGTTCTGTTCTGGTTGGGTCGTACTGTCAGGATTTGTGGTCAGGAGCGAACCCAGAGTGCAGAACAGGGACTCAACTCGGCAGAAACACAAAAATAGGATTTTAATGATAAATGAAAGTACAAAATAAACAAGCAGACGGGGCAGCAAAACTTACATGAACATAGGAAGGAGGCACGGGGAACTCGGGAGACACGGGAGACACGGGGAACTCGAGGAACCAGGAAGACTCAGGGAAAGACTCAGGAGACCCAACGAAGACTACCTGACGAACAACAAGACAACAGGCGGCTTATATGCATAGACAAGACGAGACATAATTGCAGACAGCTGGGACGAGACACGGGTGGTAACAATGGAAACTAATGAGGGAGCACGAGGGAAACAAACACAAACCGGGCCACAGAAAAGTACCATCCTTACAGGACTACTATAGCTCTACTTTGTAGTTTTTACACTTATCGCGATGGGGCAGGTTGCGGAACCCCTGTGATGAACGAGGGACTACTGTAGTTAAAAAGCTCGGAGGTGGCAGGGCTCTGGGGGTGGATGAGTTTTGCCCTGATTTCCTTAAGGCTCTGGATGTTGTGGGGCTGTCTAGGTTGACACGACTTTGCAACATGTGGACATCAGGGGCAGTGCCACATGATTGGCAGACTGGGGTGGTGGTTCCCCTCTTCAAAAAGGGGGACTGGAGGATGTGTTCCAAATACAGGGGTATCGCTGTCCTTTGCCTCCTTGGTAAGGTCTATTCAGGGGTACTGGAGAAGTGAGTCAGATTGTTATTTGAACCTCAGATCCAGGAGGAACGATGTGGGTTCCGTCCTGTTTGTGAAACACTGGATCAGCTCTTTGCCCTCACTAATAGCCCTTTTGCACCACCCCTAATCAGCCCCAATTCTGGGCAGCCCGCCACAGAAGGAACCCTTTTGCACCAGCCCTTTAGCTAGTATTTTTAGCTGATTTGAAGCTGATTCATGACCTCTTTTCGCCCCTGCTTCTCTGGTGGGATTGAGCGAACTCAGCTGAGCTGAGTCCGGACCAAACGTGAATGCAGGTCTCTGATTGGTCAGGGGGAGGAGTCACTGGATCTCAGAAACTTTTCACTGAGCCGCCATTTGCAATTTCTCTGGATGCGGAGCAGCGGCTGGATCTATTTTTAATATTTTAAAAACAATAATGACAACGCCGTGTTTGATTCTGAAGTCCAGGTGTATTTTGTGTTTGGTGACCGACTATAAAATTCGAGCGAGCGGTGTCACCGCGGAGGATCATACGAGCTGCCGAGCCGTTGAAGCCCGCGAGGCCGAACCCCGAGCCCCGGCCTCGCCTGCTCACAAAGGCCGAATTCGAGCCCTGGCAGGCGGGAGGACCGGGATGGAGGGACGGGGGGTGGAAACGTTCTATTTCATCCCTCCTGACCGCCAGAGGGCGGTGCTGAAAGCACTGAATGTTCCCTTCGCGCATGCGCTGATTCGAATAATAATACCAACGGAGTCACAGGTGTGACACGGATGACCAATCAGAGGCTATATAGCCCGACGTCATCTGCTGCTCTGCTCCTATTTTCTTCTCGCGCGCGGTTCAATTCAGGGCTTCAGCCCTTTGGACCTTTTCTGAACTTTTTACCGTCGTCGGAAGCCCGACTGCCCGTCTGCGGGAGTAGCGTGTTCGCCCTCCTAGGGCTGCGACGGTTTAACCCTGTTCAAAGGTATTTCTGCTGTTTCGTTGGGGACTATGGCGGTTTTACGCCTCTCCCAAATTACAGCGTCTGTCTGACTACTATGTGTGTGATTCAACACCGGTGAGTAGTTTTCCTTATATTTCGCCGTTGGTTAGCGGTAGCGTCCGCTCCGCTCACGCTTGTTGGGAGACCTCCAACCGCGTGGTCGGCTGAACTGTGCTCCGATGTTGTTTGACTACTATGTGTGTGATTAAACACTGGTGAGTAGTGGTTCTTTGCTTATATTTTGCTATTGGTTAGCGGTAGCGTTCGCTCCGCTCCTGTTTACTGGAGGCCTCCAACCGCGTGGTCGGTTGGACCGTGCTCCGAAGTTTGTTTATTACGTAGCCAGCTGAGTTCCTGGCCTTGTTTTATTTGGTAAAGGCGAGCGTTCTCACCCCCTCTCCCAATTGTCCTCTTACCAGCTGAGCTAGCGGTGCTAGCCTCTCTGAGTTCTAACCTTGTTTTAATTGGTGAAGGCGAGTGTTCTCACCCCCTCTCCCAATTGTTCTCTCTTACCAGCTGAACTAGTGGTGCTAGCTTCTCTGATTTCTAACCTTGTTTTCATTGGTGAAGGCGAGCGTTCACGCCCCCTCTCCCAATTGTCCTCTTTTACCAGCTGAGCTAGTGGTGCTAGTCTCTCTGAGTTCTAACCTTGTTTTCATTGGTGAAGGCGAGTGTTCTCGCCCCCTCTCCCAATTGTCCTCTTACCAGCCGAGCTAGTGGTGCTAGCCTCTCTGAGTTTTGGCCTTGTTTTGATTGGTGAAGGCGAGCGTTTGCTCCCCCTCTCCCAATTGTCTTCTTTTACCAGCTGAGCTAGTGGTGCTAGCCTCTCTGAATATCTTAGGCATAGCTGGGTAAGGAGCATGGACGGCTCTCACTGCTGTACAGTCTGTGGAGCCACGCTCCAGACAGATGACGGTCACGACCTGTGTCCAGCCTGCCTTGGACATGACCATCTGGTGGATGCCCTGTCAGAGAACCCCTGCATGAATTGCAGCTTCATGTCGCATGCTGTGAGGGTGGCCCGGCTGGCCCAGTTTCGCCCCAAACTCGGCGATGACCTCCCGCCTTCTGGGCAGGAGGCTCCACCTAGGCGCTCGAAGCGCCGGACTGAGGCCGCAGTCTCTGTGGCCCCTCCTGGGAAGAAGTGAGCCAGGTCTGATAGGGGCCTCTCCACAAGGGTGGAGCAGCTCTCCGCTGAATTAGCGGAGATGAAGTCCCTTTTTCAGGTACGCCAACTGGGAACTGAACCAGTGGCAGCAACCGGACTCTCCTCCCCACCCATGCCTGAACTGGCTGTGGAGGAAGATGTGCTATCTTTGGCTGCCTCTGCCTCTCACTTTTTAGGTGAGGAGGACGGGCATTCATCGCGAGTCTCAGAGACAGCTTCACTCTCTTCTTCTCGGAGTGCAGTTAGTGGGTCGGGTGACAGCTCGATGCAGGACGTCATGCGTATGGCCCTGAGACAACTGCAGCTGGACATCCCGCAACCAGAGGCGTCCACCCCTGGAAGTGCCTTCTTCAGGCGCGGACTGACCCCTCCTTCCTTTTCTGTCCCTCCATCAGAGGAGTTCTTGAGGGAGTTGCATGGTTGCTAGCGGGACCCCAAAGCCTTTGCGCGCCTCTCTGCAGATGGCAGAGTGTTGGCGGCCATGCATGAGCCGGCTGCAGGAGGCTTGGATCGCATTCCAGCGATGGAACCTGCTGTTGCCTCTCTCATCGTGTCACCAGAAGAAGCTCTGCACAGTCATGTTCGGTGCCCACGAGCTCAGTGTTGTGTCACGGATGAATTCCTCTGCAGAGCCTATGCCGCCGGAGCGCGTGCTGGCCGCCTAGGTAATTCCTTGGCACACCTAATGCTTGCCCTCTCCGCATCCCTTCAGGGGACTAGTGGTGCGACAGCAGCAATGGGCTTTAACGATGCAGCGTTTCAGGCCTTTGCACTAATGACGAGGGAGCTTGGGCGCGTGATGTCCTCCTTGGTCCAAGCTCGCCGACAGGTCTGGTTGGCGCAGTCAGCATTGACTGAGCCATGTCGTAGAGCCCTCCGTAATGTCCCAGTAGTGCCGGGGGAGTTGTTCGGTTCGGCTGCCTTGGAAGCACTGGAACGGACTATCCAGGCACGACAGAGAAGGCAGCAATTTTTGAGCCTTAGCAGGCCAATGCCCCCTCCACCTCCTCGGCGTCCAAGGCGCCTGTCGGCTGGCTCCAGCATGCAGCCGCCGCCTGGGGGTCATAACCGGCCGGGTGGTCCTTACCCTCATGCGGTTCAGCAAAGGCCCAGCAGGAGCTTTCGTGGGTCGGTCCACCGACCAGCTGGGCAGGCTCGGACCAGGGACTCTGGCTGCTGCCCCCCCACAGCCCCTAGGGAGACGGTGATGCCATCAGGCCGACCGTCGGATATTTCTCCCACCAGCAGTTCGGCTATTGGGTTGCTCACACCGTGGACCCATGGGTGGTTGCCACTCTGACCCATGGTTACCAGCTACAGTTCCGACGGCGGCCTCGTATCTCATGCCGGGTCAAGATGACTGTAATCGCCGACCCGGTGAAAGCTCAAGCACTAGACCAGGAACTTTCCGCCCTCCTGGCCAAGGGCGCAATAGAGGCAGTGGACCCTCTGTAACAACCCAGGGGCTATTACTCGACTTAACTTCCTTGTGCAAAAGCGAACGGGCGGCTTTCGTCCCATTTTACACCTGAGGGGACTCAACCAGTACCTAAAGGAGCTGCCCTTCCACATGCTCACAACAGCAGAAGTCCTTCAAGCTGTCATGAGGGAAGAATGGTTCACGTCTGTAGACCTGAAGGATGCATATTTTCATGTGCCTATTGTGGCAGAACATCGCCGCTTTCTCAGGTTTGCCTATCGGGGTCACCACTGGCAGTTCCGGGTACTCTCATTCGGGCTCTCTCTCTCCCCAAGGGTGTTCACTCGGTGCATGAAGGCAGCCCTCTCTCCTCTGCAGGCCTGCGGAGTGAAGATTCTGCCGTACTTAGACGATTGGCTTCTCTGCGCCCCGTCTCAGCCCTGTGCCTTTCACGACACAAACCGCCTGCTCGCTCATATGTCCCAGTTGGGCCTCAATGTCAACCTGGAGAAGAGCTGCCTGATCCCTTCCCAGACGACCACCTTTCTTGGGGTGGTTCTGGATTCATCTTCCATGAGAGCTCGCCCATCCGCTCAAAGGGTGGCCGGCATACTCCAGCTGGTCAATCGGTTCAGGCTGGGCAGGCAGCTCCCCTATGTTGCCTTCCTGCAACTACTCGGCAAGCTGACATCAGTCACTCGGGTGGTGCCCTTAGGCCTGCTGTCACTTTGCCCCTTGCAGAGGTGGCTCAACAGCTTTCGCCTGGATGCCAGGCTGCACAGGCATCGCAAGCTTGCAGTGACGTGGTCATGTCTTCATGCCTTGACTCCATGGAGGGACGGAGATTATTTGTCCAGGGGTGTCCCCATGGGAGTGGTAGTGTGTCGCAGGGAAGTGATCACGACAGATGCCAGCTCCATGGGATGGGGGGCTGTATGGCAACGCAGAGCGGTTCAGGGCCGCTGGGGTCAAAGAGACCATTCCAAGCATATAAATGTGCTGGAGCTGCGTGCAGTGCACTTGGCACTCAGGCACTTCCTGCCTCACCTGGAAGGGAGGCATGTACTTGTTCGATCAGACAACACCTCTGTTGTCTACCACATCAACCATCAGGGGGGCACCAGGTCAGCACAACTTCTGAGAATGTCCAGAGAGCTCCTGGAATGGGCCTCTCCTCGCCTGTCCACCCTGCGGGCAGCGTGCTTGCCATGGCGACACAATCAGGTTGCAGATTTTCTCTCCCGCCAAGAGTCCCCTCCGGGAGAGTGGTCCCTCCACAGCGACATAGTGCTGATGATCTGGGACCGTTTTGGTCAGGCAGACATAGACCTGTTTGCGACGGAAGAGTCGACTCAGTGTCCCCTATGGTACTCTCTTACGGGGGCGTCGGGTGCGCTAGGCCAGGGCACATTGGCTCATCCTTGGCCAAGGGTCCTTCTATATGCCTTTCCACCCCTTTCTCTAATTTGGCCAACCCTTCAGAGAGTCCTCGAGGAGGGCCACAGGATGCTGCTGGTGGCTCCGTATTGGCCAGCACGACCATGGTTCCCACTGCTACGAAGTCTGTCAGGGCGTCCCATGGTGTCTTCCGACCAGAAGGGACTTGCTGTCTCAGTTGAAGGAACTAATATGGCACCCCAATCTTCAACGTCTTCGGCTGTGGGTGTGGCCACTGCAAGGCTAGGACAGCAGCTGACTGGAGTTTCGAGCCCCGTCAGACGCACCATCCTGGGCGCCAGGGCACCCTCTACTCGTCAGCAGTACGAAAACAGGTGGTGTCTGTTTTCCCAATGGTGTTCTGATCACAACAAGGATCCAGTCTCCTGTACAATACCCACCATTCTGGAATTTCTCCAGTCTCTACTTGGTAAGGGTCGCTGTCCTTCGACGCTTAAAGTTTATGTAGCGGCAATATCATCTAATCACGCTGGCATTGATGGCTGTACGGTAGGGAGCCATAATCTAGTCTCTCTTTTTCTGCGTGGTGCCCATAGGTCACACCCGCCGACAGCTCCACGAGCACCAGGTTGGGACCTTCCCTTGGTTCTCGAAGCTCTCTGCCGTCCTCCTTTCGAGCCTCTGTCGCAGGCGGACCTCAAGTGGCTTTCATGTAAGACGGCTTTTTTGTTGGCTATTACCTCAGCAAAGAGGGTCAGCGAACAACATGCTCTCTCAGTCAGCCCCTCATGTCTCAGGTGGGGCCCTGAGGGCTCGTGTGTTACCTTGTGGCCAAACATTGTATTCGTACCAAAGGTGTTATCTCACTCTCACTCTAACCAACCGTTGAGGCTGGCACGTTTTCAGCCTGCGCCTGGTGAGGGGTCTGCATTATTGTGCCCGGTGAGGGCACTGGAGGCATACGTTGCAGCTACTGCCATGATAAGACATTCAGACCAGCTGTTTGTGTGTTATGGAGGCCCTAGGTTAGGCTGTCCTCTTTCCAAACAGCGCCTCTCCCACTGGATCGTGGACGTCATCTGCCACGCCTATGCTGCAGGGCCCGGCCCCCTGCCGGTCGGCTTGAAGGCTCACTCTACCAGGAGCGTCTCCGCTTCCTGGACTGCCCTGAGAGGGGTTCCGCTGGAAGCAATATGTGCTGCTGCATCATGGGCTTCCCCAAGCACGTTCACCAGATTTTATAGAGTTAACGTGGCCACCCCTCATCCCCTGGGCCAGGTTCTTCTACAAGGGTCCTCTGGGCCTCCTCAATGAGGTAGGTGTTTAGGATTCCTTGTGACATCGTTGGTATTAGTCATTCAGTGCTTTCAGCACCGCCCTCTGGCGGTCAGGAGGGATGAAATAGAACGAAAGTTACATATGTAACTACGGTTCTATGAATCCCGGATGACCGCCAGAGCTTCTCCGTCACTCAGAATCCTTGCGTTCCGCGAGAAGATTCTGTAGGAGCAGAGCAGCGGATGACGTCGGGCTATATAGCCTCTGATTGGTCATCCGTGTCACACCTGTGACTCCGTTGGTTTTATTACTCGAATCAGCGCATGCGCGAAGGGAACATTCAGTGCTTTCAGCACCGCCCTCTGGCGGTCATCCGGGATTCATAGAACCGTAGTTACATACGTAACTTTCGTTTTTTATAATTATTTTTTTTACATTTTATGTATATAATATAGGTTTTTTTTTTATCAGTGAAGATTAAAAATAAATAAACGGTGCCGGCTTTATTGTGAAATCCAGTTTTCCCTTTGATTTTATTAAATAATCTGTTAATTAAAGTTAATTCAACTGAAAATTTATATAAAGACAAAATTATTGAATGTCTCATATTTCCCCTCAAACACGTTTAAAAAAGAGACACAACCTTTGGTTCAACATTATTCTAACACACAGATGTACAAATCACAAAACAAGCATTACACTTTAAAGCTTTAAATCAAAGCTAAACTTTAATTCAAAGCTAATTAAAAATAATCTGTATACAAGAAAAAATCTGTATACAAGAAACAAAACCACGAGTACAAATACATCAAATGATGAAGAAAAATATAGAATTTTACATATAGATATCCTGATGCATGCTCAATAATCCAAGTAGAAAAATCTAAAAAATGTTAAGTCTGGTCCTCTGGACGTTCTAAAAACAAACAAACAAAAATGTAAAAATGTTTCATCTGAAAGACTTCTTCAGTCTGAGGAGCTGCATTCAGCTCAGTCTTTTCTAAACAGCTATGAGCTGAATACAGCTCCTCAGACTGAAGTCTTTCGGATGAAAGACGAAACATTTCTACATTTTTTTTTTGTTTTGTTTTGTTTTTTGAATGTCCAGAAGACCAAACTTAACTTTTTTATATTCAAATATAAATGTTTTTGTAGAATCTGGTTCATCAGATTTAATTCAGTTCAGTTTATTTATACAGCGCCAAGTCACAACAGAAGTTGTGACAGGGCACTGAACAGAAATATTCATATGTAAAATAAGTTAACAGAAACATTCATATATAAAAATAATTTAATATTATTTATGTGAGGAGCAGACTGCTTTGAGTAACTCATAGCAGAACTCACATTAGCAGGACTTGGATTCTGGACACACCTCCAGAATTGGTCCTAAAGTGCAGGTGCAAATCCAGGCTGAGCTGAACCAGGCTGAGTAGGGGTGTGCAGGGCTGGGCAGAGTTGGGGCTTATTAGGGGCAGTGCAAAAGGGGCATAAGGTTCTCGAGGGATCTTGGGACTTTGCCCATCCAGTCAACATGTGCTTTGTGGACTTATAGAAGGCTTTTGACCATGTTCCTTGAGGTGCACTGTGGGGGGTGCTCCTTAAGTATGTCATTGCGGGCCCGTTGCTATGGGCTGTTTACTCCCTTTACAAGCGGTGCAAGAGTTTGGTTCGCATTGCCGGTACTAAGTCAGACTAGTAATTCTGGGTGGTGGGAGTTGGACACTGCCAGGGTTGCTTGTTGTCACGATTCTGTTCATAACTTTGATGGACAGAATTTCTCAGTGCTGTCAAGGGGCAGAGGGAGTCTAATTCTGTGGCCTCAGGTTTCCTTTTCTGCTCAATAACACACTAGCCCAGCTGCCCCTCTTTTCCCCCCAGGCACAATGCCTCCTCTTCCCATTAGAGCTTCTGCCTCCACACTGATGTCCGTAGTAGCTACAGTCTGCTGAGCATAGTTTTCAAATTGTTGTTGATCGCTGCTGTATCCAGAGTTAAACGCTCTCTTATGCTTATCAGTTTGGTGCAGCTATAATTCCCATGCTTAAGGCAAGCAGAGTCAGGCACGAAGCCCATTCTAAAACTATCAAGAACTGGGTTTTCACTGGGAGCCTGTGAAAGCTGCTGCCTGGCTGAACACGGCCATCATAATAATCATAACTAATAATTAGTTTAGTATTCATTAATGGTCCCGACTGAAAAATATAAGCTACACGTCCGCCTCGGCCAGTTGTTCTAGGAACATAAAAATTTAAATAATTAGGTGGAGTGAATTCATTTATACTAATAAAATCCTCCTGTTGTAGCCAAGTTTATGTCAGACAGAATTAACTAACAGGGATTTAGAGGAAAAATATCCGATGTCAATAATCTACATTTAATGAATTTATGATTTTGCTCTGGTAAAGTAACTGTTTATTTTAATCAGATTTTTATGGTTTATATTTTTAGAGCTGATTTTTGGTTTATTTAATTTGAGCCGTGGGCGAGTTGACACTGTTTCAATGGGGGTGTGGGGGGGTAACAGAGGAGAAGCAGCAGAGAGGGGTGGAGGACTACAACTCTGCTTCCTGGACTGGACCCGGGTTGTCAATAATTTGGGGGATAAACAAAATCAGCCATATTTCTAGAAAGAAGAGCGGCTCCGTCCAAAGTGGGATGGATGCCATCTCTCCGCATCAGACCAGGTTTTCCCCAGAAAGAACTCCAGTTATCTATGTAGCCCACGTCGTTGTCAGAACACCACCTGGACACCCAGCAGTTAAACCACGACATACGGCTAAACATGTCATCGCTGGTCAGGTTGGAGATGGGGCCGGAGAAAACTACGGAGTCCCACATGGTTTTAGCAAAGTCACACACCGAAGCAACATTAATTTTAGTGACCTCTGATTGACGTAACCGGGTGCCATTACCGCCGACGTGAATAACAATCTTACTGTATTTAGCCTTAGCCTTAGTCAGCAGTTTCAGATAAGATTCTATGTCGCCCGCTCTGGCCCCCGGAATGCATTTGACTATGGCCGCTGGAGTCCCTAAAGCTGCGCTTCTGACTATGGAGCTTCCAGTAACCAGGGTCTGCTTCTCAGCAGGTGTGTCACTGAGCGAGGAAAATCGATTAGAAACGTGAACGGGACGGTGGTGAACTGGGGGATTAGCCTTAGCACTACGCTTGCTCCGGACCGTCACCCAGCCGGCCTGGGGTCCCGGCTGCTCGGGGTCTGCTGGAGGACCGCTAACGGGAGCTAGCCTCTATGGTTCCGCACTGTCTAAGGGGACCTGGCTAGCTACTGTTTTTTTTACAGCACAGAGCTGAGCTTCCAGTTCAGACAGCTTCTCCTCCAAAGCTACCATAAGACTACATTTGTTACATGTATCATTACCACTAAAGGAGGCAGAGGAGTAACTAAACATCTGACACACGGAGCAAGAGAGAACAGACGAAGCAGGGAGAGAAGCAGCAGCCATGCTAATCTAATGCTAGCAAGAGCTAGCAGACCCCAAATACACCAATAAAAAGCGAGAAGTGTTGAAAGATAAAAGGTGTTTCAATCACTATCCAACAGTAGAAAAACAAATGCACTAACGGGGTTTGTGAACTAGAACGAAAACTGTGCAAAAGATATTTAAATCCAGAAAACAAGACTCCTCAAGCAAACAAAAAAACACAATATGTCTTATCACGAACGTCCAACATCAGCAGTGCCAGTTTGTATTATTATTTATTTATCATAATAATATTAAAACATTATTATATCATTCCAATGCATGCTCAGTGATCCAGGTAAAAACAAATCTAACAAAGTGAAGTCGGGTCCTCTGAACGTGTAATTTTTTTTTATTCGTTCAGAGGACCTGACTTAACTTTGTTATATTATTGTATTTTATTAACAAGCTCATATCGCTCTTATCAACTCCTTATTCTCCAGTTGACCTTTTATTACTTTTTGAATTCTCCTTTCCCTTTTTGCCCTTTCCTCTTTTTTTTTTTTCTCCTACAGATGTGTATGGACTCAGAAAAGCATATGATCTACACGTTTGGCGGGCGCATCCTAACATGTAATGGCAGTGTGGAGGACAGCCGGACATCTGAGCCACAGTTCAGCGGCCTCTATGCATACCATTGTCAAGAAGGGACATGGAGCCTCCTGCGGGAGGACTCGTGTAACGCTGGGCCAGAGGACATTCAATCCCGCATTGGTCACTGCATGCTTTTCCACAGTGTGAGTCCCAGCAAAAGTGTTGGATTTTGGGTGTCCAAGTCCTAATTTTGATACACTGAATGCTGAATGTTTTTTCTGTATTCACCTTTAGAGAAATCGCTGTCTGTATGTATTTGGAGGTCAAAGGTCGAAGACGTACCTCAATGACTTTTTCAGTTACGATGTGGATGGAGATCATGTCGAGATCATATCTGATGGTACAAAAAAGGACTCAGGGATGGGTAAGAAAGAATTTTAAGAATCTGATGACCTATACATCTCCAAATATACAGTGCCTTGCGAAAGTATTCGGCCCCCTTGAACTTTTCAACCTTTTGCCACATTTAGGGCTTCAAACATAAAGATATAAAATTTTAATTTTTTGTCAAGAATCAACAAGTGGGACACAATCGTGAAGTGGAATGAAATTTATTGGATGTGTCAAACGTTTTTAACAAATAAAAAACTGAAAAGTGGGGCGTGCAATATTATTGGGCCCCTTTACTTTCAGTGCAGCAAACTCAGTCCAGAAGTTCAGTGAGGATCTATGAATGATCCAGTGTTGTCCCAAATGACTGATGATGATAAATAGAATCCACCTGTGTGTAATCAAGTCTCCGTATTAATGCACCTGCTCTGTGATAGTCTCAGGATTCCGTTCAAAGCGCAGAGAGAATGCTGGGCCAGCCTTCCTCGGCTGCTGCTCCCTGCTGCTCTGGCCTCCGGCCTGGAGCCGGCTTGCGGTCGCTGTCGGGCGGGTGGGGTGCATGGACGGCCCGACAGAGCCTCTGTCGGGCTGTCTCTGTGTGCCTGTTTATGTCTCAGGTTGGGTTTTAGTTGGTCCCCTGTCTTGGATCAGTTTTGGCCCCCCATTTGGTGTGTCGTGCTGCCCTCCGGTGGTGGGCCCCCCTGCCGCCGGTGCATTGGCAGCTCTCAGCAGCTGTGGCTGGGTGGTGAGGTGTGTGCGGGCCCGCCCTGGTGGCTGCCTGCGGGGGTGTGGGTGCCCTGGCTCTGTCGGGCCTCTGTTGGGGGGTGGTATGACCTCGGGACTCGGTATCCATGGCCGGATCTACTCTGGAGGGGCGGGTTGCTAGCGTGGCCTGTGGACTCGTCGCAGCAGCCTCCTGGGGTTTCTGCATTGTGGTGGCTGGGGACTGCCCGGGGCTTCCCTTTGCTTCTGTCTCTGGGGGGTGCGGGTGTCCCTGTTGGGGGAATACCGGAGTTCCGGGCTTGGGGGCCACTGTGTGTCTGTGGTTCCGGTCTTCCCCGTGTTACCTTCGTGTCCTGTGGGGACGGGTTTATGGGTCCCCACATCCACTATTGAACATTTTTATGGAGAAACCTTATAGTGACATCATGCTCACACAGGTGTTTAGATTCAGGTGTTTATCAGATACACACTCAGTTGGGTTGTGGTGGCCATCAAATATATATTGTATTATCATGTACTGTATAAAATACTTTCTAATGATGTTATAAGTATCATTATATAAGTTGTTTGTTGTTGTGGGTTCTCGGTTTTGTCGTTTTTTTCTCTCTTTCCGCAGGTCTAGAGTCAGACTTCAATGATGTTGATTTGTGTTCTCTTTATCCCTCTCTCTCTCCTCTATTTCTATCTCCTTCTTTACATTTTAACTCTTCTCTCACTTTTCTGCTTTATCTTCTTTGTTTTTCGTCCCCTTGTCCTTTACATCTGAAACAAACCCAAAGCATATTCTAATAAAATTTAATTTATATATATCAAGTGGAGCATTAAGGCCAGCCATAATGCTCTGCTTGTGAAAGTAAATCTGTTGGGCATCACCTTGACACTCAGACAATAATTCCAAGTGTCACAATGACGGGTAGGACAAGGGGGTAAATAAATAAATAATAAATAAATAAATTAATAACATTTCTTCAAAGAGAAGACGGACTTTAGGTGAGCCGATTTGCCCTGTTGACATGCGCGCAGCATCAGAATCAGAATACCTTTATTGTCATTATATGCAAGTACAATGAGAATGAGAGCCACTCCTTTTACAGTGCAAAACATACTTAAAAAACACACCTAAAAATATAACGTAATATAGATATAATAGCACTATGAAAGTAAAAAAATACTAGTTATTTCACAATTATGTAAATTTGAATATTGCACATTATGAATATTTTTTTTCATTCATTCAACCTTTATTTAAACCGATAAATCACATTGAGCCTCGAAGACTCATTTAAAAGTGAGACCTGTTTGGACAGACAAAAACAGTGGTTAATCAGAATCAGATCAGAATCAGAATGCCTTTATTGTCATTATACGCAGTACAATGAAATTAAGAGCCACTCCTTTTGCCAGTGCAAAAACACGCCTTAAGAAAACACACATTAAACACACTAAAAATATAAAAAATGTAACGCAATATAGATATAATAATGAAAGTAAAAAAATACAAGTATTACACAATTGTATTGCACATTATGGATATTAGTGAGGTAGTTGAGGTGATTGAGAGTATGAAATGTCAGTAGTATTGCACAGTAGAAGTCCAGGTGTTTGGGAGGTTAGATTATTAAATCAGTGCATGTGTGAGTTCAGTGTGGTGATGGCTTTCGGGAAAAAAAACTGTTCTTGAATCTGTTTGTTACTGGACACATGTAGGAGTTGGAGGTGAAAAAAATTCCTATCTGACTTTTTTCTTGGCTGAGAAAAACCCCTAATATTGAAAAAACACTTCGCGCAAACAAGCACATATTTACGTAGACATTCTGCAGAGCAGAGCAGGAAGAAGGAAGAGACGAGAGCGGTCAACAACGTCTACAGATGCTCTCGAGGTCACTGTAATCAGTCAATGTCCTCTGGTGAGATCCATAAACATTCTCGAGGTATGTCGAGAAATGGCCAAGGATAACCTCTATAAGAATCCAGAGTCCTGAAATGATGACACAAAATTTATTCAGCCGGGTTTCATCTGGTTATCAGTTGGAAATTCTTCAGGGAGGGTGTGGTGAGCGTCAGATCACATTTTCTCCAGGCGACTTTAGATAAAATGGCCTTCAAGGACAACCAAGGAGACCAAATTTAGATAAACACACAATTGTTTTGGGGACAGGCAGAACTTAATGACATCAACCTTGAGTCTGTGTCGGTCCACTCGGTTCCGAAATGTCCAAATTAACATGGCCAACACCGATGGAAACGTGTCTGAGTAAAAAATCCCCAAGATCTGATCCATTCACCCAAAGCATTTGAGTCCGGGTACTCCAGACATGAACCCAATAAAGGCAAGCAGCGTGATCGGGTCCAAATTTGCTGCTGACGACTTCCTTGATTGTAGATAAAACCAGCACCAGCTGAATCCAAAAAGCAGGAACCAATTATCAAAAATCCAATTAAATATGCGTCCTTAAAATCCACAGATGGCAGCAGAGATAGACACATAATCAAGTTTTCCAGTCGATGAGATATCCAGCTGCGTACGTGCCAACAGGGTAAACCGGCTTGCCTAAAGCCTGTCTTCTCTTCGAAGAAATGTTGTAAATTGAGATGAGGGACCAACTGGTCAAAACAAGTCTAATTATGGTTCGGAAGAAATGCAAGAGAGTCTCACAGCAGTTTCACAGACAGACAGAGCAGCAAAGCGGAGAGGGAGGGGGAGAAGCATCCGATCTCATGGGGAGCGAGTGGTGAAGTGATATTAGTGATGTAATTAAAAGGTAAGGTGATTGAGAGTATGAAATGTCAGTAGTATTGCACAATAGAAGTCCAGGGGTTTGGGAGGTTAAATTATTAAATCACTGCATGTGTGAGTTCAGTGTGGTGATGGCTTTCGGGAAAAAAAACTGTTCTTGAATCTGTTTGTTCTTGTTCTGATTCACCTGTAGCGCTTCCCTGAAGACAAGTCAAACAGTTCAAAACTTGGGTGAGAACTGCGCTTGATTATGCTTTCTGCTCTGTTGAGGCAGCGTAATGTGTAAATGTCCATCAGGGAGGGGAGAGGGCAACCCATTCTTTTGTGCTGTCTTGACTACTCTCTGAAGCCTCTCCCTGTCAGCCAGGGTGCAGCTGCCGGACCATACAGTATGTCAGCAGGCTCTCGATGGACCCCCCCGTTAAGTTTCGTTTTTGACGTGCTGCGTGTTTCTTCACGTTTGCAGTTTAATAATAATAACTAATAGTTTAGTTTTTCCTGTGACTTATTTGCAGTATGATAAATGGTAGGAGCATAATATACGCTCCCAATGTTTTGTTGGTCTTTTTTTTTGTAAATAATTACCTTTTTTTGCGGGTTTTATTTATTTATTTATTTTTGTATCTTGCGATCGATGACGTATTCGAATACTCTAGTTCTACTCGGGTTTTATTATGTTAATGTCGAGTTTAAAAATTATATACTCGTTCAACCCCTAGTGTGGAGAGCTACAGCAATAGCATCCTCTGTGGACCTGTTAGTACGATATGTGAACTGGTAGGGGTCCAAGTTTGGAGGGAGATGGTCCTTGATGTGCTGGAGAACCAGTCTCTCAAAGCACTTCATGATTACCGGAGTGAGAGCAACCGGTCAGTAATCATTCAGGCTGGTGATGGTAGGCGTTTTCGGCACTGGGATGATAGTTGCTGATTTTTAAGCAGGGTGGGATGACTGCCTGGGCCAGGGAAAGATTGAAAATTCTGGTGAAGGTGTGGGCGAGCTGGAGGGCACATGCTCAGAGCACCCTGCCAGGTACTCCATCTGGGCCAGTAACTTTCTTGGGGTTCACTGTTAGGAGCAACCCTCTAACATCATTCTCCCATACAGTGAGTGGAGTGGTGCAGTAACCGGATGGGTGTGGGGGCAGGGCTGGATCAGATGAGTGCTGCTGTAGTGCTTCAAAGTGAGCAAAGAAGCAGTTTAGCTCCTCTGCTTGTGATGCACTCAGGTCTCCTGTTGTCACCTCACAGCTTTTATAGTTTGTGATTTTTTTTATGCCCTTCCACGCCTCCTGGAAGTTGTTACTGGACAAATGGGACTTTATACTTTTTTATGGTCAGCCTTTGCAGTTTTTATTCCCTTATTCAGGTTGGCTCGAGCGGCTCGGTACAGAACTCTTGTCACCTGACCTGAAGGCGGCATCGCAGGCTTTGAGGAGTGTGCGGACCTGGCTGGTCATCCAGGGTTTCTGGTTGTGGGAAACCGGAATGTTTTTGACCATAGTCACATTTCCGATACAGAACTTGATGTAGTCCAGTACTGTTCCTGTGTATATACTGTTGCTGTGTATATTTCCACCTCCTGATGTTCAGGAGATGGAAACCCTAACCCTAATGCAGCTGGATATCTCATCGAATTGGAAGACTTGATGATGCGTCTGTCTCTGCTACCATTTGTGGATTTTAAGGATGCATTTATAATTGGATTTATGATAACTGGTTCCTGCTTTTTGGATTTGGCTGGTTCCTGGTCTATCAACAATCAAGGAAGTTGTCGGCAGCAAATTTGGATCCTATCGTGCTGCTTGCCTTTATGATTGCTTGGTTCTTGCCTCGAGCATCCAGACTCAAGTTCTTTTGGCAGAATGGATCAGATCTTGGGGATTATTTTCAGGCACGGTCCATTGGTGTGGCCATGCAATATGGATGTTTCGGAACCGAGTGGACCAACACAGCCTCAAGGTAGATGTCATTAAAGTTCAGCCTGTCCCCAAAACTATTGTGTGTTTATCTAAATTTGGCTCCCTTGGCTGGCCTTGCAGGCCACCTTATCTGAATTCGCCTGAAAGACGTAATCTGACGCTGAATTCGCCTGGAGAAAATGTGATCTGACGATCACCACCCCCTCCCTGAGGAATTTCCTACTGATAACCAGATGAAACCAGCTGAATAAACATCATCATTTCAGGACTTTTTGGGGGAGTGGTGGCGCAGAGGTTAGAAGATGGGCCTGTGATCGGAAAGTAGCAGGTTCAACTCCCGGTACCGTCAACATCAAAATGTGGGTGGAAAAGGTGGAACACCCACACCTCCCTCCACCCTCATTTGCCCCACTGTGGGCCCCTGAGCAAGGCCGTTAACTCCCACCATCTACTCCTTAAACAGGTCTCTTGAAAATTAGTTATCATGGCTCAATGAAACTACCTTTATAAATAAAGGGTAAAAAAAAAAAAAGACGTTATTTTTGGCCATTCCCTGATATACCTCGAGAATGTTTACGGATCTTACCAGAGGACACTGGCTGATTATTACATCCTTATCAGAACTCTTACAGTGCCCTCGAGAGCTTCTATGGACATGCTCACCGCTCTAGTTGTCTCCCCCCTCTGCAGAATGTCACTATATGCTTGTTTGTGCAAGTTGTTTTTTTAATATCAGAGTTTTTTTTCTCAGGCAGGAAGAAAAAGTCTGAGGAATTTTTTTTTGCCTCTAATTCCTACACGTGTCCAGTTTCACTACTTTTTGTCTGTCTATAAACAAATCTCACTTGTAAATGAGTCTTCTAGGTTCAATGTGACTTATCTGTCTAAATAAAGGTTGAATGAAAAATGCTTACGGATCTCACCGAAAGGAGCTGGTTGGTTATTCCATCCTTATCAGAACTCCTACAGTGCTTTCAAGAGCGTCCTTGGACATGCTAACCACTCTTGTCTGACACGGAGCTCTGTGAACAGCCATCTTCTTTAGCAATGACCTTTTGTGTCTTGCCCTCCTTGTGCAAGGTGTCAATGGTCAGCCTCGCCTGAAAAAAAAAAAAACCTTGACCCCCCTCAGTCGTATCCAACTTCCGGCCTGTCTCCAGACTCCCATTTGTTTCAAAACTACTGGAGAAAATAGTCGTGTCCCAGTTGAAGTGCTTCCTGGAGGGTCACACCATCTTAGAGCTATTCCAATCTGGTTTTAATAATATTCATAATAATAATAATCATTTTATTTAAAAAGTGCCTTTCAGGACACCCAAGGACACTTTACAGTAAGAACAAAGATCAACAGGAATAAATTACATAAAGAATATAAAGTACATAAAGAATATAAAATACATACAGAATATAAAATGCATAAAGAATATAAAATACATACAGCAAAGTTGAGGATAAGCGAGTCTAAAGAGATGTGTTTTCAGAGCAGTCTTGAACAGAGAAAGAGAGGTGGTGTTTCATAAGTCAGGGGGTAGAGAGTTCCAGAGATGAGGGGCAGAGCAGGTGAAGGCCCTGCTCCCCATGGTGGAGAGGCGGGCAGAGGGTACATGGAAATGTAGTGAAGAGGAAGATCTGAGAGAGCGAGAGGGGATGGAGATGTGTAAGAGGTCAGATAGGTACGGAGGGGCAAGGTTGTGGATAGCTTTGAAAGTGAGAAGAAGAATTTTGAAGACGATGTGTGATTTAACCGGGAGCCAGTGGAGCTGCTGCAGGACTGGAGTGATGTGGTTATAGGAGGAGGTTTGAGTGATGACACGAGCAGCTGAGTTCTGGACCAATTGCAGCTTCTGGAGAGATTTGTTGGGATGGCCATAAAGAAGGGAGTTGCAGTAGTCAAGCCGAGAAGTCACAAGACTGAACAAGGATGGCTGTGGAGCGGGGTGTAAGAGAAGGGTGGAGACGGTTAATACTTCGGAGATGGAAATAGGCAGACTGAGTGACATTGTTGATGTGAGAAGTGAAGGGGAGAGTGGTGTCAAGGATGACACCAAGACTCTTGACCTGAGGTGAGGGGGATAGCAGGGAGTTGTTAAGGAGGATGAGAAGATTTTCTGATTTTGAAATAGAGTTTTTGGTACCGACAAGAATGATTTCTGTTTTGTCACTGTTTAGTTGTAGGAAGTTGTTAGAAAACCAGTGATTTAGCTCATTGAGACGGTCAGTGAGGATGGAGGGTGGGTGGGTGGAGTTTGGTTTTGTTGACGAGTAGAGCTGTGTGTCATCAGCATAACAGTGAAAATGGACACCAAATTTACGGAAGATGTGATCTAGAGGAAGGAGGTAAATTATGAAGAGGAGGGCTCCGAGGACAGAGCCTTGGGGGACACCCGTGGAGACGGGTGAAGACTGGGAACAAAAGGATTTGAGCTGAATGAATTGAGTGCGGTCAGAGAGATAAGATTTGAACCAGTCTAACGGAGTACCTGAGATGCCAATGGAGGTTAGTCTGTTGAGGAGGATAGAATGACAGATTGTGTCGAAGGCAGAACTTAGATCCAGTAGAATGAGGATAGACAGAAGAGCAGAGTCAGCAGCAAGAAGAAGGTCATTAGTTATTTTTATTAGAGCTGTTTCGGTGCTATGGTGGGGGCGAAAACCAGATTGAAACTCTTCATAAATGTTATTGTTGGATAGGTGAGAGTGAAGTTGACTAGCAACGGCTTTTTCAAGAACTTTGGAAATAAAGGGCAGATTAGAGATTGGACGAAGATTACTGAAGTTGGTAAAGTCAAGACCTGGTTTCCTGATTAAGGGGGTGATGGCCGCAGATTTGAAAGCTGTGGGAGCAATGCCAGAGGTTAGGGAGGAGTGGATGATGTTAGTGATGATGGGGAGCAGAGACGGGAGACGGGATTTAACAAGAACTGTGGGAAATGGATCGAGCTGACAGGATGAGGACTTAGACTTGCTGATAATGTCAGCAATGTCATCAGCAGAGGGGAGGGAGAAGACAGGGGAGGGAGGGAGGGAGGGAGGGGGAGTTCAACATAGATCCTGGGGCGGTATTAGGTCCAAGGTGTTTATGAATTGAAGTAATCTTTTCATTGAAGTAGGACATCAGAGTTGCAAAATTCTGTGGAAACCATGTGAGAGGGTAATGAGTTAGGAGATGAGACTGAACGGTTAAGGAGAGAGAACAAAGTCTTTGAATTGCCAACATTGGAACTGATGATGTCAGAGAAGTAGCTGGATTTGGCTTGAGAAATACTGTCCTTATACTGGATGACGTGGTTCGCATAGAGTTCCTTGTGAATTGAGAGACCGGATTTCTTATAGAGTCGCTCCAACCTCCGACCTTTGGATTTCAGAGAACGGAGTTCTGTAGTGAACCAGGGTGCAAAGTTGGAGAAGGAGACAGACCGGGTTTTCAGAGGAGTGACAAAGTTAAGAATGTTGGTGAGGCTGTTATTGTAGAATGTGACAAGGTCATCTGGGTTAAAAGAATTGAAGGTGAAGATGGTATTATTAATATGACACAAAAGAATGTCATGGTTGATATTCTTGATATTACGGAAGGAAAGGGTGCGTTGAGGTTTCTCTGAAGAAAATTTAAGATCGACACTGAATGAAATCATGAGGTGATCAGTAAATGGAAGTTCATCAGAAGAACAGTTAAGAGGAGAGTCCAGAGCAGCATAATAAGTCCAAAGTGTGGCCCTTTATGTGGGTTGGAAAGTTAATGAGCTGCTAGAAGCCACAGCTGTCGAGGCAGGATGTGAAGTCTCTGGTGAGGGAGTTGTTGTCTTCATCCATATGAATGTTGAAGTCTCCAAGCAGAATAATGTTGGGTGAAAGAGCTGAGAGATGGGCGATTAGAGCAGCAAAGTCATTTATAAAAGAGTTGTTGATTTTGGGCGGACGGTAGAAAGTGGCAACAATGGTGGGGGTAGGGCTGGAGAGTAGACACACAGTGTGCTCAAAGGAGGGAGAGGGAGGTGTGTGAACCGGCGTGACCTTCCAGTTCTCACGGTGAATTATCGCGAGACCTCCTCCGCGGCCGGACTCGCGGGATTTGGTGATGTAAACAAACCCCGGTGGGGTATATTCATTCAGGTGGAAAAAGTCATTTTGTTGTTGCCACGTTTCTGTTAGACAAATAAAATCTAGCTTACGGTCAGATATTAGGTCTTGAATAAGCTGACCTTTGCCAATAAGTGAGCGAACGTTCAGAAGGCCAAACTTTACGGAGGAGGAGTTTGTAGCGACCGGAGCATTAGCCGACCGAACTAGGCCAGCTAACATGCTACTACTGTTAGCGGACCAAGTATTGCGGCGTGTGGAATGGTGAGAGTCCGACCAGATGGAGTTTATGGGGTTAGACTTGTCAGCGTGGAGTCTACGGCAGGAGCCACGGTGAATGTATCTCCGGCGAGGATGGAAGGCAATGTCCTGAAGAGGGAGCACAGGTGGCACGGCTGGTAGGAAACGAAGGTGAAGGTGCTCGACCGCTGAGTAATGGAGAAGGCCAGACGCCGGGTGGTGGTGGTGGATGAGCAGCTGGAGAGTCCAAAGCAGAGCAGGCAGCAGGTAAATCCTAATGAACCACATGGCTGATAATGAGACGGATCAGAGACTTGGTGTAGTGGAAAAAAACTGAATAAAACAGAAAAAAAAAAAAAAAAGCACGACGAGCATCGGCAGCCAGGATGCGCCAGCGTTCGCTCACCAGAAGTCTGCTTTAAACCTCTTCATAGCACTGAAACTGCCCTGCTGAAGGTCTTTAATGAATTTTTCTTAACCACTGATACCGGTGATTCTGTGCTGCTTGTCCTGTTGGACCTCACAGCCACCTTTGACACCATCGTCCATGAGATCCTCATTGCTAGGTTGGAGCAGTGGGTGGGCATCACAGGGTCAGCCCTCAATTGGTTTAGATCTTACCTCTCTGACAGATCCTTTTGTGTCTCCATCAAGGATTTTAGTTCTGCAGTGGCAGAGCTTAAATGGGGGGTTCCGCAGGGGTCCATCCTGGGTCCCCTCCTATTCTCTTTATACCTGCTGCCGCTTGGTACTATTTTCCGGAAACACAACATGCCCTTCCACTTCTACGCCGATGACTGTCAAATTTACTTCTCCCTAAGACACAATGGTACATGCTCTATTCAACCTCTGCTCGACTGCCTGGCTGACATCAGGGACTGGATGGCTTTAAATTTCAATGAAAAGTCTGAAGTCATGTTGTTCCCTCCCAACGACACGATCACAAACCACTGTATCGACCTCTCCACTCTAACCCTGTAAAAAAAACAAAGAGTCACTAATCTGGGAGTGATAATGAACACTTCCCTGAAACTTAACAGTCACGTAAACATGATTGTTAAATCATGTTTCTTCCAACTGAGGCGGCTGTCTAAACTGAAGCCCATATTGTCCAAAAATAACTTGGAGACAGTAATACATGCATTCATTACATCTAGGCTTGATTACTGCAATTCACTCCTGTTTGGTATCAGTCAAACCTCCATTGCACGACTACAACTGGTCTAGAATGCAGCAGCCCAATTTTTAACCAGTACAGGCAAAAGAGAGCACATTACACCAGTTTTGGCTTCACTGCACTGGTTACTGGTTCACTTTCGAATCCAGTTCAAAATACTCCTGTATGTCTAC
>NC_056519.1:164627-174582 GCF_014905685.2 Nematolebias whitei | reverse complement strand
CATCTCTCTGATCTGCTACAACCGTATGTCCCACCACGTTCCCTGAGGTCAGCGGACCAGTTGCTCCTCACAGTTCCAGGAACTCATCTTAAGCGCAGAGGTGACAGGGCCTTCTCTGTAGCAGGACCAAGACTCTGGAACGAGTTACCTCGGCTTGTCAGACAGGCCCTCTCCCTCTCGGTTTTCAAGTCCCGTTTAAAAACCCACTACTATTCGGTAGCTTTCAACACCAGATGATCTGTGTTTTGAACCTGTATGCTCCACACTGGTTAGTCATCATTATCTGCATCGTTTTTATGTCTATTTCTGATTTACGTCATTTTGTATTTTGCTTTGTGTGTTACCTGTTGTTCTGTCTGTACAGCACTTTGGTTGGCCTTGTCGTTGTTTTAAGTGCTCTATAAATAAAATGGTATGGTATAGTATGGCCATCTTTTGGACAACTGTCAAGTCAGCAGTCTTCTCCAAGGTTGTGTAGCCTACAGAACTAGACTGAGAGACCATTTAAAGGCCTTTGCAAGTGTTTTGAGTTAATTAGCTGATTAGAGTGTGACACCAGGTGTTTTAGCATTAGCCAGGTGGAAATGACAAAGTCACACATTCGCAGTCCGTTCAGTTTTTCACCGTCAGATAAAAACAAACAGATCAAGCATTTACATGCACTCCGTTCGGGTAATGAATAGTTGTAAACCACCCGTTTCGTTCTGATCACAAATTCTTTCGGATCACGCTGAATAAACAAAAAATAACCCTAACAGGGTGTTTACATGACGCGTTTTTATTCCGAATGGCCATTTGATCCGATTAATTATGTCCATGTATACATAGCTTTGAGGGAAATATTCCTGAGAGATCCAATAATTTTGTGCCTTTTTATGATTTTTTTTTCAGCTGAATTAACTAACAGATTATTTAATGGGTATTCAAGTGAATTCAGGATTTCATGATAAAGCCCCTAGTATACTCCGCGTACGTCCGTTCACACGTACGTACGCGTGTACTGTACGCACAGGGTTCAGACTTGATACTCGAGCGTCCATCCTGAGCAGCTGCAGAGCAGCTTCACAGACGAGGGGCGTTTACCTTCGGGACAAATTGAGGTCGCCAATTGGTCATTTGCTGACATGCCTACTGGATTGATTGGCAGGTCGGGGGAAAAAAAACGAGTGCTGGCAGTCTCAGTTGCAGCGGTGTTCTGTGTTTATATGTTGTTAATAAAGTTCTAAAAATTAAAAAATAACAGGGAGCGCTTGTCCTGCAGCCCACACATCAGACCAGCCCACCAGGAAATCTCCAGACCCTCCCACAGCCACGCTGGACCTGAGTTTAATTCTCTCGTGACAAATTCCTTCATTTCTCACCATTTCAGTCATGGCTTCAATGGAGGAAGAGATCACTGCCTCTTGGCAAAAAAAAACGAAAGAAAAGGCCAGATCAGGGATGAAGAAGGGGAATTTAATACATTGGTGTCTCATACAAAACAGTCCGTCGCTGGGCAGGTTATTGTGCGACACCGCGTACGCGGTCGTAAAAATTGAGCTTTGCACAGACATGCCCTGGGGGGTGCGCTTGTACCTCCGCGTACGTACGTGCATACATCCGTGTATGGACGTATGCGGGAGTATACTGGGGGCTTAAAGCCGGCACCGTTTATTTATTTTTTTAACCCTTCACTGATAAAAAAAAAAAAGACATTATTTTTTTAATACGTAAAATGTTTTTAAAAATTATTTCCACCCTTAGGCAGCACGGTGGCGCAACTGGTAGAGCTGCTTCTGCTCAGCGCGCAGGTCCCTTGTTCAAATCCCGGTCTGGGGGCCTTTCTGGGTGGAGTTTGCATGTTCTCTCCGTGCATGCGTGAGTTTTCTCTGGGTCCTCTGGTTTCTTCCCACAGACCAAAAACATGCATATTAGGCTGACTGGTAACTCTAAAAAAATTGTCCCCAGGTATGAGTAAGAGAGTGAATGGTTGTTTATCTCGTTTGTCTCTGTGTCCCTGTGATGGACTGGAGACCTGTCAAGGGTGTACCCCGCCCCACGCACAGTGATTTCCAGACATGGGCACCGGCAACCCCCATGACCCAAAATTGAAAAAGCAGATAAAAGATAATGGATGGATGGTTTCCACCCTCCATCCCAGACCCGTCCTGGTCTGCCCATCTGCCAGGATTGGGGTTCGGCCTTCATGATCAATTGAGGCTGGGGTCTGGGCAACGGCCTTCTGAGTCATCAGCTCGTATGATCCTCTGTGGTGACCAGCGGAGCTTGGAGCCCACAGAGCCTGCAAGGTTGGGATCCAGAGCCCAAGCCCCTAGTCGGTACCACAAAGGATCTTTCGCGGTGACCGGCGAAGCCCGAAGCAGGGGAAATGACGCCCTGCACAGCCTGAGGGGGCTCCAAAGCTCTGGTGGAGAGGACCGGAAAAAGTCAGGGACCGGCGGAGCTCCATCTAGCTCGCTCGGAATTTAATCGTCATCTACCAAGCACAAAAAACACCTGCACTTCAGCATTAGACCACGGTGTTGTCATTGTTGTTTTTAACGTCTTTAAAATGGGTCCAGTCGCTCCTCGAGCTTGAGTACCGGTAATTGCAAATAGCAGATTGAGTGTTAAGAAAAATTCTCAACCCCCTCTACTAACTCCTCCCCCTGACTAATCAGTGACCAACAGTGTTCTGACGCCATTTTTTGGTGCCGGCTCGGCCCGCTTGGTACTCTGAGAAGAAGGGACTAAAAAGGTGCCGTTTCCACGAAAAGTGCTAGTGGAAAAGGGCTTGGAAGCGTACCAAACTGAGTCGAGTTGTGCTGAAGAGGAGCTGTGGAAAAGGCCCTGTTGGTGTACGGCTTTTTTCTCTGCTCACTAAGCCTCATTTACATGCTGTTAGGCTTCCTTCAGACACCTCACACTTTGTTGCCATGATGGCATATCAACTCATTCATCAACTGTGTGAATTGAGGGCCATTTTTTGTTGCTCACTGCTTCTCTTCCTTGTATTTGTGGAAAAGGAAGTGTTATTAATTAAACATTTTCCATAAATGCCTACATTCATGCTAGTTTAGGCTGCATCTTTTAGTGCTAATAAGAACTTCTTATGTGCACAGTTGGAAAGGTAAAAGTGTGTTTTAGCTGACCTGCCTGTTCTGTTTGTACTTTTGTTGGTGCAGTTCCAATGACAGGTTTCACCCAGAGAGCCACTATTGACCCTGACCTCAACGAGATTCATGTCCTTTCTGGTCTCAGCAAAGACAAAGACAAGCGAGAGGAGAATGTGCGCAACTCCTTCTGGATCTACGACATAGCTCGCAACAACTGGTAGGATGGATAAATGCACCTTATATTTTGATTTGCATCTGTAATCATAACCACAGCAACTGTCACAGGAAATTGTTAGACACCGAGCAACTTGTAGCTGATGTTTTCACCACAACAAATAGTGTCGCTCGCATGCAAACACTCAGCTAACATGCTCATAACACTCAACAGGTTTCAAGAAACATTTTTACAGAAAATTAAACTTAAACTTATGGCTTATCTTAAATAAATAAACACATTTGTATATTTCCATGCCTAACAAGGAGAACACAATACTTTGTTAAAAAACAGTCACGAGCTGCTATCCAACAATTGGCACCTGCCAACTTACTATTAAAAATGCTGTTTTGCATGGTGTTTATTCCTGGAGGTCTATGCACAAATCAAATGTTTATACATTACTTGAGTTTTCCTGTTTTTTTTTAGCTCTAGAACAGGCCTTAACTCGACAAAGCATAGACTCCAGCTGAGAGAGGTCAACTCTTAGTTTCCATTTTTTGTCCTCTGTCATGAATTGAAGAGGGGAAATTGGAAATGCCTTCTGGCTGTGCATGTTTTGAGCAAAACTTGAAAATAAGTGAGGTAGTGACTTGCATTTTATTGTGCGGCTGCATCTAAAGTAAGAATGGTCACTATTGAAAATTGGGTTGCCACATCAAAATTCAAGATGGCTGCCACTATATACACCATTACAAAGCCCTTTAAAACAGTCACAGCTGCAACAAAGTGCTGTACAGTAGTCTCTCGTTTATTGCAGGGGTTCCGTACCCTGCCCCCTTCCGCGATAAGTGGAAAAACCACAAAGTAGGAATATAGTAGTTCAAGTTCAAGTACACTTTAGTGTTATTACCATCTCATGGTACAGTGAGGAAAATAAGTATTTGAACACCCTGAGACTTTGCAAGTTCTCCCACTTAGAAATCATGGAGGAGTCTGAAATTTTCATCTTAGGTGCATGTCCACTGTAAGAGACATAATCAAAACAAAAAAAATCCAGAAATCTCAATGTATGATTTTTTTAAAAACAATTTATTTGTGTGTTACTGCTGTAAATAAGTATTTGAACACCTGCCAATCAGCAACGATTCTGGCCCTCAAAGACCTGTTAGTCTGCCTCTAAAAAGTCCACCTCCACTCCACTTATTCTTCTTTTTTTTTTTTTTTTTTTTGATGGCCTCCCTTCTCCCCTTACAGCCATCCTCTCCACACCATTATTATGAAATATTTATTCTAGTGATTATCTAGTGTAGGTTTTTTTTTTTTTAATACGATAGAAAGAAAGAAAAGACTAAGTAAGACTCCAAAATATAAGAAATATACACAAAGAGAGCACACGGCAAAACACCCGGCCACTGTCTGTTCACCTGCAAAGAACATGACAAAACACAGCAACAAAATACATATGTATAAAGAACTTAAAATATTCATGGCTTTGCAGTAAGTTTCCATAAATATATATACCCATACCTACGCCTATATACATACTTACATACACATGAATATACATTCATATACATATCTATATATCTATATATCTACATATAAAGCCTACATAAGCATCCCTGCATCTATTTGTGTGTGGTTGTGAGCATGCGTAAGTGTATAAGGATTCTCTAATAGAACATTTAATAGTAACTGTGAAGCAGCAGAGACCCGACCCCCAAGACCAGAGGCAGACAAAAAAGGGGGGACCAGAGCCCAAGACCCCCACGAGGGACCCCGACCGCGGAGCCCCCAGGGCCACCCACACAGGACGAACCACTCACCCATCCCCCAGATCGGACCACAGGGGAGAACCGGAAGATCCCCACCAGCGACCACATACAGTGACCCCCCGGGGCCAACAGCGACAAACTCATAGGCCCCCGCCGGAACCCGCCGCACCGATGCAGTTCCAGGCCCGGGCACCGAGGCCCGGGCACCGAGGCCCGGGCACCGAGGACGCACACCACCCAGGCCAAGGCCTGACAGGGCCAGAGGACCCGAGCCCCACCAGGCAGACACCAGGCCGAGCCGACACACGCCCAAGCACCCAGCCCCTGACACCAAGGGCCCCAAGCGCGCCGGCAGGCAAGGGCACACCCCACCAGGGGGCCGCGCGATAGGGGCGCGATGCCAAGCACCCCCAGTTGAATCAAAGAGGGTGCAGTCCGAGTCTTGGCTTAACAAATACCCATTCATACACAGACACAATCACACAGTCCCAGCCTCATTCTCACACTCACTCACTCAAAGACATACAATAACGATACATTTCATTCTTATTCCCGATACACACTCTATACCCCCCAGGTCCAAGACATGTACCCGCCCTCTACGGGGGCAGCCCATGCCCAAACCCAGGAGGTAAACCCATTCATTCTCGAGCAGAGAGGAGCCAATATCCCAGACCCGGCCCAGGCCACACCCAGCCGACAGGACACCCCCCGGCACGAAGAGGTCATGCATACGGGCCCTCAGGTGGTCTGTGGCGGCGAATGTGGGTCACCGATCTGGTACCCTGGCTGTGCTGGGGTGGGCGCGGGGGCTTGGGGTTCTGGGGGCTTGTCGCCCCTGGGCTTGGGCCTGTGGGGATTGAGGATCTTGGGCTCTGGCGGGCGGGTTGCCGGGCTCTGGGCCGGCTTGCGCTCTGGTGCCCGGTTCTGGGCAGGGGCCTTCGGCTCGCTGGTGGGTTGTGGGTTCATGGGCTGGGGGATTGGGTGTTTGGGGGCGTGACCAGTGGCTCCTAAGAGGGGGTCGTTTGACCCAGCCTAGGTGTCTAGTGTGCTATGTGTTTTGAGAGATGTCCGAATGAGGGGTGGGTGTAGTATTTCTTCTGGGGTGGGGACTGGGGGGATGTCCTTGGGGGCGGCCCGGGACTGTGCATGGCCGACTGGCTGGCGCCTTTCCTGTGGTGGGGCCTCGCTCCCGCTGCTTCCTGGCTCTGTCGGCGGTTGGGCGGGCGCTCTTGGCCGGGTCGTCCTGGTGGGGTTTGGCTTCATCTGGTGGCGGGCTGACTGCGGTTTGTGGGGGTCTTGGCGGCCCTCGGGTGTGTGGGCTGCTGGTACTGCTTCTGGCAGCCCTCGGGGCTCTGTCCCTCTCTGGTCTGGAGCTCAGCGGGCCTGGCGGTCAGTCCAAATGGAGAGGTGTCTTGGCCTCAATCCCTGGGTGGACCTTGGGGAACTGAGGGGGGCTGTTGGGTCAGTGGGGGAGCTGACTCCCTGTGGGAGCATTTGTTCTCACAGTTATATTTCTCCCCATCCCTCACCATGCACGTCCACCCTCTTCATTTCAATTCCACACATTTAGGGTTGTTTGGGCTCGGGTGTGCTGCAACAATTTTACATCTTTGTTGACCATTGCCACCTGGGACTCAATTTTATTGTACACCTTAGACATTCATTCATAACATCCTCATGACATTCACATATATGAACTTGAGGTGGGCACATGGCTATGGGTGGTGGGATGACCTACTCTTGCCCCCTGTGCCTGTATTCACTTACAATGGTTGCATTTAGACACTAGGGTTTGGATAGAGTTGGGGTGGAGGGGAAACTGGCATCATGCCAGCCTTTGCTCCTTCTTCTTTTTAATGGCACTATACAACAACACACATCAACAGCACATCTAGGGGTGGGGGTGTATGTGTCGGGGTTTTATTATTATTTTTTTTTTTTTTCCTCACCCCCCTAGTTCCCTAACTGCCATTCCGGGGGTGGGGTCCGGGAGAAGGGCAGGCCGTCGGGTGTTGACCAGGACTATGTGGGGGTTCGGGGTCTGGGGGATTGCCGTGGGCGGTGCTGGCGCTGTGCTCTCCCTGGGGTTGTTTGGACCCCCTGAGCTTGGCTCTTGGATGCCATGGTTGGCCCGCTGGCCGGGGTGGCTGCCGGGGCCTGGCGGTCGGTCGGCTGGGGGCGCGCGCTTTGTTGTTGGCAGTGTGTGGGGGTGGTCGGTGGTGTGTCCACTTATTCTAAATTAGAAGCACCTGTTTGAGGTTGTTAGCTGCATAAAGACACCTGTCCACCCCACACAATCAGTAAGACTCCAACTACGAACATGGCTAAGACCAAAGAGCTGTCCAAAGACACCAGAGACAAAGTTGTAGACCTCTACAAGGCTGGAAAGGGCTACGGGGCAATTGCCAAACAATTTGGTGAAAAAAGATCAACTGTTGGAGCAATTATTAAAAAATGGAAGACGCTAAACATGACTGTCAATCTCCCTCGGACTGGGGCTCCATGCAAGATCTCACCTCATGGTGTATCAATTATCCTAAGAAAAGTGAGGAATCAGCCCAGAACTACACGGAAGGAGCTGGTCAATGACCTGAAGAGAGCTGGCACCACTGTTTCCATGGTTACTGTGGGTAATACACTAAGACGTCATAGTTTAAAATCATGCATGGCACGGAAGGTTCCCCTGCTTAAATCAGCACACGTCCAGGCCCATCTTAAGTTTGCCCATGACCATTTGGATGATCCAGAGGAGTCATGGGAGAAAGTTCAATGGTCAAATGAGACCAAAATAGAACTTCTTGGTCTTAATTCCACTCGCCGTGTTTGGAGGACGAAGAATGATGAGTACCATCCCAAAAACACCATCCCTATTGTGAAGCATGAGGGTGGAAGCATCATGCTTTGGGGGTGTTTTTCTGCACATGGGACAGCACGACTGCACTGTATTAAGGAGAGGATGACCGGGGCCATGTATTGTGAGATTTTGGGGAACAACCTCCTTCCCAGTCTTTAATGTATTTTGGGGTTTAAAAGCCACTGGGACGTTGTATTTAGAAAATAAACGTCTCAGTTTCTCTGATACTCCCTCAACATACGGACCGGAGGTCATTCCGTATATTGATGATGTGATCCATTCCTCCACACAGATCTTCTCTAGATCAGCCAGGTTACTGGGCTGTCGCTGAGAAACACGAAGTTTGAGCTCCCTCCAAAGATTTTCTATAGGGTTTAGGTCTGGAGACTGGCTAGGCCACTCCAGAACCTTGATATGCTTCTTACGGAGCCACTCCTTGGTTCTCCTGGCTGTGTGCTTCGAGTCATTGTCATGTTGGAAGAGCCAGCCACGACCCATCTTCAATGCTCTAACTGAGGTTCATCCCAAAGATCCAGTCCCCCGGCACAAACAGAGTAATATTGTGTATGTTGTTCAGTGTCAAGAGGGTGATCAGTCTTACATCGGGGAAACTAAACAGCCACTGGCCAAAAGGATGGACCAGCACAGAAGATCAACATCATCAGGCCAGGACTCTGAGGTCTACACTCATCTCCAGGTCAGAGGTCACTCTTTCAGGGATGAAGATGTTCACATCCTGGACAGAGAGGAACGACGGTTTGAGAGAGGAGTAAAGGAGGCCATCTTTGTGAAAAGAAACCGTCCATCATTAAACAGAGGTGGAGCCTCCATGTTCAACTGTCCCCCTCTTACAATGCTGTGATTGCTAGTATCACTCAACCCCCTGTGAATAGTAAACAGCCATCAGTGTGCTAATGATCCATTGTTAGGCTGATGGTCCTTCTTGACTATGTGAGCGACTAGTTTTGGTTGTCAGCAGCAAACTGGTTGATCCACTCTGAGAAGGTGCTATTTAAGAGACTGAGCTGAATACAGCACTTCAGACTGAGGAAGTCTTTCGATTGAGAGTCGAAACATATCTACATTTTTTTTTGCTTTGTTTTGTTTTTTATTTTTATTTTTTTATGTCCAGAGGACCAGATTGAACGTTTTTGGATTTTCTACCTGGATTATTGTGCATGCATCAGGAAATCCAGTTATAATTTTAGTTTCTTTATCAAGTTTCCAACATGTGGTTTAAAAGAGAGATGTGCATCGACCAAAATTCGCAAGTATTTGTAAGAAACTACAAACTCAGTAGGAACACCGTGCATGGATGAGATAGGAGGAAGCGTTGCTGGCACCGACTTGCTGTTGGTTTTGTCAACATTTAGCACCAATTTGAGATTGAATAAGTCTGACTGCATGATGTCAGATGCAGACTGTAGAAGCTGGAAAACCTTTGAAACGGTGTTAGCTCGGTAATAAACAACAGTATCGTCGGCATAGAGATGCAAGGGTGTGTCAGGAATTTTTTTACATTATTTATATAAATTGTAAAAAGAGTTTGACCTAAAACTGAGCCTTGTGGCACACCATTGGTGACCGTTGGGTAGCTAGATGAAGTACTGTTATGTTGACCACATTGCCTCCAACCTGAGAGACAGTTTGAGAACCATCCAACATTGTGATCTGAGAAGCCAGTATCTGATATCTTGTGGCAAAAGATGTCATGATCTACAGTATCAAAGGCTTTGGACAGGTCTAAGTAAAGTGCAGCACAGTAATCCTTAGTGTCCAAAACTTCAACAAAATCATTAAAAACTTTAGCGAAGCAGTCGTTGTGCTGTGTTGTTTCCTGAAGCCAGACTGGAGAGAAGATAAAATATTCAGAGTCCAAATATTTCTTGACTTGAGTATTTATCAGTTTTTATAAAACCTGGGCTAAAATACAGAGTTTGGAGATTGGTGGATAATTGTTCGTTATCTGAGCCGTGCACTGTTTATACAGACAGTTTTATAGATGGAGGGGGCAGAGACATCTGAGCCCTGCGCTGTTTGTACTGACAGTTTTTGAGTGTGTGTGTGTTTT
>NC_056519.1:156669-164527 GCF_014905685.2 Nematolebias whitei | reverse complement strand
GGTCAGCATGAAGGTCCAGCATGAGGGAAAAGGCTGCTTTCAGCTTTTCAGCTAGTACACCTGTATTGCGAGCCGTTAGTTTAGCGTTACGTCAGTGCTGACAGGTGGTTGGGGGTTTCAATAGACGGGGCGCTCGTTTCTGCTGATGGAGCGGGGTGCCCCACTTGTATAATGGTAAGGGAAACACTGCAGTCAACATGTGTTTTGTGGACTTGGAGAAGGTGTTTGACCTTGCGCAGTGATTGCCGGACATGGGCACCGGCGACCCCCGTGACCCAAAATGGAAGAAGTGGGTAAAATATGATGGATGGATGGATGAATAGTTTGTTGTTTTTCTATTAAATGACCTGCAGGCACATTTTTAGTACATATCTCTAAAACACAGAATTGTTTGTTTGTTTGTCCCCCCGTTCTGTGTGTGTTTCTATTAGGTCGTGTGTGTACAAGAATGATCAGGCTGTGAAGGAAAACACCAGTAAAACTGTGCAGGAAGAGGAGCCGTGTCCACGCTTTGCACACCAGCTGGTCTACGATGAGATGCACAAAGTAACAACCAGCACCAAATCACTCCAAATCACTCCAAACATTTCTCATCAGTTCATTCACATTCTCTGACTCTACTCCACCTTTTTACCACATTCAATGGTCAACCTCATAGTGCTGACAGAAAAATCTTGTATTGACACATTGTAAAACTCTTTATCAATGAAAGACAAATACTGTAAAATCTACAAGTTTTAGGAAATATGAACTAGGGCTGAAAAATTGATTACATTTGCGGTATCGCAATATCATAAATGAAGATTTTCTAATCACAAAGGCTGCAATTTGACTGGTTACGTGACTTGCGAGTGAGTGGAGAAAAGCAGAGCAGGGTGCATGAGAATTCAACACTGCGTTTTAACTTTAACCGGTTGCACAGTGGCGTCAGACTCGACAGAAGCAGCCACATCTGAAAGTTTGGCTATAAAAAAGAAGACACTGCACAACGACATGTATTGTGCAGAACCTGCCTTGCTGCTGTTGCTACCTCTTGAGGTAACGCCACAAATATTTATTAACACTTAAAAAAACACCACTAAGCCATTTATGATAGTTGCATGGCTAGAATGCCAACGACCAGTGCTTCAACTTCAAGTAGGCAAAGTACCAGCCGACATGGATCACTGGCCGAACTGTTTGAAGGTATTACTTCGTATGAACATAATTCAAAACGGCATGTAGAAATAACTCGAACAATAACAGCGTTCATAGTAAAAGACATGATACCCATTAATAAAGTGACCAAGTCTGGCTTACAGCTTTGGTAAACACAGTGGATAAGCGGTACAGAACGCCCTGGCGCACACATTTTAGCCAAGTTGCTATCCCGGCGCTACACAAAAAATGCAGAAACAGAGTTGCAGCGGAGCTGAAAACTGTGGAGTTTTTTCAACTGAAACTGATTTATACCATACCATACCATTTTATTTATAGAGCACTTAAAACGGCGACAAGGCCAACTAAAGTGCTGTACAGACCGAATAACAGGTAACACACAAAGCAACATAGAAAATGAAGTAAATCAGAAATATAGACATAAAAACGATGCAGATAATGACGATTAACCAGTGTGGAGCATACAGGATCAAACACAGATCATCTGGTGTTGAATACTACTGAATAGTAGTGAGTTTTTAAACGGGACTTGAAAACCGAGAGGGAGAGGGACTGTCTGACAAGCAGAGGTAACTCGTTCCAGAGTCTTGGTCCTGCTACAGAGAAGGCCCTGTCACCTCTGCACTTAAGACGAGTTCCTGGAACTGTGAGGAGCAACTGGTCCGCTGACCTCAGGGAACGTGTTGGAACATACGGTTGTAGCAGATCAGAGAGATAAGGAAGGACGAAACTGTTCAGTGATTTGTAGACATATTTTGAACTGGATTCGAAAGTGAACCGGTAACCAGTGCAGTGAGGCCAAAACTGGTGTAATGTGCTCTCTTTTGCCTGTACTGGTTAAAAATCGGGCTGCTGCATTCTGGACCAGTTGTAGTCGTACTATGGAGGTTTGACTGATGCCAAACAGGAGGGAATTGCAGTAATCAAGCTTAGATGTAATGAATGCATGTATTACTGTCTCCAGGTTCTTTTTGGACAATATGGGCTTCAGTTTAGACAGCCGCCTCAGTTGGAAGAAACATGATTTAACAGTCATGTTTACATGATTAAGTTTTAGGGAAGGGTCCATTATCACTCCCAGATTAGTGACTCTTTGTTTTTCTTAAGGGGTCAGAGCAGAGAGGTCGATGCAGTGGTTTGTGATTGTGTCATTGGGAGGGAACAACATGACTTCAGACTTCTTTTCATTGAAACTTAAGAAATTTAAAGCCATCCAGTCCCTGATGTCAGCCAGGCAGTCGAGCAGAGTTTGAATAGAGCATGTACCATTGTGTCTTAGGGGGAAGTAAATTTGACAGTCATCGGCGTAGAAGTGGAAGGGCATGTTGTGTTTCCGGAAAATAGCACCAAGCGGCAGCAGGTATAAAGAGAATAGGAGGGGACCCAGGATGGACCCCTGCGGAACCCCCCATTTAAGCTCTGCCACTGCAGAACTAAAATCCTTGATGGAGACACAAAAGGATGTCAGTGAGGTAAGATCTGAACCAATTGAGGGCTGATCCTGTGACGCCCACCCACTGCTCCAACCTAGCAATGAGGATTTCATGGTCGATGGTGTCAAAGGCGGCTGTGAGGTCCAACAGGACAAGCAGCACAGAATCACCGGTATCTGTGGTTAAGAAAATGTCATTAAAAACCTTCAATAGGGCAGTTTCAGTGCTATGGAGAGGTTTAAAGCCAGACTGGAATATGTCTAAGATGGTGTGACCCTCCAGGAAGCACTTCAACTGGGACTCGACTATTTTATCCAGTACTTTAGAAATAAATGGAAGTTTGGAGACAGGCCAGAAGTTGGAAACGACTGAGGGGTCAAGGTTTGTTTTTTCAGGAGAGGCTGGACGGCAGCATGTTTAAAGGATTTTGGCACCACGCCAGTGGATAAACTACTGTTTACTATATCAAGAATGGACGGACCTAGAGTAGGAAAAACCTCCTTTAATAGTCGAGGGGGGACCACATCAAAGGGGGAGCCAGAAGGTTTCAAGCTGCACATGACCTGCTCTAGAGAAGATAGTGATGGGTTCAAAATGGTCAAATGGAGCTACAGATTGAGGTGGGATGGATGGGTCATGAGTTGGAGGGGAAATGAGAGCCCTGGTGGTGCAATTTTTTCCAAAAAGAAATGTAAGAAGTTGTCGCACAGCTCAGTCGAGGCTTCCAGAGGTGATGGTTCAGTGAGGTGGAGATCAGAGTTTAGGGTGGAGAAGAGGACACGTTGGTTGTGAGAGTTTGAGGTTATGATATCCGAGAAGTCTTTGGATTTAGCAGCTTTCACTGCTTTCTGATAACGGCGCCATCTCTCCTTAAGTATTTGAAAAGAGACCTGCAGCCTGTCTTTCCTCCACTTTCGCTCCGCCCTCCTACATTGCTGCCTAACGGCCTTGGTGACGTCACTCAGCCAAGGTTCTGCTCTCAGTTTTGATTTTTGGTTTTAACAGGCGCAACATGATCCAGAGTCTTTAATCAGACGGAGTTGAACTGGGATGTCAGCTCCTCAGTGGTGGAAAGAAACACTGGGGGCTGAATGATCATTTCAGAGTTATAAACATCTGTGAAACGTGTGGCAGTGAAGTGGTTAATGGTCTGGCTGCGACGTGCAGGAATGCACGGCTTAAGAGTTAGATGGGGGAGGGTAAACTCAAACCGGACTGACATGTGGTCTGAAAAAACATTATCACCAATAACAAGATTATTAACAGTCACATCATGAGTTAAAACAAGGTCCAGTGTATGTCCACGCTCTTGGGTGGGACCGTTTACATGCTGCGTTAGATTAAATGAGTCCAATAAATCTAAAAAGTCCTTAACCAAGGGCTTCTCAGGACAGCACGTGCAAATTAAAGTCCCCAATAATGAAAACATGCTCATATTTTTGTGTGATTTCAGCCAAGAAATCAGAAAACTCATTTATGAAATCCTTAGATCGAGGTGGGCGGTAGACGAGTGCAAATAACGTCGGAGGTGAATGTCCAAGTTCAAAGACGCTCAGCTCAAAGCTGGCGCGGGAAACTGGGATGGGCAGTTGTTTACAGTCAAAAGTTGATTTGAATATTGTTAATAATCCACCACCGTGCCGGCCTGATGGCCATGGGACGTTAAAACACAAACAGTTCGGTGGCAGTAATTCCGTCAAGGCGCTGGACTCACCCGGAGACATCCAAGTCTCTGTGATGCACAAAAAGTCCAACTCTTGCTCTTGAAAGTAATCCCTGAGGATAAAAGTTTTGTTTGTAACAGATCTTGCATTGACCAAACACATCCGGATACTGTCCAAAGTGGATCCAGCAGCGGTGGAGGGAGCGCGAATCAATGGCCGCAGGTTTTCAATAACAGCCCCTCCGTTGTTTACCTGGTCCGGGCACGCGGGAAGTTGGCGATTGAAACCATGACCACCAGCTGGAGAGGAAGATGCAGCGCGCAGAGTTTTTAGCTTTACCAGCCGCCCAGCTTGTTTTCCCCGGTGTCTGAAGCGATGTCTCCGGGCAGGGAGGTGAGGAGTGCAGCATAGGTAAGCTGGCACATCCGCCAGCAGGGGGGGAGGGAGGGGGGGGGGGGTCCTGAGGTACGCTCATATTGGTCCAAATAAACGACACCGACCGCAGAAAACCAAGATCCAGAAGCTGTTGTCGGTCATACATCAGCAGTGAGTTTATATCACAGATAAAAAAATGAACAAAACAAAAATAATCCGAACACCATCAGCAGAGGTGGATTGCAAGCCATGTACATGGGCGCCATCTTACCGAAAGTGATTTATTGATTGTGTTCATTGAAAAATATATGAGAAAAAGACTATGAAAAATAATCGCGTATTAAATCACATTTGCAATATTGAAGTAAATAATTGCCATTAGAACATTTTCCAAAATTGTTCAGCCTTAATATGAACCCAAGCTGCGTTGGTTGTTTGGATTTTGAACTGAAAACAAATGGAAAGCATTCAGTCTTTTTTTGTTTGATTACGATATAAAATAATTTTGACACAAATTGAAATCATCTTTATTAATGAATGGAATGCATAACTTATTATAAGTACTTGATATGAGGTCCGGGAGTTGTCAGCCGGTGCGCAGCTCGGACCGACTATGTTTAAAACTTTTAAATATTTCCAGTTTTTGGATGAAAACAAAAGTCAAACTTGGCCTTCTGTTTTAGTTAAAGGAAGACACAAAAATGTGTTTATAGGAACATTGTGGAAGAAATCTTTAATGACATATACATTAACTTAAGCTTAGGCTGTAGTACTAAATAAAGAAGATCGCGACTAAAAGGTACATGAAGTACATATTTTAGTTTTTTAATGTTTTTACCACTGAATTCAATACATCAGTTCTTGCTGCTTACAAGTAGATCAGACCAAATTGTTTTAATTTTTTCATCCCTAAATAGTCGATGAATACATTTCTGAAGCATTTTCTCTGTTGATAATCCATATTGTGTGAAACTGATCACAGTTTGTGCGCACAAAGTAAAATTAATTTTGTACTTTAGGCAGTTCAGTTGGTTTTCTCTTTTCCAGTTCAGCTTTGAAAAGTGTTTAATGTTCTGTTGGTTTTCAGGTGCATTACCTGTTCGGTGGAAACCCTGGGAAGTCATGTTCTCCTAAGATGCGCTTGGATGACTTCTGGTCCCTCAAACTGTGTCGACCCTCCAAGGAATACCTGCTTCGCCACTGCAGATACCTCATCAGAAAATACAGGTGTGCAGCTTTTTTTTTGTTTGTTTTAACCATTGTTGCTTCTTCCACTCTCACACTGTTCTGTGCATAGTCTTTGTTTTAAAGGGTCGCTTCAATACTTGAGGAACCCTTCACACTGGATGACAACCCTACAATGCTTTCCATGACCTTTTAGACTGGCCTACTGTAAATTTGGAAAACTTTATTCAGTGTAAAGTCAGTGTAGTGTTTGTGTATGAACAACAGATCCATCTTATCACTTTTCTTCTGGTTGCACTTTCTGTTGAGCAGTGTTTTCTCATTAGTGATGCCTGTTGTTCAGGAGGAGAACTAAGGCAGCATCAGCATAAACGACAACAAACGCTTAAAGGGTGCCTCATCTTGATCCTGTGGATCAGCTCATATTGCTGAAAGAATAAGTCAACTTACAAAGTCCATGCTCAATAATCCAGATACAATCCAACAATTTTCAGTCGGGTCATCTGGACAGTTTTTTTTTTTTTTTTTCTGAAACGTTTCACCTTCTATCCAGAAGGCTTCATCAGTCAAGGAAATACACAACACAAAACTGATTCTTCCCCCAAACATCTTACTCCAAAGTGGAACAAACCAGTTATGTTGGTGCTAAGATGGTGTCTTTGGCACGCCCCCTCCTCCATTGCCAGCCCTTTCCCTCATCAACAGTCAACTTGTTTTATTATTATGGTAGAAAATACATTTTGCTGCCAAGTTGCTGAAACAGTGTTCAACACATCTGATGCCTGGCATATATATTTTTTTTAATTTAGCATCAGGACACTTGCATTTTAGGTTTCAAATGTATTTTGTAGTTTTAAAAAATCTGTTTGAGTTGTCATTGGTTAGAATGAGACTCACTTTATGATAACTTTTACCAAATATCACATTTTAACTGAAGTGTAATTCCTATTTCTACTGCTGCCTGATCTGTTTTAAACCAAGAACACACATGACATTAGACAATCATAAAAAAGCATATAAAATGAAAAGTAAATAGAACAAATTATATAAAAACTAAACAAAAACTGCTACATCAGAAAGCGATGTAAATACTAAAAACAGGAACATATCTGATTTGGTTTTTCCCATGAACTTAGCAGATGTTTGGAGCCACTTAGAGAGGTCAAGGTTGAGAGCTTCAAATCTTTTTGCAAGATATTCCAGGAAAAAGGAGCGGAGTAGGAGAAGGTCCTTTTTGTCTAGTTCAGTCTGCACTAAGGGGACACTGGAGAGGAGTTCCATATAATTACATTAGTCAGAGTCAGAGTTTCTTTATTGTCATTCGCACCTCATGTGGTACATGTGGTGGAGCGAAATTATGTACACAGGGTCCCAGTTACATCCAACAATAAAATGTATAAGAAAAACAGTAATAACATCTAAGATATGAACTAAGAAAAACATCAACTAAATATACACTAAGCACTCATAACATAAAACATTGAACATCAGCACAAACATGAACATGAGTCTGTGAGCAGATGTGCACGCATGAACACATCAACATTGAAACAGATCAGCAGTAACATGAAACAGATCAGCAGCAACATGATATGGTTTTACACAGTGATTATTCTAGTTAGAGATTCATGAGTCTAACAGCCTCAGGGTAGAAGCTGTTCCTCAGTCTAGTGGTTCTACACTTAATGCTCCTTAACCTCCTTCCTGAGGGGAGTGGGGCAAAAAGTGTGTGTGCTGGGTTAGTGGGGTCTTTCATGATGCAGGTGGCCCTCTTCCTGCATCTGGAGGTGTAGATGTCTGTGATGGTGGGGAGACTGATTCCAACAGATTTCTGTGCAGCCTTCACCACTCTCTGCAAAGCTTTTCTTTCTGCAGCTGTGCAGCCTCCATGCCACACATTGATGCTCGAGCACAGGATGCTCTCCACTGCACACCTGTAGAAGGAGGTGAGGACTGAGCTTCCCAGACCAGCTCGCCTCAGCCGTCTGAGGAAGTAGAGTCTCTGATGAGCTTTCTTGATCAGGCTGGTAGTGTTGTTGCTCC
>NC_056519.1:134518-146669 GCF_014905685.2 Nematolebias whitei | reverse complement strand
GCCACTGGCCGATAGTCATTCAGACCAGTCACTGTAGAGCTTTTTGGTACTGGGATGATGGTGGTGGTCTTCAGGCAGGTGGGAACTGTCTCCAGGGTAAGTGAGGTGTTAAAGATGTCTGCCAGCACCTTGCAGAGCTGATTGGCACATTCTTTCAACACTTTTCCGAGGATGTTGTCTGGGCCGGTTGCCTTGTGTGGATTAATCCTCCTGAAAGTACTCCTTACTTCGCTTACTTCGGCTGAGATCACGCTGAGATTCTCTTCTGATGGTGAGGTGAGTCTAGTGCTGGGTGGTCTGTTCGGGTCTTCAAAGCTTGCATATAACTTGTTGAGGCCATCACGCAGTGATGGGTCTTTGGGGCATTGTTTGCTCCTTCCTTTATAATCTGTTGTACACTTAATGCCCCTCCACATGCTCCGAGGATCTTTTGAGGTGAATTGACCCTCGAACCTCTATGCATATGTGGCCTTGGCCTTCTTAATACCAGCAACCAGCTCTTTCCTCGTCCTTCTCAGCTCCTGTTAGTTTCCAGACCTGAAGGCAGTGTTCCTGGCTTCCAGCAGGGTGCACACCTCTGCATTCAGCTAAGGTTTTCTGTTTGGGTAGCTTTTAATATATTTTATGGTGGAGACGGTGTCAGTACATGTACTAATGTAACCCAGAACTGAGGATGCGTATTGGTCCAGATTAAGCGATCCTCCATTTTCTGCAGCTTCTCTGAAAACCTTCCAGTCTGTTCGATCAAAACAGTTTCTCAGTATGGGGCCACTGTCCTGGATCCAACATTTAACTTTCTTTTGTACCGGTCTGGAGCATCTCAGCGGGGGCAGGTAAGCAGGAACCAGTAAGATTGATATGTGATCAGAGAATCCTAGGTGGGGTTATATATGCTTATCAGGTGTAGAATAATAAGTGGGCAGTCACCAACTAGTTCCTGGAGTTGATGAAATGTTGCATCTTTGTTCGCAAGTTACATCGCCATGGTAACTCGAAATGTCAATAAAAGTAATAGGTGCCGAGCCGGTTGTTTTGATATAACTTTTGTGGGGTAGACATTGTGGTTCGGGCAGCATTAACGGAGATAGAAATGTAGACACTTACGAGGTGTAGAATAATAGGTGCCTGCCATGCATTTGCATGGCAGTCCCCAATCAGATATAGCACCACATTAATCCGCGGTAAACTTAGTTTTACGTTAGACATTCGAGCTCTGTGGCTTCAGCGGTGTCTTCTTCTCATTCAGTCCGAAGCAGGCAGTCTGAATTCAGTCAGCCGCGCTCAGTCTGCTCCTCCTCCAAGACGGGCAGACTGCGCGCGGCTGACCGAAATCAGACTGTTTGCTTCAGACTGAACGAGAAGAAGACACCGCTGAAGCTACGGAGCTCGAATGTTTACAGAGAAGTTGCCAAACTTCATAGTAATTAATGACCAACCACTATCAGTTGTAGAAAATGAAGGATTTTGCAGCTTAATTGAATACAATTGCAGCCAAGATATAGTTTACTCTCCAGGAGATATTTATCAGTACAACAGTAGACAATCATAAAAAAACACATGAATTGAAAAATACAAGAAAATTATATATATTCAAAAAAAAGGAAACAAAAACAGCTACATTATAAAGCGATGTAAAACACTAAAAACTGGAACATGTTTGTGTTTGTTTATGCCATGAACTTAGCAGATGTTTAAAGCCATTTAATCTTTTTAACGTCCACTTTAAAGTTAGGGGAAAACAAACATGTTTTGTGTTAGCAGGATTTAATTCTAACTTTGAAACTTATCCAGCATTAATAAAACTTAACTCGTTGCCTTTTTGGACATGCATGCATATATTTGTACAAATTGTACTTGAGAGGAGATTATTACAGCCTCATATAAAATCCATAATGTTGATGATATTGGAACGATATCAGTAGCGGCCTATATCCAGATTTAGGTATCGGGATCGGAACGGAAGTTAAATTAAAAGTTGATCGGTACATCACTAGTAGCATAAAACAATACGCCCAACAACAGCAGCACGAACATGAGTCTGTGTGAGTAGATAAGTACAAATGAACACAGCAACATGAAACAGATCAACTATGAGATCAGCAAATGGATAATCAGCAGGGCATATCAACAATCCTGAAGCATTACAGTGATTTTTTTTTCTCACAGTGATTATCCTGGTTGAGTCTAACAGCCTTAGGGTAGAAGCTGTTCCTCAGTCTAATGGTTCTACACTTAATGCTCCTCAACCTCCTGCCTGAGGGGAGCAAGCGGGGCAAAAAGTGTATGTGCTGGGTGAGTGGGGTCCTTCATGATGCCCACATCAGAATAAAGGAGTCCTCAGCTGGCACACCTTCCAGCACCCCCACCAAGGACACCATGCTTTAATTTAATGTGAGAAAATGGTAGCTGTTGTCTGATTTTTGTTGCAGGTTGTTTTTATGAGAGGGACTTCATGCCGAGTCAGGCTTATGACTGGTTGAAGTCGTAGAAGACTTTAAGTTTAACAAGGCTGAGTCAGGTCCTCTGACTCAGCCTTGTTAGATTAATCTACATGGATTAATGAGCATCATGACTTTATGGTTGTTGTTTTTTTTTTGTTTTTTTTTAACCTCTGAAGCCAAAGCTATATTTGCTTCTGGTGCATCTGTTGTTTGAAAGTCTGTTTGGCTATCCTCAAAAGTGCTTGTTTACCATTGTTGTTTTTGTTCACTCAGGTTTGAAGAGAAAGCTCAATCAGAGCCACTAAATGCACTGAAGTACCTGCAGAACGACCTGTCGCTCACTGTGGACCACACAGATCCTGATGAGACTAAAGAGGTACAGATTCTACTTTTGATCCAAATCAAATATGTTGAAAGGCCCATTGACAGAAGCAAACTTGACGAGAGAAAAAAAAACAAATTGGATGTTGGGATGGGGATATTTTGTTCTCATCTGTACTGAGACAGATAAGGATAAAGCCTTGAGCTGTTTCAGTTCTGATCCAGATATTTGTGCTGTGTTACAGTTCCAGATGCTGCCATCGGCACTCTTTAAGTCCAGTTCTGACTTCATCCCTCTAGGTAAGCTTGGGTTCAAAAGCATCAAGTGCTGTCAGACATACTTCAGTTAGGTCAGCAGTATTTTGACCTTCAAAACTTTTGACTTGATCCTTTCTCAAAAATAGTTGATTAAATTTCTGTAAGTAGTAATTGTAAGAACTAGAAAGTTCCTGGAGAAACTTTGATGGGGACTGCCAGGCTGCTGCCAAAATTGACAGTACTGTCTGTTTGGGATCATTCTAAGCTACCACTACGCCAAGTTTTAGCTGAATATATCCAAAAATGACTGAGTTATAGTCAATTTTGTGTTTGCTGTGGCAGCCATCTTGAATCAAAATGGCTCCAAGTGTTAGTTGTAGATGCATCTGATGATTACTTTCTGTGAGTTTCAAACAAATCTAACAGGGAGTATGTTTTCTTCAGGTTCTAAATCATGTGATTTGACAGCAGCAGTTGGTGTGAGGAATGTTTTCTCATTCAAACGAACACAGAATGATAGGATAGTTCCTGGAGTTGGTGAAATATTGCGTCTTTGTTTGCAAGTTACATCGCCATGGTAACTTGAAATGCCTATAAAAGTAATGGCACACATCACGTGGCCGAGCCAATCATTTTGATGCAACTTTTGTGGAGGTAGACGTGGTTCGGGCTGCATTAACGGAGATAGAAATGTAGACACACTTCCGAGGTGTAGAATAATAGGTGCATGTCAGTCCCCAATAAAGATGAGGTGGTGGTTCAGAGGGGGAGTTGTGAGTGTAGTGAACTAGACCTCCAACATCAATCTGTCTCTGAAGACCTTCAGGGGACAGGAACCGTTATTTCATTGATTTGAATCCAGAAATACAAATTATCTCATCAAGAGACTATTTAATTGTATCCTGAATTAATCAATTGAAAGAACACTCTTCTTTTTTTATATTATCATTACTATTTTACAATATCTTGATAATCAAAAGTGTGTTCAGTTCATACCATTTCTAATGTTGAATTAAACCACTCATTTAAATCAACTGTGAAACAGTATTAATGATTTTTAAACCTCATTAGACTTAGATCATACAAGTTAAATGTCTATTTACGAAGTAAGTGTGCATTTTACTCTTCTGTCTGATTGAGGAGTAGTGATGTCGGTCAAAAGACAGAGAACAAGTTATGAGAACAAAGTGCCTTGTTTTAAAACTCTGACAGTAAATAAGGAACTGGCTGGCACCTGCGAGTCTCACTTCTTCAAAATATTTTCCTGTCTGTACTAACCGTTCTTAAAAACATTTCTGCTGTCTGTTGACTTCTAATAACCCTCTGACATCACTAAAACTCCACCCCTGCTGGTTGTGCTAACCAATCAGGAAGTACCAAGTGACAAGAAGTGGATACCCTTTCAAAGTCAACACTTCTTGGAACTATTCAGTCTTCCTGGAACTTTAAGTCTTACGAGTCTTCCTGGAACTTTCAGTCTAGGATGAGACTCAGTCTGACTGGAAGACTCAGTCTTACGGCGAGTCCTACAGGAACTTTCAGTTCTTACTGAAAGTCTGTTTGGAGTTCTGGCTGGGATTGCAGTCTTGCTGGAGTCTTACAGCTGAACTAAATAGCTGATGAATTGGACCATGTGCCAAGGGTCCCTCCATTTCAGCGGAGTCGCAGCATGCCTCGCTGTGAATTCACCCCGAGCATTAAATGCTCTCAACTTCTAAGGAAGCTTATTCTGTTGAACGGAGTACTTCGTCATGACTTCTGACGATTCCCAGCCACTCTGACCGGAGATGCTGAAAAGGGAGCGTGAAATGGACCTCTGTACCGGAGCTGATTTATCTTCTGCAAAGGTAGAGAGTTGTCACCCTGAGTGTACCGAGGGCTGAGCTGGGGTCGGAGGAAGGGTGCCATTCCAGGTCAACACATTTTCCTTCCTCCATCTAAATCTCCTCTTTAAATCTAAAACTTCTTTACTCCTTCTCTTTAAACCTCTGCACCAGTAAATCAAGCTAGGTGCCTTCAGAGATGAATTATTCTCCATCAGTAATCCTCTGTTGTCTTGTTATTTGAACTTGCTAAGTTTATTAATCAGAAACAGATCAGCAAATCAAGTGTACATGTTTTGATGTTAAATTTTGATTCTGTTAAATAAATGACCGCATTTATTCTGATGGGTCAAAGATAAATTACGTCTCATGTCACTAATTATACACTCCACTCTCAAGTTATCTTGGTCACATGGCAGAAATTTAACTCGAAAAAGAAAGAATCCGTTGTTAATTAAACAATATTTTTTGTGCTTGAACTAGCCTTAAGAATAATTAATTAGTAGTGTGTCCACAGCAAAGCTGTCCCAACATTACATGTGGCTAAAAGTGTTTTGGATTTTTTTTGTTTTTTTATTTAGTGCGCCCGGCTTATACTCGGGTGTGCTCTATAGATAGGCAATTCTGGTACCCTTGTCTGCCTCCTCCCTCATTTGCTTTTCTGTGGGCTCTTGAGCAAGGTACTTAACACCTCCACCTTCCCCAATGAGCAGATTCTGATCCAGAGCAGGAGTTTTAATGCCACCAATGAAGGTGGTCAGTGAAGATGTGCTCCATGCAAACATTTTCAATCCAGTGAATCAAACTAGTAAGCACTGAAACTTTCCTAAATGCACCAAATGTGATTGGTTTCCTGAACCCGGCGGGCTTTAAAATGCCATGTTTTCTCATGAGGTTGAACATGGTTTACAGCAGAGCGAGGAAACGGAAACTCATACAGTATGACATAACACACCTCGGAAATTATGTAAACGCCTTAGCTCATGTAAACTGCAAACTTTCTTACATTTTTGTCATATGTAGATGTAAACACGTCACAGCTCACAAAGAGCTGAGGCACATAAAAAATGTGTAACGTTGTGTGGGTGACACTCCAAGATGGCGCCGTTGTATGTGGCTTGCCGTCTGTCTCTCCTCAAGCTGTTACTTTTTGTGCTATTTTTCCTGACTTGTTCAGATTGTGTCATCACTGTTTACTTATGACCGCCAAACACTTTCAAATATGAATTCCATCGTGGGAAAAGTACAGTTTCTTGACCTTTATGGATGATCAAAGACTTTTCCTCCACCTCACCTAGCATCTATACTTCCATTTCTACAGAATCCTTGTGTTGTGGTTGCCCGCAGCGGGCGCCGCTGCAGGAGAAACGGCAGGAGGGGTGGATTGCTTGTGAAGCTTCGGGCTCACTTCGCCTCTTCTTCATTCCAGTTTTCACGCAGGATTCTCAGAAAGTACAACTTTGTGGACATACGATGCCCCATGGAATATTCTTACAGATGGCTACGTGTCATGGATACGGACACTGGCGGCGGTGCACTTCCTGGTCTTTGGTGTGCAAAGATCTGTAGGCATGGCAGAGTTCAGGAGAACCTCTACTCCTTTGGCCGCACCTCCCAGGATAACAGCCAGTGCTCCATCCAGATGGCCCTTCTAAACACTAGATCTGTCATAAATAAAACTTTTATTCTCCATGATTTCTTCAGCTCAAACTCTCTGGACTTCCTGCTGCTGACAGAAACGTGGCTGAGACCAGGAGATGACAGCACGTTTTCTGAGCTCTCCTCCTCAAGCTGCTCCTTCTTCAGCTCCCCACGCCTGTCTGGCCGTGGTGGTGGTGTTGCCACTATATAAGGACAATTTTAAATGCAGACTTCTGTCCACCAACACTTACTCCTCCTTTGAATTTCAGATGTTTGTGATTGAGCTCACCCCTAATGTTTTACCATACCATACCACTTTATTTATAAAGCACTTAAAACAGCAACAAGGCCAACCAAAGTGCTGTACAGACAGAACAACAGGTAACACACAAAGCAAAATACAAAATGAGATAAATCAGAATATAGACATAAAAACGATGCAGATAAGGATGACAAACCAGTGTGGAGCATACAGGTTCAAGACACAGATCATCTGGTGTTGAAAGCTACTGAATAGTAGTGAGTTTTTAAACTGGACTTGAAAACCGAGAGGGAGGGGGCCTGTCTGACAAGCAGAGGTAACTCGTTCCAGAGTCTTGGTCCTGCTACAGAGAAGGCCCTGTCACCTCTGCGCTTAAGACGAGTTCCTGGAACTGTGAGGAGCAACTGGTCCGCTGACCTCAGGGAGCGTGGTGGGACATACGGTTTTAGCAGATGGGGGGGGGGGGGGGGGGGGGGGGGGGCTGTTCAGTGATTTGTAGACATACATGAGTATTTTGAACTGGATTCTAAGGTGAACTGGTAACCAGTGCAGTGAGGCCAAAACTGGTGTAATGTGCTCTCTTTTTCCTGTACTGGTTAAAAATGGGGCTGCTGCATTCTGGACCAGTTGTAGTCGTGCAATGGAGGTCTGACTGATACCAAACAGGAGTGAATTGTAGTAATCAAGCCTAGATGTAATGAATGCATGTATTACTGTCTCCAGGTTATTTTTGGACAATATGGGCTTCAGTTTAGACAGCCGCCTCAGTTGGAAGAAGCATGATTGAACAATCATGTTTACATGATTGTTAAGCTTCAGGGAAGGGTCCATTATCACTCCCAGATTAGTGACTCTTTGTTTTTCTGACAGGGTTAGAGCGGAGAGGTCGATGCAGTGGTTTGTGATCGTGTCATTGGGAGGGAACAACATGACTTCAGACTTATTTTCATTGAAACTTAAGAAATTTAAAGCCATCCAGTCCCTGATGTCAGCCAGGCAGTCGAGCAGCGGTTGAATAGAGCATGTACCATTGTGTCTTAGGGGGAAGTAAATTTGACAGTCATGGGCATAGAAGTGGAAGGGCATGTTGTGTTTCCGGAAAATGGCACCAAGCGGCAGCAGGTATAAAGAGAATAGGAGGGGACCCAGGATGGACCCCTGCGGAACCCCCCATTTAAGCTCTGCCTCTGCTGAACTAAAATCCTTGATGGAGACACAAAAGGATCTGTCAGCAAGGTAAGATCTGAACCAATTGAGGGCTGATCCTGTGACGCCCGTCCACTGCTCCAACCTAGCAATGAGGATCTCATGGTCGATGGTGTCAAAGGCGGCTGTGAGGTCCAACAGGACAAGCAGCACAGAATCATCGGTATCTGTGAATCTGAAGATGTCGTTAAAGACCTTCAGCAGGGCAGTTTCAGTGCTGTGGAGAGGTTTAACGCCAGACTGGAAAAGCTCTAAGATGGCGTGATCCTCCAGGAAGCACTTCAACTGGGACTCAACTATTTTCTCCAGTACTTTAGAAACAAATGGGAGTTTGGAGACAGGCCGGAAGTTGGACATGACTGAGGGGTCAAGGTTTGGCTTTTTCAGGAGAGGCTGGACTGCAGCATGTTTAAAGGATTTTGGCATCACGCCAGTGGATAAACTACTGTTTACTATGGCAAGAATGGACGGACCTATAGTGGGAAATACCTCCTTTAGTAGTCGAGGGGGGACCACATCAAAGGGGGAGCCAGAAGGTTTCAAGTTGCACATGACCTGCTCTAGAGAAGATAGAGTGATGGGTTCAAAATGGTCAAAAGGAGCTACAGATTAAGGTGGGATGGATGGGTCATGAGTTGGAGGGGAAATGAGAGCCCTGGTGGTCGTAAATTTTCCAAAAAGAAATGTAAGAAGTTGTCGCACAGCTCAGTCGAGGCTTCCAGAGGTGATGGTTCAGTGAGGTGGAGATCAGAGTTTAATATGGAGAAGAGGACACGTTGGTTGTGAGATGTTGTGAGATCACCTTCTGCTGATGTTGGAAGGTGGTGTTGCTGAGGCAGGCTGAAACTTTGTTCCTCTTGTTCTGCTTCAAACTCTAATTTTCTTGTTGTATTTTTATCTGTCCAGAGGACCCGACTTAACTTTGTTAGATTTTGCTACCTGGATTATTGAGCAGCATCGGTGTGTGTGTCAGATTAAAGTTGTTTAAATTTGAATTTTAACACACACCTGCTCTTTTCATGCTTTAGATACGTCACATCAAATGTTTCTTCTGTTTCATCCTCAGGTTTCTCTGACGTTGATCAGACATACGCTCAGCGAACGCAGCTCTTTGACACGCTCGTCAACTTCTTTCCAGACAGCATGACCCCCCCCAAGGGCAACCTGGTCGACCTCATCACTCTCTAGCAGCCGCTGACCGGCTGAACGTGCACTTGTGAGACAGAGACCAGTTATTTCTGACATCAACGATCTCAACAAGTGGTGATTTTGTGCCCCCTTCACCACACTGACCTTCACTGGCTGAGGGAATCAAACCCACACACACACACGTGGATATGAGTGAGACTCTGCCGGTCTGGTGTGCACGTGCAAACTGCTAAAACTGGATCGTCTTTTCTGTCTTTATTTTCCACCCATAAAACAGCAAAAACACCAAAAGAAGAACAAAGAGAAAATGTTTTTTGTGAATTGCTCTTTTTTTTTTACACACTAACAAAATGACTTAAATCATAATTGATTATTAATTCATGTGTTGGTGCTTCAGTGTTCAGGTTGGAGCTAAATATTCAGAAAACTGAGTTCATGAGGACATCACACTTTCCCAAAGTGTTCTCATTCCCTAAAGCTCAACGTTTCCCACATTTTACATGAGCTCTTAATAATCACGATGGCCGTGAAAAGTTAACAAAATGAGGAATTTCAGAGCATTGCCATGAGATCTATGCTGTATATTAAGGTTCATTTTTTCTGCATAAGTTGGACTAGTTCTAACAATGGACTGAAGTTGAGTTGTAAGACTGTGTACAAAATATGTAAATATACATATTTAATGTTTTCCTGGGTTGAATCCATTCAATGCTTGACCAAAAACCTGTTGGCTCTACATGAAACCGTCTAAAAGAATTAGCTGCAGGTGTGTAACTTCACACACTTTGCCTAAGTTCTTGTTGGGATGAAGTTTTGTACAAACTGGATTCCAAAAAAGTTGGGACACTAAACAAAATGTGAATAAAAACTGAATGAAATGATGTGGAGATGGCAAATGTCAATATTTTATTTGTAATGTAACAGATGACAGATCAAAAGTTTAATCTGAGTAAATGTAACATTTTAAAGGAAAAATATGTTGATCCAAAATTTCAGTGTCAACAAATCCCAAAAAAGTTGGGACAAGTAGCAATAAGTGGCTGGAAAAAGGAAATTGAGCATATAACGAACAGCTGGAAGACCAATTAACACTAATTAGGTCAATTGACAACATGATTGGGTATAAAAAGAGCTTCTCAGAGTGTCAGTGTCTCTCAGAAGCCAAGATGGTAAGAGGATCACCAATTCCACCATTGTTGCGCAGAAAGATAGTGCAGCAATACCAGAATGGTGTTACCCAGCGTAAAATAGCAAAGACTTTTAAGTTATCATCATCAACCGTGAATAACATCATCAAAAGATTCAGAGAATCTGGAACAATCGCTGTGCGTAAGGGTCAAGGCCGTAAAACTCTACTGGATGCTCGTGATCTCCGGGCCCTTAAACGTCACTGCACCTCAAACAGGAATGCCACTGTCAAGGAAATAACAGAATGGGCTCAGGAATACTTCCAGAAAGCATTGTCAGTGAACACAATCCACCATGCCATCTGCCGTTGCCAGCTGAAACTCTACAGTGCAAAGAGGAAGCCATTTCTAAGCAAGCTCCACAAGCTCAGACGTTTGTACTGGACCAGGGGTCATTTAAAATGGAGTGTGGCAAAATGGAAGACTGTTCTGTGGTCAGATGAGTCACGATTTGAAGTTTTTTATGGAACACTGGGACGCCATGTCATCCGGACCAGAGAGGACAAGGATAGCCCAAGTTGTTATCAACGCTCCGTTCAGAAGCCTGCATCACTGATGGTATGGGGTTGCATGAGCGCTTGTGGCATGGGCAGCTTGCATGTCTGGAAAGGCACCATTAATGCAGAGAACTATGTTCAGGTTCTAGAACAACATATGCTCCCATCTAGACGTCATCTCTTTCAGGGAAGACCCTGCATTTTTCAACACAATAATGCCAGACCACATTCTGCAGCAATCACAACATCATGGCTACGTAGGAGAAGGATCCGGGTACTGAAATGGCCAGCCTGCAGTCCAGATCTTTCACCTATAGAGAACATTTGGCGCATCATAAAGAGGAAGGTGCGACAAAGAAGGCCCAAGACGATTGAACAGTTAGAGGACTGTATTAGACATGAATGGGAGAGCATTCCTATTTCTAAACTGGAGAAACTGGTCTCCTCTGTCCCCAGACGTCTGTTGAGTGTTGTAAGAAGAAGGGGGGATGCCACACAGTGGTAAAAATGGACTTGTCCCAACTTTTTTGGGATTTGTTGATGCCATGAAATTTGGAAACAACAGATTTTTCCCTTAAAAAGATACATTCTCTCAATTTAAACTTTTGATCTGTGATTTGTGTTCTATTCTGAATAAAGTATTAGATGTTGGCACCTCCACATCATTGCATTCAGTTTTTATTCACAATTTTATTTACTGTCCCAACTTTTTTGGAATCCAGTTTGTAGACATGAGGTGTCCAATACGTCAATCTCGACCTACAGGTGGATCTCAAAGGTATTCTGGGTAGATGGCATTAATAACTAGACGCCAATCGATCATCCATAAATGAAAGTTTTCATTTGATTTACAGGCAGGGCAGCCAGTCTGAGGCCCCATTTACACGACATGAAACGTTCATTCGCAGACAACATCCTCATCCTCTCTGAAACTGAAGGTTTCTGAGTCCAGGTCTCAGAGTTGAGGTTTTCAGGGGAACCCCCCATGGAGGAGTGAAATGCTCCAAGTGTGGAGCTGCACATGCGCACTCCAGGTGACTGCAGTCCAAAGTTTTTCGTCTAACAACAGTTATAATAAATAACAAAAGTTATAATTATTTAATTACAGTTTTAATAAATATAACAACAGTTATAATAAATATATCAACAGTTATAATAAAAATAACAGTTTTAATATATATAACTACAGTTATAATAAATATAACAGTTTTAATAAATACAACATTTTAATAAATACAACAGTTTTAATAAATACAACAGTTTTAATAAATACAATAACAGTTATAATAATATAACAGTTTTAATATATATAACTACAATTATAATAAATATAACAGTTTTAATATATATAACTACAGTTATATAT
>NC_056519.1:127302-134508 GCF_014905685.2 Nematolebias whitei | reverse complement strand
CAGTTATAATAAATATAACAGTTTTAATATATATAACTACAGTTATAATAAATACAATAACAGTTATAATAAATATAACAGTTTTAATAAATATAACAACAGTTTTAATAAATATAACAACAGTTATAATAAATGTCAGAGAGCAGAGTGTTTTTGTGCTTCTCACCCTTCTTCAGCTTGTAAGAGCAAAACTAATAAACTCCAGGCTCCAAAGAGACGTTGGTGTATTCACCAGTTTGGACTAACTGTCATGCAGATGCTGCATGCACGAAGAGGGTTGCCAGATAAATTTAAAATGTACCCTCTCCTTTTCTGTGCACATGTTCAACACAGCACATACTTCATCTTAGAATATCTTTACTCAGCACATATGACAGTTTAGCTCAAGTGCTATCATTTAAAGCCACAGTATTGTAGTTCATCATTTCTTATCTGGCAACCTGATTGACATGGAAACTACAGTGTTTTCATGTAAACCCACTCATTTTTTGTTTATTACCCCCAATAAAACTTGAAAAAACACAAACAACCAGAGGTTGTTCTGTGTAAACGAGGCCTTATAGCAGGTAGATCACTTTGACTTGGTCGTTTTAAAAGGAGCTGCATGACGAAAAAGACTGGGGGACCCCTCTTCTAGAGGTTTTCAGAAGTCTCATCTGAGTTCTGTAGAATCAAGAAGTTTACGACTCATTGAACAAACCGAACTGCAGCTGGCGGCGTCCTCAAATACGCACATGATTGTATTTATTTCTAACCTTTTATTAAATAAATCTCCACAAGGGTCATGAAAACAAACAAACTGACCAAAAGACAAACTAAAAAAAATTAACTTATGAAATTCAGTCACTGTTTTTGATTCAACAGAATTATTTTAAAAAATCTAATGACATCTGACAGAAAGGACAACTTGATAGTTAATATAAAAATGGTACACAATATTTATATTTGTGACCATTTTTTTTTTCATTCAACTTTATTTAGACAGGTTAATCCCATTGAGCCTCGAGGACTCATTTACAAGAGAGACCTGATTTCAACAAAGAAAGATGACAACAATGGACAACAGCAATAACAATAAACAGTTATAAAAAGTCATACACATTTTTTTTTTTTTACAAATAGGATGGCTAAAAAAAGAAAAGTAACAACTAACAGCTAGATTCTAAGGCGAATGTAGAAAACTAAAAACAGGAATCCAGAGCCTTGTGTGTAAGTGTGAGACTCGTGCACCTGTCTCCAGGTGTTCTGGTCCGACCCGAGCCTCCTCCATGGTCGTTCCTTTGTTTTTGGGTCTGTGAACACGGAGCTCCTGGAACTTCTTGCCACAAAGCAAACATTTTGATTTGTCTTTAAAAGAACCTAAAAAAGTTAAATCTGGTCCTCTGGACATTCAAAAAACCAAAACAAAGCAAAACAACAAAAAAATGTATAAACGTTTCATCTCTCATCCTGAGGACTTCCTCAGTCTGAGGTGCTGTATTCCAGAGGACCAGATTTAACTTTTTTAGATTTTTCTACCCGGATTATTGAGCATGCATCAGGATATCTTTAAAAGAACGTTCTCCCTCCAGCTTGTGCTTTGTCCACATGCATTTTAGAAAGTTCCAGCTCAACTTCAAGTCCACTTTGACTCGAATGGTGATGGATGGTGCAACGTGACACTGATGACCTTTGACCTTGAAATTCACCTCCAAACTCTTCAAAAATTCTCTCTGGACTCTTTGGTCACCATTCATATTGTCCATCTCTTTAATTTGTTGTCCTTTTGTGGACACGTCCAGGGAGGTTGTCTCCAGTCCTGTGGACCTCAGTCTTCTGGATAACGTGTGCAGCTGTAGTCAGAGGAACATCAAGCTGATGGAGACGGTCTGATAGTTTTTACTTTGAACATGTTGTCGCTGAGCTCAGAAAGACAATGATTGACACCTGTGTCCTCTGCTTCCTGTGCTCCTTGCTCCGTGTGTTACACACCATGACACCAAACAGCCCTGTGACTACCTGCCACCCTTTAAACAGACAAGACACCTGACATGCTGATTTCATTCAACCTTTATTTCTACAGGTGAATCCCATTGAGACTCATTTACAAGAGAGTTTAACACGTCCGTCAGCAAATTCTATCTTTTATGGGGATATTGTTTTCAAAGGTGCCGTCCTCTTTGTCAAAACCAGTTTCATTAGTTTTAAAAATATTTCTAAAATTACCAAAATTCCAAAACTGATCAATTTTTTGTAACTATTTTATTAAAAAAAATATGACTACTTTAAACACATTTGTTTGTTTCAAGGTGTGGCCATGACGTTTGAGTTTTGTTGTTTTCATGAAAGAGAACAAACCCTGTAAGGTTCTTTTCATATGTCGATGATCAGTGATTATTGATCAGTTCCACTCCAGACTAAAAAGGAAACAAAGCTTGTGAATTTTAACTTAAAACCTCAAGACAGTTGTACAAGTAAACCATCAAATCATGTTTGTTGGACAGAGATAAAAAAAAAAAAAAAATCTAAATCACCAGAAAAAAGCTTTCAAAGTTTTACCTTAATGTCATTCAGTTTTACTTCCGATCATTTAAATTGCAGATGTCCTGTTGCGCTTAAACATCTGAGCCAAACATGAAAATAATTCTCACAGATGAACAAGAATGAGACTTGGTGTAAAATAATAAGTTGGCCGGCATAACCTTAAAAGTCAAAGGTTTTAACATAGTCGAGGCTTTTAAAGAGCTAATTATCTCTAATGAGTCACAAGGCAGGAAATGGGTTGGACACCTGTTCTTTATACACAAACTGAAGTACACGTTTCAAAACCTTTTCATTTATTTATTTTGGTCTCCATTTTTCTGTCCATGTGCGTTATGAGCACGTTAACTTCAGAAACAAGTGACGTACCAACATAATTTTTGTGTGTGGCTGCATCTATGTGCAAGAAGGGAAGATCACGATCAAAAAGTGGGTTGTCATGTCAACATCCAACATGGCCGCCACCGATTGCGTGCACGTGTGGCCAGCTGGCCATCATTTTGAGGAAACTTTGCTTTCTAGTTTTATATTGACGAAAAGTACATTTTCCAGTGATTGGGGTGGCTGAAGATTCATCTAAGGGGGGCTTGGCCCCCGCCCGCCTCCCTCCTCTCCAGGATCCGTCTCTGCGCTGCCTCGGACCAGAAAAAAACAAAAACTCCCCCTGCTCTTCTCCACAGAGCAACTCCTCTCCGCTCGAATGTCTTTGACTGAAAACATTAAAGTTTACTTCACTCCCCGTCCAGAAACATTAAAATCTCTAAACCATCACTGTTCAAACCCCTCAGTTATATGGTGGATCAGCGTACTGCTTGTAGACACCTGGATCTGCTCTAAGACTTTTGAAGAACTGTGCATCACCAGAGTCCAGGCTTCAGGATTTCCTGTTTGTGAGGTTTCTCAGGGAACATTACCAACACACGGAACAGGAAATGGTTCTAATGGCATCGACCGAGTCACAGATAAACTTCAGACTTTCTCCAGGAAATCTTTAATTTTTATGGTGGTTTAGGGACTGACCGCTTTAATGGACGTCTTCTGTAAAACCAGCAGTGAAACATGATTCAAACTGCTCTTTGGTTTTACCGTGTTAATAATAATTTCAGCAACTGCCCTGTAACAGCTGGGGGAAGAAAAAAAAAGTTTTTATTTACAAAAACAGGTTAAATCTCGTCATCTGGACAAGATCATTTTGGGAGAAAGTCCAAATGACACGATTTAACCTGTTTTGTATTGATTTACCTGTATGATTGAGCTTACAAATGTTTGGTTGTTTTTAAATGTTTTTTCTTTACATTAATTTTCTGTTAAAGGAAGATGTCATTTAGGTCTACACTTTCCTAACACGTCTACGGTTAGCAGAAAATGTAACACCAATCCCTTGAAGAAGATCACAGCACACGGCTGTGAAAACTGGAACGGGCGACGTCACATCATGAAGTCACGGCTGTCTCTGAAAGATGGCAGCGTTTAAATCCTTCACACGCCGAGTCAAGAAAAGTCCTTTGAGTTTTGCCAGCAGGGGGCGCCATCCTCACGCTGCTGTTTCTTTAATTTCAACAGAATACACGAGGTTGTCCTCGGAACGAACAAGCTTATTAAATGTTTACTTATATTTATGACAGCAGCCATCTTTAAACTCAACTATTCATAACTTTATTACTAACATTTCAAACTGGTATGGGAGGGGCAAATTCATCCCTACATTTAATATATATATATTTTTATCCACAGTTTTTTTCTTCTTCCTTGTTCGTGGTGTCTTACGTCCCGCAGTTAAGAGGTGGGGGCACCTGGACAGGTCTCCAGTCCATCACAGAGACACCTGGACAGGTCTCCAGTCCATGAGAACCACTCTGTGGATGCAGTGAATGTAGGAAACCTTGTATTTAATGTATATAATGAATAAAGTATTTTCATCATGGTTTTTGTACATTCTGTGTTTCTTCCCCACAGATTGAAGACTGCACGAACGACATGGAAAAAATAATAATAATAATAATAATTATTATTATTATTTGTTTATTTATTTATTTATTTTACTTTATTTTTTTTGCTAATTCAAAAAGCGGTATAAAACATGATGGCTGTGCCCATCAACAATTTACAACTTCCAGTGTGTCAGACTCCTGTTGTTTGTCTGCAGACAAAGCATAAATACAAACAAAATGATTACATACTTTGGTAAACATGCAATAACTTTACACACAAATATACAATATAGGAGAAAAAAGACTGAGTGCTCTTATCGATTGAAACCTGTGAACGTAAATCTATTACTGAGTTGAATGAGAGGAAACCAGCAGAGGACAACATAAAAGCAGTTTTTTTTACATTTCTCTCCCACAGAACCAAGTTTTTAAGTGCTATAAAAATGAAACAACCTGGACTTGGACTTGTCTTCAAAGTGGTTTCTAGGTTGGATTTCAGCACCTACCAGGGAGGAACAGGACTTTCTGCTGAAGTTACTGTTAAACTGGATCACACCACCTGAATTCAAGGTGTGGATCACAGAACCATCTGCCACTTCCTGATACTTTCACTGCTCACCTTTTATGGCTTCAATAGAACCCCCAGAAGTTTTTTTAGCTCTGCCAGATGCATGTCAGAATGTTGACACAGCTGAGTTTTACAGATGTGAACCATTTTGTGTGGTTGTAGCTGAGAGTCATACCCAACAGCACATCAACACAAATCCATGTAAAACGACTGCTGGCAACACATAAACCTTTGTTAGCTCTTCAGAACACGCTGTCCTTGTAACTAATTTATCTCTTGAGTCTTGGTGCAGATTGCATGCAGGCGATGCTGAGCGATCCTGAAGTCTCTTGAGTTTAAAAGATATTGTGAACAAGCCTTGTTTTGATTTTTCTTTGTTGAGAAACGTTTTAACTCTGAGGAAGGTTCAGACACACAATCCTACAACTGAGAAAATATTTTGCTCCAATAGTTCTGTCTCCACGTATCTTCTGATTGGCTGTGAGCAAAGTATTTCTTGCCTGGTCTCTCTATTCCTCTGTACCACCACTGTTGGGTACAAATACATGTAGTACTACACCCATAGTGCCTCGTGAACCATTGGACAGATTTTATTTAAACTTTTCACAAAGTTATTGGACGTGAAACCCAATTCAAGATGGCTGCTACAGTCAACCTTAGCAAACACAAGCATGATACTGAGCTAAATGTGTGGTGGTAGTAGCTGAGAGTCATCCTCAACATGCTTTGAGACATAACGTCTTGCAAATCTCATCAGCACATGAGATCATAACATCAAAAGTTTTGAAACGGCTGATTTTTGTTTAAAAATGTCACAAAAGACAGCGGGTGGTATTCCTTCAATTGTTCTGCTACTTCAGTGAATCTTTCAGAACTGGGTCAGTTTGGATCATCCGGTTCCACGTCTTTGGGCGAATTCGTCTCGAAAAAGAAGAAACTTAAAGCTGGATTTTGGCTCAGACACCAGGTAAGGAATGTTCAGGTGTGACCCAGTGAGCCGCAGTCCAGTCGTCTTTAATACTTTAAGCACGTTGTTTAAAAACTCAAGTGTTTGCTTCAGTCTGACTCCAGTTCAGAAAACTAGGATCAAATTTGAGCTTTGACTTGGAAGAACTGATGAAGTGAGAGAGAAACAAGCTTGTCTTTACACCTACTGCTAACAGAACCTGGTCCAGATTCTGCTGTCCTGATTCTGAAAACTCGGCTCACAAAAACGGTCCTGAGGTCGAAAGCGTTTATTACTTTTGATTTTCTGACCTTGTTTCGATTGATGAATACCAGGACAGAGCAAACCCCAAGAATCTAAAAATCATCTGAATAATGGGAAGCTGTGAGTGTGGATGAAGTGGACCTGACTGAGCCTAGTTCAAGTACTATACTAAAACCAGCTGTGAGGGAGCAGCAGATGACTCTGGTCTGACTTCATCATACGATCAGGAGGCCTCATCTGAACAAGGTTCGTGCTCGGATCATCAGAGCATGTCTTCTAATTAAAATCTGAGTTCTGAGATGGTCCTGGTTCTCTGGACCTAATCATGATGCAAATGAAATCATTGACAAACTTACCTTTAATTAAAATTCACTCTCTGGTGCTTCTGTTCAACTCTCTTTAAGCTACCCTGAGGGACTCCTTAAGAGGTTTTAGATTTACACATCATAAAAAATATAAAATGCTGGAAATAAAAGACCAATATTAATATTAAACTATCGCATAAAACACTTGACAGCATGAACACATGGAAAAAAACTGGTCAGATGTTCTGTAGAACATTTCCAAACACGAGTCTGGAGGGCAGGGGGATCGTGGAGGTTCTGGTCCCATCACACTATTCCATGCTGTCTTTAAAGGTGTGTGTCCTCCTCATCGGGGATGTCCTCCTTAATCATATTGTCGATGGGGACGATCCAGCTATCGTTGAACTCCCCGTTGAGCACCACCTTCTTCTCCTGCATCTCCGGCTGTGACTCCATCACCTCCAGCGTGGGGTTGTCATGGTAGCAGTTCTCCACCGTGTGTAGCTCCTCTGTCAGGTACTGCTGGGAAAAGAAAGAGGCTAAGGTTTCTGAAAATGTCTCAACTGTTTTTTTTGTTTGTTTGTGTGTGTGTGTGTTTGTGTGAGGGGTGTGTGTGTTAACTTATAACATTAACACTAACCAGAACTTGAACACTAACCAAAACATTAACAC
>NC_056519.1:124126-127292 GCF_014905685.2 Nematolebias whitei | reverse complement strand
GAACATTAACACTAACCAGAACATTAACACTAACCAGAACATTAACAGTAACTAGAACAGTAACACTAACCCAAAACACTAATACTAACCAGAACATTAACACTAACCAGAACATGAACACTAACCATACCATACCATACCAATTTATTTATATAGCACTTAAAACAGCAACAAGGCCAACCAAAGTGCTGTACAAAAGAACCAAACATGCACAGCAGACAGGAAAACATAAAATAGAAATACAGATACAAATAGCAGCAGAAGCTAACTAAAATGGCCAACAGAGTAGAGAACAGACCGGACCAAAACAAATCACACCGTGTTAAAGGCAAGAGAATAGAAGTGGGTCTTCAAGCGAGACTTAAAGACTGAGAGTGTGGGAGCCTGCCGGACACTCAGTGGCAACTCATTCCACAGTTGTGGACCAGCAACAGAGAAAGCCCTGTCACCTCTGAGCTTACGACGGGTTTCTGGGACTGAGAGAAGCATCTGGTCTGCTGACCTCAGAGAGCGCGGTGGGACATATGGCTGCAGAAGATCAGTGAGATAGGATGGGGCGGAACTGTTCAGTGATTTAAAAACATACATGAGAATTTTGAAATGGACCCGAAGGTGAATGGGTAGCCAGTGCAGGGAGGCCAAAACTGGCGTGATGTGCTCTCTATAGCCTGTACCAGTTAAAAATCGGGCTGCAGCATTTTGGACCAGTTGTAGACGAGCAATGGAGGACTGACTGATTCCAAACAGAAGTGAATTGCAGTAATCAAGCCTAGATGTTATGAAGGCGTGGATCACTGTCTCGAGGTTCTTTTTGGAGAGTATAGGCTTCAGCTTAGACAGCCGTCTCAGCTGAAAAAAACAGGATTTGACCATCATGTTTACGTGACTGTTGAGTTTTAAGGACGGGTCCATTATCACCCCCAGATTAGTCACCTTTTGTTTCTCTAGCGGGGCTAGAGAGAAAAGGTCAATGTCATGGTTCATGAGTGAGCCACTGGGATGGAACAGCATGACTTCAGACTTCTTCTCATTGAAGCTTAAGAAGTTTAAAGCCATCCAGTCCCGGATGTCAGCCAGGCAGTCAAGAAGAGGCTGAATAGAGCGTGTACCATTGTGTCTTAGGGGGAAGTAAATTTGACAGTCATCGGCGTAGAAGTGAAAGGGTATGTTGTGTTTCCAGAAAATAGCACCTAGTGGCAGCAGGTATAAAGAAAACAGAAGGGGACCAAGGATGGACACCTGCGGTACCCCAAATTTAAGTGCTGACGAGGCTGAACTAAAATCTTTGATGTTGACACAAAAGGTTCTGTCAGAGAGGTATGATCTGAACCATTTGAGGGCTGACCCCATGATGCCCACCCACTGCTCTAACCTAAACTCAGTTCTCCACCTCACTGAACCATCACCTCTGGAAGCTTCAACTGAGCTGTGCGAAAACGTTCTAAACTTCTTTTTAGAAAAAAATGTGAACACCCGGGCTCTCATTTCCCCTCCAGCTCATGATCTGTCCATCACATCCCAGCGTGTTGCTGTATTTGACCATTTTGAGCCCATCTCTGTTTTCTCTAGAGCAGGTCATGTGCAGCATGAAACCATCTGGTTCCCCCTTTGAAAATAAAATGGTATGGTATGGTATTTACTAATGTACCTCAGGCCTGAGGATGTGCATTGCTCCAGGTCTAGCACCCCCTCATTTTCAGCAGCTTCTCTGAAGACCTGCCAGTCTGTACATGCGAACCAGTATTTCGGTATGGGGCCACTATTCTGCATCCAAGATTTAACTTTCTTTGTACCGGTCTGGAGCGTCTCAGCGGGGGGAGGTAAACGGGAGCCAGGAAGATGGAGATATGATCAGCGAATCCTAGGTGGGGGTGGAGTTTGGCTTTGTATGCATCTTTTACGTTCGTGTAAACATGGTCCAGCATGTTGTTTCCATGTTTTGGTATGCCCACATGCTGGTAAAATCTTGGCAGACAGTTCTTTACATTTACATGATTAAAGTCACCTGTGTAGGGCTGTATACCGAACCAAGGTTATTTTATGGCACCGACCGAACTGCGTCGGTTGGTGTATGGATTGAAACGTCACTCTTCTTTCGGTGTCAAGTTTCGGTATTGGCTGTAACGTGTCACGTGGTTTCAGCTTGCAGGCAGGTTAAACACCAGACATATGACAAACAGACTACGTGTTTTCATCCAGAGCTGTATGGAGCTGACTTACAACCAATGACTATGGAGCTGGTTCTGCCCACAGACGGGGTTCACATGTGGAGGCTGCATGGTAGAGGTAAGTTGAACTGTAAAGGATGTTGTTGATCATTTAAACTTTTATCTCTCAGCCTAGATAATGGTTTTTGATCAATAATAACACAACCATGTTATTGTTGATGTTTTGTGTTCTCATGTCAATTAGGGAGATGATCAGAGTCCAAAACCACAGAGAAGATTCAGGCAGAGACACAGAGGTACAGAAGTCTGCATCAACCCTGACCTGCTGGTGGAATGTGAGGGACACTATGTCAATGTAATCAAACTTGACAACCAGGTATCTGTGTGTGCAACAACCATCATCCACACCCTCAGAGTCAACATTTCCTACTGCTGGAGACACCATCAGCCAGGGGCGGACTTGTTTGTGTCCAGAGAAAGCAGACATGTTGATTTTTCGGAAGAAACATTGTTCAGTGAAAAGATCCTCGGTATGTAGCAGTAAGCATTAGACACTGACATGTCACTGGTTTGTAACAGTTCTTTTGATTTGAAATTATTTGTTTATTTTTATGAAAGAAATTTGTTTGGAATGGAAAAATACCAAAATTAAAAAAACAAGACTCACGATTTGTACTGTAATGTAATTTTCTTCTTGTTAGAATTGATATTGATTACAAAATTGGTACAGAATAAAAGAACCGTCCAGGAACCAACACCGAAGTGAAGGTACCAACATCGATACCGATACTGAATTTTTTAGAAAGGTGCACCTCCAGATGCAGGAAGAGGGCCACTTGCATCATGAAGGACCCCACTCACCCAGCACACACACTTTTTGTCCTGATCCCCTAAGGGCAGGAGGTTGAGTGGCATTAAGTGCAGAACCACTAGACTGAGGAACAATTTCTGCCCTGCAGCTGTTAAGACTCATGAATCCCTAACTAGAATAATCACTT
>NC_056519.1:96255-124026 GCF_014905685.2 Nematolebias whitei | reverse complement strand
GGGGAATCACTGTAATGCCACTTTGATGATATGTGCTGCTGATTATCCATGCTGCTGATCTCATGCTGCTGTATTAATTCATACCTATCTTCTCACCACAGACTCATGTTGGGGCTGCTGCTGTTCGGCGTATTATTTTTTTTTTACTATTAGTCCTTAATGTATTCTTAGTTTGCTGTATTTCTTAGTTCCATATCTTAGATGTTATTACTGTTTTTCTTTTGCAATTTATACTTTTATTGGATGTAACTAAGACCTTGTGTACACAATTTCGTTCCGCCACATGTACCACATGTGATGCGTATGACAAGTAAAGAAACATTGAATTTGACTTTGATATGCCTTATTGTTTTACATTATTGTTGTTTAGAGATAGACAAAGCTTTTCCTTAGCTTACACATTTCCCAGGAGTAGTTTTCGTTTCGGAAATGTGTAAAATAGGAGCTCTGATTCACAGACAGAGAGCAAAAAAGCAGGAGGAGAACAGGAGAGGTAAGAGAAAGTATCTGCCTCGTACGAGAGTGAGTGCAGAAAATATAACGAAGTTTATAAAGAAGCTGGGCTGTAAAAGTACAGTCTTGCGAAAGTATTCAGCCCCATTGAACTTTTCAACCTTTGCCACATTTCAGGCTTCAAGCATAAAGATTAAAAATTTTAATTGTTTGTGAAGAATCAACAACAAGTGGGACACAATTGTGAAGTGGAATGAAATTTATTGGATGTGTCAAACTTTTTTAACAAATAAAAACTGAAAAGTTGGGGCGTGCGATATTATTATGCCCCTTTACTTTTAGAGCAGCAAACTCAGTCCAGAAGTTCAGTGAGGATCTATGAATGATCCAATGTTGTCCCAAATGACTGATGATGATAAATAGAATCCACCTGTGTGTGATCAAGTCTCCGTATAAATGCACCTGCTCTGTGATAGTCTCAGGGTTCTGTTCAAAGTGCAGAGAGCATCATGAAGACCAAGGAACACACCAGGCAGGTCCAAGATACTGTTGTGGAGAAGTTTTAAGCCAGATTGGGATTCAAAAAGATTTCCCAAGCTTTAAACATCCCAAGGAGCACTGTGCAAGCAATCGTATTGAAATGGAAGGAGTATCAGACCACTGCAAATCTACCAAGACCCGGCCGTCCCTCTAAACTTTCATCTGGAACAAGAAGACTGATCAGAGATGCAGCCAAGAGGCCCATGATCACTCTGGATGAACTGCAGAGATCTGCAGCTGAGGTGGGAGAGTCTGTCCATAGGACAACAATCAGTCGTACACTGCACAAATCTGGCCTTAATGGAAGAGTGGCAAGAAGAAAGCCATTTCTCAAAGATATCCATAAAAAGTGTTGTTTAAAGTTTGTCACCTGGGAGACACCAAACATGTGGAAGAAGGTGCTCTGGTCACATGAAACCAAAATCAAACTGTTTGGACACAATGCAACACAGCTCATCACCCTGAACACACCATCCCCACTGTCAAACATGGTGGTGGCAGCATCATGGTGTGGGCCTGCTTTTCATCAGCAGGGACAGGGAAGATGGTCAGAATTGATGGGAAGATGGATGGGGCCAAATACAGGACCATTCTGGAAGAAAACCAGTTTGAGTCTGCAAGAGACCTGAGACTGGGACGGAGATTTATCTTCAACAAGACAATGATCCAAAACATAAAGACACATCTACAATGGAATGGTTCACAAATAAACGTATCCAGGTGTTGGAATGAACAAGTCAAAGTCCAGACCTGAATCCAATCGAGAATCTGTGGAAAGAGCTGAAGACTGCTGTTCACAAACGCTCTCCATCTAACCTCACTGAGCTCCAGCTGTTCTGCAGGAAGAATGGGCAGAACTTCAGTGTCTCCATGTTCAAAACTGACAGAGACAAACCCCAAGAGACTTGCAGCTGGAACTGCAGCAAGAGGCGGAGCTACAAAGTATTAACGCAAGGGGGCCAATAATAGTGCACGCCCCACTTTTCAGTTTTTTATTTGTTAAAAAAGTTTGACACATCCAATAAATGTCATTCACGATTGTGTCCCACTTGTTGTTGATTCTTCACAAAAATAAAAAAAAATTATATCTTTATGTTTGAAGCCTGAAATGTGGCAAAAGGTTGAAAAGTTCAAGGGGGCCGAATACTTTCGCAAGGCACTGTGTTTGTGATTAGTAGGGTGGATCTGTCATACTGGGCTTTCAGTTCAGTTAATTTACTGCTCTTTGCTCGAACTTCAGCAGATCATGTTGCTCAAATGAGATGTAGTGAAGAGCGCTTCACGTTGCCACTTTTGATTAATGCGACCGTTTCGGACCATATGAGGCAAACAGGTTTTGAACTGCCTGCCGGAAGAATGAGCATAAATTTCTCTGTCCACTCATCTTTAAAACAGTTTTCATCATCAACTTTTCTTATTTTGGAGCACGGCATGCTGTCTCTTCCTCTCTGCTCCTTCTCAAATCTTATCTGGTGAGAGCTTGCTGCACTGGCCGTGAAGCGGAAACAAAATATTTGATTGGCTCATTAATTGAGTGACACTGTTACCATAATACCTGAAGTAGATTGAACCTCCAGAACACACCTCCTGCTTCTCTGCTTGACTCTGCACCTAAGCTGTCTATCGCTGGAAAAATGCTCCTTGAAAATTATCTGTTGTTGTGAATTTATTAGATTGGGCACTAGTCCGGACATAACCATCACTCGACCTGGATCCGTACCGAGATCCTCTTATTAGTGACCTCTGCTGTGCACTTTTCCAGATGTTCCAGTATTCCAGATGTTCCTGTTCACTGGTCCAGTCACTTGCCTACCTGGATCTCACATCCTGCTAATATGTGCTGGACTTTCTCAGAAGCATCTTTGTCCATTGGGTCTGTGGTTGATCCTGACCTCTGTAGCTCTTGTGCTGCCATGATTAGTTCCTCTTCAGTCAGTATTGTAGTGACCTTTGGATGTTTTTCTTGCTCTGACTTTCCTAATACATATTATTGAAGATGTCAAGGCATACACTCAGATGCATTCTTATTACTATTTGCTCATAATTGTTTAGGCTCAACACAATATGTAATATGACACTCCTGGAGCTTCAGAAATACATCACAACATCTGATTTGATCAGGAACAGAGTGGCAGCAGGATATCAGATGGCATAAATAAAGTTCACAATAAATCAGCTAAATATATTTCCATAGATAAAATGATCGTTTGGAACTCTGCATCTCAGAAGGACTTTACAGCAGAACCAACATTCACTGTTTAAATGGGACACAGAATTTTTATTTTTTGATGTCTTAAATAGTTTTTATACAACCTCAGTTTAAGTTTGATGAACTGTGGAGGTTTTCCCACATAATGTTCAATGTAGAGTCTGATAGGACAATTTGGAGAAGTGGAACCTAATTCCTACTACAAAAAGTCATTTTGATCCAGTTCTCTTCATACCTGGTTCTCGTTGCATGGCTTCCGATGGTGAGATGCACAAACAGTCAGGATGATGATCATGATGAGCAGAGCACCACAGGATGCCAGGATGGCTATCAGAGTTTTGTAATCAGTTGGCTTCTTCTATGAAGGACCAAACAATGGAAGCATTACTAACAAGCATAACAGACAACATGTTTGTCTCCAGAACCAAAGCCTTACCGTGGAGATGTCTTCCTGGGTCATTTCTTCATAATACTGCTCTGCAAGGCTGGTCTTCACTGGAATAGAAATAAAAAATGAACGAGTCTGATAAAGATTGAGTTTCCCTGCAGAGATCTGAACAGTGGAGGCTGTTTTACCTTGACCGTTGATCTCTACACTATCAAAATGCACTTTGTCGCTGAATTGCCTCCACATCAGGATGCAGGTTCCATTTTGCCAGTTTGGCATCAGCTTCTTGCACAACTCTGCAAAACCTTTCTCTTTGACTGTCTGCAAGTGACACAACACAGCTTTAGTGAGTTCAGTCTTCACCTCAGCACAGATCATGTTTTCAGAAGACATGAGGTGGCAGCTGTGATTATTATTAACTTTTACTTAACCAGGAAAATCCCATTGAGATCACAGATCTCTTTTGCAAGGGAGGCCTGGACCTGAAGGCAGCCTAACATGCATGTTTTTGGTCTGTGGGAGGAAACCAGAGCACCTGGAGAAAACCCACACAAACACGAGAACATTCAAACTCTACTCAGAAAGACCCCAGGTCCAACCAGGGATTGAACTTAGAACTTTGTTGCTGTGAGGCAATAGTGCTAACCACTGAGCTGTTATGCTGCCTATGAGACCTTCCTGTGCTGTGGTGTGGTGATAGTTTTGGTTGTATGCTGGAAGGACTCAGCTATGTGGGCAGGAGGGACTGTGGGAACAAAGGAAGCAAGTGAAAGACACTTTCCACCTGGAATTAGAATTCTTGATTCTTCTTTTCAAAGTTTTTTTAATATCAAGCATCTCTGCTTCCTGTTTTTCTGGAAACAAAGTGCAAATGTTCCTCTGGTGGGGTGAAATGTCTTATTTGTTTCGAATATGATTGGTTAAAAAAAGATGATTTACTCCCAAAAACTTTCAATGCTGAGTGGTTAAACCTTTAGGGGAGGTAGCTGAAGAGTCAAATTTTTAGCAAAATTTGTAAAACAAATGTCAATGTTTTTTGAAAAAAACTAAATTGTCAGGTGTAAAAGTAAAACAACGTGTTGTTTAAATAAAATCAAACTGTGGAAATCTTGATTGATTTCTTTAAGAGACTGAGGTTGTTGTTTAGGTGTCTTGGCTTCTAAATAAGCCAAAATAATCAGCTCTCTACCTCCATGCCTGCAGTTGATGCGAGTTGTTTGTAAGGAAGGACATTTTATTTCCGAAGCACTTTTCACAGATTTATTTATTAATCTTTATTTAACCAGGCAAATCCCATGCAGCATCACAAAGTGCTTCACATGAAGCAAAATAATTAAAACAATTAAAAACAGAAAAAACAAGTGAGGTAAGAGCCTGTATAAATAAAAATGCCTTTAGATGTTTCTTAAAAGAGTCATTGGCATCTGAAGAGCAAAGGGACAGTTGCGCAGCGTTCCTGAAAGGCTTGATCTCTGCAGGTTTTTAAACAAGTACATGGCACCACCAACAACATTTGACCCGAAGGGAGATGGAGGTTCCAAAAGGTCAAACCTGTATTTGGGGGCCTGACCATGATTCTCTAAAGGGTTAGGTCTACTATAACCTTACCCAGTTGTAGGGTCAAGAGACAAACATGTAGCATTAACACAGTATGAACAACATTCAGGAATTGTTTCTAGAAGAACATTATCAAATATTTTACATGACTTTACCTGGTAGAATAAAGGTTAAATAAAGTCAAGTCAAGTCAACTTTATTTGTAGAGCACATTTAGAACAGAACCTGTTATCAAAAGCCCCTTATCCACGGGTCTTTTTGGTACTCCTATGTAACTAGTTGTGGCCGATTGCAGGATTTATCAACAATGCCTTTAACGGTGGAACCCACCCCATTTTTGAGACCTAAATCACTGAGGTCCCAGGTCTGGTTCTTTTAGGGTCTAGTTGTGACATCAGCGCACTGTAGGTCACTGATTGGTCAGGGGGCGTATTCATTGGTGGAGGGCGGAGATTCAGTCTTCCACCGGAAATCACAATCCACCATTTTCTTTTTCACCCGCATAACAGACAACAAGAAATCGGAGGAGCTTATTTTGGAATATTTTATAAGGTAAAACAAATAATCATGGCACAACCGTGGTCGAATGCTGAAGCTCAGGCATTTCTCTGTTTGCTGGCCGATGAACAAGTGCAGCGCGAGCTAGATGGAACGAAACGAAATAAAAAGATTTTTCAAGAGGTGTCTGCGCAGATGGCGGTGCACGGCTTCCATCGCACACCAAAGCAAAGAGGAAAGCTTAAGACATCTTTAACACCTCACTTACCCTGGAGACAGTTCCCACCTGCCTGAAGACTGCCACCATCATCCCAGTCCCAAAAAGCTCTACAGTGACTGGTCTGAATGACTATCGGCCAGTGGCCCTCACCCCGATAGTCGCTAAATGCTTCGAAAAACTGGTCATGACTCGCATCAAAACAACCATCAACATCAACAAGGACCCTCATCAGTACGCATACCGTGAGAACCGATCAACAGAGGATGCAATCTCCTCTGTGGTCCACACTGCACTCAACCACCTGGAGCAGAAAAACTCTTACGTCCGTATGCTCTTTGTGGACTTCACATCCGCCTTCAACACCATGATCCCCCAAACCCTGATGGACAAACTATCCACACTAGGACTAAGCCCCTCCATCTGCAACTGGGTACTAGACTTTTTAACAAACAGACCACAGTTAGTGAGGATCCACAACCTCTCCTCCTCCACCATAACCCTCAGCACTGGCTCTCCTCAGGGATGTGTGTTGAGCCCCCTTCTGTTTACTCTGCTCACATATGATTGTGCAGCTACCCATCCAGGCTGTCACATTGTAAAGTTTGCAGATGATACAGCGGTGGTGGGATGCATCACAAACAATGATGAGTCCAGCTACAGGCAAGAGGTGGAACACCTGGAGAGCTGGTGCAGAGAGAATAACCTTCACATCAATGTGAAGAAGACAAAGGAGATGATTGTGGACTTCAGAAGGAACAAAAACACCTACACCCCCCTGAACATAAGAGGATCTGCGGTGGAAGTGGTCTCCAGCTACAAGTACTTGGGTGTACACATGAATGACAACCTCAGCTGGAGCAACAACACCACCAGCCTGATCAAGAAAGCTCATCAGAGACTCTACTTCCTCAGACGGCTGAGGCGAGCTGGTCTGGGAAGCTCAGTCCTCACCTCCTTCTACAGGTGTGCAGTGGAGAGCATCCTGTGCTCGAGCATCAATGTGTGGCATGGAGGCTGCACAGCTGCAGAAAGAAAAGCTTTGCAGAGAGTGGTGAAGGCTGCACAGAAATCTGTTGGAATCAGTCTCCCCACCATCACAGACATCTACACCTCCAGATGCAGGAAGAGGGCCACCTGCATCATGAAGGACCCCACCCACCCAGCACACACACTTTTTGCCCCACTCCCCTCAGGAAGGAGGTTAAGGAGCATTAAGTGTAGAACCACTAGACTGAGGAACAGCTTCTACCCTGAGGCTGTTAGACTCATGAATCTCTAACTAGAATAATCACTGTGAAAAACCATATCATGTTGCTGCTGATCTGTTTCATGTTGCTGCTGATCTGTTTCAATGTTGATGTGTTCATGCGTGCACATCTGCTCACAGACTCATGTTCATGTTTGTGCTGATGTTCAATGTTTTATGTTATGAGTGCTTAGTGTATATTTAGTTGATGTTTTTCTTAGTTCATATCTTGGATGTTATTACTGTTTTTCTTAGACATTTTATTGTTGGATGTAACTGGGACCCCGTGTACATAATTTCGCTCCACCACATGTACCACATGAGGTGCGAATGACAATAAAGAAACTCTGACTCTGACTCTGACTCTGACTTAAAAAACTAATAGCTGATGGTGAGTGTATTTTATTTACTTTAAGCATATTTCCTTTCCCTCATGCAACCGTTTCTTTGCGTTTTCTGAAAGTACTCTGAACAAACGAGGCTGACGCGGTTACGTCGTCATTAGTTAGCATCATTGCTAACTGTACTCTGTTGCTGTTTTTCCACTCTTATTTTGATGCAGAAAGTCCCACTGAAGATGAAGGTTCGCCAGATTCTGCTTTTGACTGTCCAATCCTCCCCGCTTCTGACCCTTCCCGACCACACCAGCTCCGAGTACATCCATGCCACCGGGCACATGCACGCCACCGGGCACATGCACGCCACCGGGCACATCCACGCCACCGGGCAACACGCAGCAGAGCGGCACCAAACAGCACCCGTTACTAGGTAAGAAGAAGCAACAATCGTGTTTAACATCACATTGATCATGTTGATATGAATGTTGTTTTGTTTTTGTTGTAAAACACCTTGCATGTATTCAAACTACTTGTTTATTCAGTTGTAATGTATAAATGTTAAATTTAATTATTCATTTATTACTTAAACTTTCATTTATGAAGTTTATTATTGAAATTATACAGGGTGTAGTGATTTTTGTTCAGATTAACGATGCTCTGTTCTTTTTCTAAATTAGCACAAACCGTTGTAAATGACTACATGTAGTTTATTTATGCCCACCTGCTTACTATCATTAAAGTACTAGACTGCTTTATGAACAGAATCATTTCTGATCTTGTGAACAAACACCTTTTGAAATTAGCAATTAGCAGGAACTTTAATGTTAATAATTTATTAAAAAACTCTACCTGTACTTCATCATCTAACAGCCATTTTCTTGTGTGTTATTCCTAGGCAATAGAAAGCGCAGATCAACAAGTGCAGCAGAGAGCTTTGTTTCTGCACATACAGAACAAGAGGAGATGAACCGGAAGCAGAGAGAGGAACACTTCCATTTTATTTGTGAGGATGCCAAAAAGGCAAGGCAAGAAGAAGCTGCAGTAACGAGGAAGCAGGAGAAGGCCATTAGGAGGGAGGAGATGGCCTTGAGGAGAGAGGAAGCAGATGTTCGCAGAGAGGAAGCAGCACAGCGAAGGCAGGAGGCTGAACAGAGTGCTGTTTTCAATCAGGCACTCCTTGGGGTGCTGGAATCCATTGCCAGTTCCATGGCAAACAGACATGTTTAAAAATATTTATTGTAGAACTTAGTTGATATATAGAAATGTAGATCCTGCAAGGTAAGACCACAAATAGCCAGACATGTACCGTGTAAAGTTTTCATATGTAAGTAGTGTATAAATTTTTTTAATGTCTTTATTTCTAATAAAAAAAAATTTTTCAAGTCTTGAGCTTCCATCTGATCATCAAAGTGAAGTGCTTAGTGTTTTTTTACGTCAATAGTGTAGATAAGTGAAGTAATTGTTTTTTACCTGTAACAATGCTGCTGAAGATTCTCAGTTATCCTTGACACGGCAAATCCCCCCCAAAAAATATAAAAATAAAACCACAGTACTTTTTTTTTAAACTGAATACGTTTCGCTAATCATCCGAGGAGCACTCACAATTCAATGAAAAAAGGAATTTGGGATTAAAGTTATAAAGCTGTGGTGTTCTGTAAGCTTGCTGGAGATTGATCTGCATGCGTCAGTCTCCATAATACAAGCTGACGGCACACCACAGCTTTATAACTTGAATCACAATCCTCGTTTCATTAAATTGAGAAAGAGCCTCGGATGAGAAGTGATACATCTTCAGTTAAAAATAAAGTCCAGTATTTTTATTTATGTATTTTTTTTGGTTTTATCTGTAATGAGTACTGAAAAACGTAACCATAATACAGAATGTCCATGTGTTGTAAATGAACATTGCAGTGGAGTTAAAAAGGTGTAGGACTTGTGTAATCTACGTTTACAATCATCCTCATTCAGGAGGTTTTCAGTCATTGCATGTCAAACACCTCGGCCATGATGTCTATCCTGTGGATCCAGCAGCTTCTGCATCTTTTTCGCCCAAGGTCAAAAATTCTCTCCACGACTTTCACTGTGGTACAAACGAGCACTAACTTAATATTGCTTAACAGCACTTCAATCATGAAGATAATTTGCGACAGCTTAATTTAAACAGCTGCGTGGTAAGCGTAAGCTCTGAGTTAAATATCAAATGTAGGTTATTATGTAATGTACGTAATATATATATATACACACATATATATATATATATATATATATATATATATATACACACATGCATACATATATACAAATCAAATTACAAAAAGACTCTTAATCCCAGAGGGAAATTAAATGTAACTCATCATCCTGGTTTCATTCAAGAGTTGTTCTAGATGCTGATGCTGTGGGCAGGAAGGATCTCTTGTAGCATCTGTCTTACAAGGGATCTGAAGAAGTCTCTGGCTGAAGACATATATATATAAATATTAAAATAGATTAATAAATATATGCATAAACAAATATAAAGTTCTTGTTGTAGGTTTTGGTTCTTTGTTAAAAACAAAAATTAATTTGTTTTCCGGCTCTTCTTCTTCTAATACATGTTAGTGGTGCTTAGAAAAGAGCTTAATGTAGCACTACCGCCACCAGCTGGTAAGGTGCGTTGATATTAATAATCCGCCCACTAGAGGTGAACAATCCGCCCACTAAACGGGAACTATAGGCAAAGGTGAGACACAAAAATAGAGGTCCCACTAGAACCGGACACAACAGGCTACAACAAGAACCAGACCTGTGGATAAGGGGCTAAAGTGCTTAACAACAACAACAACAATCAATGAGTAAAATTAAACAAATTAAATAATAATTTAAATATAATAATAATAAATAAAATAAAATAATATAATACAAGGATTTTAATATTCAGATAATTTATTAGTGGAGTTTATGAAGGGTGCACAAAATCTGAATTCTGGGACATTTCGGCATTTTACTTTTTTTTTCAGATCCTATTTGTTAACCATATTCTAAAATTTGCAATATCCTTTGTAAAAATTTAAAACATTGTTCTATTAAGTTTTGGCCCACTTGGGTCCCTCAATGTCGAACTAACTTCATTAAGCTAGCTGTGCTGTCATTACCCACGTGGGCATTGTGTGACCTGGAGGGGCATGACTGGGAGGAACTGCCTCTTTGATCTGAACCCGAGCGGTGTTCTGTTGTTGGACTTCTGTGCTTGTCATAGTTTGTTCATCACGAACACCCATGTTTGAACACTATTTTCAAAAAAAGTTTTTATTAAACGAGTATGCCCGTGGAAAACTGAAGACATAAGGAAACTCAAAAGAAATTGTAGGAAAGCAGAGAGGAAATGGAGGAAAAACAAATTGACAATTGACTACCAAATAATGCGCGAACAGCTTAATATCTACAATTCTGCTGTCAGAAATTCAAGAAATGCATATTTTGCCAAAATAATTAACAATCACAAAAATAATCCCAAAGTTTTGTTTTCCACCATTGATAATCTGATTAACCCTGACTTTACTGCTTCTTCAAATACTCCAACTAACTCTCTTTGTGAGCAGTTTGCAAATCACTTCAGAGGTAAGATTGAGTCAATTAGAGCTAACATTTTATCTGAGCAAAATACTGGTTTTAAATCTATTGAATGCTTGTTTTCACCGGAGCAAACACTTGACAAGTTTGATGTGGTTGATGCAGAGATGCTCGGCAGAGTTTTCTCACAAGTCAAACTAACCACCTGCCTCTTAGACCCAATTCCCTCATCACTTTTTCATTCATTTTATAGATTCTTTGAGAATGAAATTTTAAACATTGTAAACTGCTCTCTTCAGATCGGTGTCTTCCCCATTGCCTTTAAAATGGCTGTGGTGAAACCCCTTCTGAAGAAAAGTAATCTAGATCATAGTGTTTTTAATAATTACAGACCTGTATCCAACTTACCATTCTTAAGTAAAATCTTAGAAAAGCTTGTTTTTATTCAATTAAATAACTTTTTAAATGATGCTGGTATTTTAGAAAAGTATCAATCTGGTTTTAGGACGAACCACAGTACAGAGACAGCCCTATTAAAAATTGTGAATGATTTAAGGTGTAATCTGGATTCACACAAGCTCTCAGTTCTTGTTCTATTGGATCTGACTGCAGCCTTTGATACAGTAGATCATCAAATTCTTCTAAATAGATTAAAACACCTGGTCGGTATTTCTGGTACTGTTCTTCTGTGGTTCAACTCCTATCTCACAGATAGAACCTTTATGGTAAGTATGGATACATGCACCTCGCAGATCCATGAAGCCAACTATGGCGTCCCCCAAGGCTCTATTTTAGGCCCCCTACTTTTTAATTTGTACATGTTGCCGCTTGGTGGAGTCATCAGGAGCCATGGGATAAGTTTCCACAGTTATGCTGATGACACACAGCTATACATCTCATTATCTCATGATGACCCCCGGCCAATCACTGCACTTTTTAATTGCATTTCAGACATAAAGTCCTGGATGGCACAGAACTTTCTCCAGCTAAACCAGGACAAAACAGAAGTTTTAATCATTGGACCGGAGGTTCAAAAAGAAAATACAATTCAGAAATTACAATCTCTGTCTTTAAAACCTTCCAAAAAAGTAATAAGCCTGGGCGTTCTTTTTGACTCTGAGCTTACTTTTATTCCACATATCAAACATATAGTCAAAACAGGATTTTACCATCTAAAAAATATAGCCAGAGTCCGCCCTCTTCTCTCTTTTACTAATACTGAGACTTTGATGCACGCTTTTATATCTAGCCGTTTAGACTACTGTAATGCACTGCTTTCTGGTCTCCCTAAGAAAAATTTATCCAGCCTTCAGCTTTTACAAAACTCTGCTGCTCGTGTGTTAACCAAGACCAGAAGGCAGGCTCATATTACACCTGTTTTAAAATCATTGCATTGGCTCCCTGTGCGTCTCAGGGTTGATTTTAAGATTCTTTTAATGGTTTTTAAATGTCTCAATGGTCTCGCACCATCTTATCTTGCAGAGCTGCTATTACCCTATGAACCCCCGTGGACACTAAGGTCCTCTGGCACTGGACTACTAAAAGTTCCAATAGTCAGAACTCACACTTACGGTGAGGCTTCTTTCCAGTACTATGGCCCCCGTCTGTGGAATAGTCTGCCGGAGAACCTGAGGGCCGCAGAAAATGTTGTTGTTTTTAAGAGCAGGCTCAAGACCCATCTTTTTAACTGTATTTCCTGAACTGGTTCATTTCTGTTCAGTCTATACATTTTCCATACAATTTTATTTTGTGTGTGCTGTTTGCATTTATTTTGTGGGTTTATTGTTTATAATTCTGTACAGCACTTTGAGCTGCTTTTAGTATGAAGGGTGTTTTATAAATAAAATTGATTGATTGATTGATTGAACATAAGGGTGCCCATAAGTGCACTTGGCATCAGGACGCCCAAGGTTGTTGATCGATGATTGACTTTATAGTTGTGTCATTTGATTTGAGGCCATTTGTTTTGGACACTCTGGTGAAAAGAGGAGCTGAGCTGTCAAATGATCACCACCTGGTAGTGAGTTGGATCAGATGACGGGGGAAGATGCCGAACAGGCCCGGTAGACACAAATCTGTAGTGAGGGTTTGCTGGGAACACCTGGTAGAAGAACCTGTCAGAGAGATCTTCAACTCACACCTCCAGGACAGCTTGAACATATGTTTATCCATGCTCTCATATCCACATTATTGTCACGATCTTTTTTACTAGTTTCAACAAAACTTTTTTGTCTCGTCTTCAGACTGTGCAGAATGCTGCAGCAAGATTCTTAACTAAGACCAACAGAAGGGCTCATATTACTCCTAGTTTGGCCTCTCTTCGATGGCTCCCTGTGCATTTGAGGAGTTAAAGTTTGGTCCTAACCCACTATTCGAGTTTTAATTACATATTTTAAGTTACCAATAAACACAATGGATGATGATCATATTGCTTTATGCTAGGCCATTGGTAAGAAGGCGTGATTATTATTATTATAAAAAAGTTAAGTCTTGTCCTCTGGACATTAAAAAAAACAAAATAAAACAAAACAAAAAAAAATGTAGAAACGTTTTGTCTTTCATCCGAAAGACTTCCTCAGTCTGAGGTGCTGTATTCAGCTCAGTCGCCCTGCCCAGCTCCGACGGAGAGGACCCGGGTAGACCAGCGGAGCTCCATCTAGCTCGTTCTGAATTTTGTTGTCGGCCAGCAAGCACAAAAAAAAACCCGCCAGCACTTCAGCATTAGGCCACGGTGTTGTCTTTATTGTTTTTAAATCTTTAAAATAGGTCCAGCCGCTACTCCAGTCCAAGAAATTGCTAATGGCGAATCGGTGTTTTGAAAAGTTTCTGAAAGATCCAGTGACTCCTCCCCCTGCCCAATCAGTGACCGACAGTGCACTGACATCACATCTGGATCCAAAAAGAACCAGACCTGGGACCCCAGAGAAGTAGGACCCAAAAATCGTGCGGGTTCCACTGCTGAAGGCACTGTGGAGAAACTATGCAATCGGCCCGAACTGGTTACACAGGAGCCCCAAAAGGCCCTGTGGATAAGGGGCTTATGTTGACCAGGTACCATAAGCTTGGGAGCTGGTGACGTTGCACGTTCGTGGTGAGATGTATTGTGTCTGTTTTTCTTTTGGTAGCTCGAGTGAATTGTTTGCTCGAGTCATCTCTTGTTTTCTGGATATATCTGTCTTTTGCACAGTCTTTCATTCTAGTTCACAAACACACTTAGTACAGTTGTTTTTCTACTGTTGGATAGGCTTGAAACAACTTTTATCTTTCAACACTTCTCAGTTTTTATTGGTGTATTTGGATCTGCTAGCTCTTGCTAGCATTAGCTTAGCATGGCTGCTGCTTCTCTCCCTGCTTGCTCTGTTCTCACTTGCTCCTTGTGTCGGATGTTTAGCTATTCCTCTGCCTCCTTTAGTGGTAATGATACATGTAACAAATGTAGTCTTATGGTAGCTTTAGAGTAGAGGCTATCTGAACTGGAAGCTCGGCTCCACGCTGTAGAAAAACCAGTAGCTAGTCAGGTCCCCTTAGACGGTGCGGAATCTGTAGATACTAACTCCTGTTGGCGGTCCTCCAGCAGACCCTGACCAGCCGGGACCCTGGGCCAGCTGAGTGACGGTCCGGAGAAAACATAGTGCTAAGGCTAAGCCCCCAGTTCATTACCAACACGTTCAAGTTTATAATCGATTTTCCTCGCTCAGTGACACACCCGCTGAGAAGCAGACCCTGGTTATTGGGAGCTCTATAGTCTGAAACGTGGCTTTAGGGACTCCAGCGGCCATAGTCAAATGCATTCCGGGGGCCAGAGTGGGCGACAGAATCTTATTTGAAACTGCTGACTAAGGCTAAGGCTAAATACAGTAAGATTGTTATTCACGTCGGCGGTAATGGCACCCAGTTACGCCAATCGGAGGTCACTAAAATTAATGTTGCTTCGGTGTGTGACTTTGCTAAAACTATGTCGGACTCCGTAGTTTTCCCTGGCCCCCTCCCCAACCTGACTAGCGATGAAATGACTTGAAAATGAGTTCTTGTGACTCAATGAGACTACCTGTATAAATAAAGGGTAAATGAAAAAATAAAATGACATGTTAGCCATATGTCGTCGTTTAACCTCTGGGTGTCTAGGTGGTGTTCTGACAACGACGTGGGCTACATGGATAACTGGAGTTCTTTTTGGGGGAAAACCTGGTTTGATACAGAGATGACATCCATCCCACTTTGGACGGAGCCGCTCTGCTTTCTAGAAATATGGCTGATTTTGTTTATCCCCCAAATTATTGACAACCCAGGGTCCAGTCCAGGAAGCAGAGTTGTAGTCTTCCACACGTCTCTGCTGCTTCTCCTTTGTTACCCACCCACACCCCCATTGAAACAGTGTCAACTCACCCACGGCTCAAATTAAGTAAACCAAAAATCAGCTCTAAAAATATAAACCATAAAAATCTTATTAAAATAAACACAGTTACTTTACCAGAGCAAAATCATAAAATCATTAAATGTGGATTATTGAACATCAGATCTCTTTCCTCTAAATCCCTGTTAGTTAATGAACTGATAACTGATCATCATATTGATTTATTCTGTCTGACAGAAACTTGGCTACAACAGGAGGATTTTGTTAGTATAAATGAATCCACTCCTGTTGATTACTTCCGGGAAGATGGTGCCGGTGCTGGTGGCTTGCCATTCACCTCTGTCTGTTTTGATTGTTCCTTTTCTGTTTTTGTCATTTTTCTTCTGTGACATAAACTCACTGCTTGTTTATGATCGCCAACAACTTTTAAATATACAGTTATCTACTGCAAACCCCGCCTTGTTCGACCACTTTGATCAAGGCTCTGGACCCCCACCCCCTCTGCTTATTGATGTCCCGGTGTACCTGAAGCGCGCAGCGTTTCTGCCCGCCCGAAAACATCGCTCCAGGCGCCGTGGGAGACGTGCCGGCCGTCTTGTGAGAATTAAAGCCAGCTTCAAGCTCTCTGCTGCCTCGTCACCTGCTGCTGACCATCAGACGTTAAACTGTCGGATGCTTCGCTGACCCACTCAACTCCAGCTCGCTCCAGGTGCCCGGGCCTGGTACACGCAGCAGGCGTGCGCGTGTGGCCGCGCGCCGTCTCCAGTGGAACTTAACCAACTCCGGACCTTCTGCTGCATCATCTCCTGCCGACCATCTGTTGGATATTCGCCTGTCCAGGTGCTTCGCTGATCCTGCTGGGTCCTGCCTGATCCCCGTAGTCGAGCCTGGCTCGCGTCGCGGGCGTGCGCGGAGCTGCGACGTCTCTGGTCCTTGGAGGCACGGTTCAAACTCCAGAATTCTGAAACAGCTGATCTGTGCTCCGAGCTCAGCTTTTCCTTCATCTACTGGTCCCATAAAGATTACTCTGCTGAATGTCAGGTTGCTGACAAATAAAACATTCATCTTAAATGATTATTTCTGCTCCAATGGACTGGACTTCATGTTTGTTACAGAGACCTGGCTCGTCCCTGGTGAGTTGTGTTTTTTCTGAACTTTTGCCAGTGGATTGTGCCTTTTTTAATGCTCCAAGGACTTCTGGTAGGGGTGGTGGATTATTAACAGTTTTTAAAAAGCTCTGGAACTGCAGGCAGCTACAGGCTGTGACATTTCAGAGTTTTGAACTGCTGTACTTTGAGCTGGATCGCTCCAACCCAACACTGTGCAGCCTGATCTACAGGCAACCCTCATACAACAAAAACTTCATAAGTGAATTTTCTGACTTTTTGACTGGAATACTGCTCAATTACAACAGGGTCTTGATTCTGGGAGACTTTAATGTGCACGTTTGCTGTCTTGACAAGCCTTTGGTGAAGGAGTTTCTAAATCTGTTACAATCTTTTGTAGTATGTCAGGACAGCTTTGCTGTAGACACATGACTAATTAATTATTCTTAAAGCTAGTTCAAGCACAAAGAATATTAATTGTTAATTACAACGGATTCTTTTCTTTTTTGAGTTAAATTTCTGCCATGTGACCGAGATAACTGTGAGAGGATTGTTGAATCAGTGACATGAGACGCCATTTTATCTTTGACCCATCAGAATAAATGTGGTCATTTCAAAATTTAACATAAAAACATGTACACTTTGATTTGCTGATCTGTTTCTGATTAATAAAAACTTGACACGCTTTACTAACAAGACAACAGAACATTACTGATTGAGGCTGATTCACCTCTGAAGGCATCTAGATTACTGGCAAATAGAAAAGTTAAAGAGGAGAAATAGAAGTGTTTAAAGATTTAAAGAGGTTTAGATGGAAGCTATGTGTGAAACCAGAACTTTGCACCCTTCCTCCGACACCCGCTCAGCTTTCCGGTACACTTCAGGACGTGCAGCGACTTTGTTACCTTAGCAGAGGATGCATCCACTCCGGAACAGAAGTCCATTAGTACGATCCCTTTACAGCGTCTCCGCTTAAAGTAGCTGGGAATCTTTAGATTAAATGTATATACTCAGTTCCACCGAATAAGCTTCCTTACAAGTGGCGCATTTATTGCTCGGGTTGTGCACAGAGATGCAAGCCATAACTCCGCTAAAGGGAGGGACCCCTTGGCACACGGTCCCATCCATCCGCTCCAAGTTCTGAAGACTTAGCCCTAAGACTTAAGACTCCGACTGAGTTCCAGCACTGAACTCCAGGACTGCACTTCAGGACTGAACTCCAGGATCCAACTTCCAGCATCGAACTTCCAGCATCGAACTCCAGGACCTAACTTCAGGACCGAACTTAATAGTTCCACGAAGTGTTCCTTTTTAAAGGGGTATACACTTCCTATTACGTGGTACTTCCTGATTGGTTGAAACAACCAGCAGGGGGGTGGTTCTAGTGATGTCAAGAGGGTCACTAGGAGTCAAAAGACATCAGGAATGTTTACGAACGGTTAGTACAGATGGAGAAATGTTATGACGAAGTGAGACAAACGCAGGTGCCAGATGAAGTTATTTACTGTCTGCTAGTTTTAAAAACAAGACACTTTGTTCTAATAACTCGTCTCTGTTTGTCTCTGACTTTCGACCGACATCACTACTCCTCATTCAGAGAGTAAACTAAAATGCACACTTACTTCGTAAATAGACATTTAAATTGTATGATCCAAAATCTGCTGAGGTTTAAAAATCATTAATACTGTTTCACAGTTGATTTAAATGAGTGGTTCACTTCAACATTTAGAATTGGTATGAACTAAACACACATTTGATTATCAAGATATTCTAAAATAGTAATGATAATGTTAAAAAGAAGAGTGTTCTTTCAATTGATTAATTCAGGATACAATTAAATAGTCTCTTGATGAGATAATTTGTATTTCTGTATTCAAATCAATGAAATAACAGTTCCTGTCCCCTGAAGGTCTTCAAAGACAGGTTGAGGTCGGAGGCCCAGTTCACTACACTTTCAAACTTGTGCAAAATGTTGTTGGTCCAACTCATCACCAGGGCCGTACACTTGATTTAGTTCTGTCTCATGATTTATCTGTGGTTAATCTGGAAATTGGGGATGCTATTGTTTCTGATCACAAACCCATTTCATTCCAAACCTCTGTTATTCATGAGTCTAAGGGTGCATTCACACCAGCCCTGTTTTGTCCGCTTTAATCGAACACTAGCTCGTTTTCCTAGAAAGTCCGGTTCGTTTGGGGAGGTGTGAACGCGCCATCGAACTCTGTCACGGAACAAAAAGGCGAACTCTGGCCCGGGCTAAAACATAGCGCGGTTTGAGTACAGTGTGAATGTAAACAGTCCGAGCCTCGCTCCGCAGGGTAAACAAACACACATTGCTCTTACCTTATATGGAGCCGTCAGCTGCCTTGTGTGGAAAAACAATATTCTCCATGGTCTTCTGTCTCATCTTCTGCTCATGCTAAGTCCATTTTTGAAAAATGACAAAATATAACTCCTAAAATTGCTAAAACTTGATGCCACTTCGTTTTTATTTTTATTTACAGAAGAAGAAGAAGACGTGTCTTCAGAGGTTTTTGTCTCATTTCTTTCAGTAGTTCTTGGTGCAGCGCCCCCACAGGCGAGCGGGGGAATAGGTTGGTTCAACAGGTTGGCTCGACTGCACAGTGCAGTGTGAATGCAATCTCACCAGCTCAAATGTAAACAAAAGGTCATGAATATTGGTCCCGAACCGAGTCTACCGGACTATCAGGTGTGAAAACAACCTAAATCCCCCGCTCCAGCCAAGAGTTGTCGGATATTTAACTCTTCAACCGCTGCTCTTTTTTCCTCTGCATTCCTTACTGATGCTGCTTCAGTCCCTGAAACCTCTGCCTGTATTAGTACGCAGGAGCTGCTCAGTAGGCATGATGCAACCTGCTCTAAGATTTTAGACCTTGTGGCCCCGCTAAAAATCAGGCGACCAAAGCGGGCACCACACCCCTGGTTGAACGCGACCACTCGAGCGGCCAAACGTCTATGCAGGAGAGCTGAACGCAAGTGGAAAAAGGACAAATTACAGGTTTCTTTTATTATGTTAAAAACATGTTTGAAAGATTATCAGAGCATCATTAAATCTGAAAAGAACAAATACTTCTCCCAAATCATTGCTTCAAACAGTCATAATCCCCGTGTTCTTTTTAATACCGTAAATTCCATTTTAAACGTGCCTCGGTCTGCCAGCATGGAGGCCTCCGTTGACATCTGCAACAACTTTACCAGGTACTTTGCTGATAAGGTAGAGTTGATTAGGTCATCCATCCCCCAGTCCACAGCCGACCCCTCTGTCTTTGTCCCTTGCTCAGCTGTCTTCAAACAGTTTGAACCCATTTCACTCCCATTTCTAAACAAAGTCGTTGGTCAGATGAAACACTCCGGTTCCCCCGCTGACCCCATTCCTGCGTCGTTTTTCAAACAAGTTCTACCCACGATTGGACCCTCTGTTCTTACTATTATAAATAGTAGTATTGTGACAAGTGTGGTTCCCGATGTTTTCAAACATGCAGTAGTTCATCCGTTAATTAAGAAAGCTGGACTTGACCCTTCGACTTGCTCAAATTTCAGACCAATCTCAAAACTTCCCTTCCTGTCCAAAATCCTGGAGAAAATTGTTTTCATTCAATTAAACAAGTTTTTGAATGAGAACAGAATCTTCAAAATTTTTCAATCTGGTTTTAAGCAACTCCACAGCACTGAAACAGCATTAGTAAAGGTTTGTAATGACATTATGATATCAAACGATTCTGGTCAATTTGTGGTACTTGTGCTCCTGGACCTTACTGCTGTTTTTGATACTGTTGACCACAGTATCCTTATATCATGGCTGGAACAGTGGGTTGGGATCACAGGCGCTGCATTAGAATGGTTCCGCTCATACCTGAGTGGCAGGAGTTTCTGTGTCAAGGTTGGTAATAACGTATCCGCCTCATTACCTTTCTTGCGGGGTCCTACAGGGTTCAATTCTTGGACCCCTTCTGTTCTCACTTTATTTGCTCCCACTGGTGTCCATCCTGAGGAAACATGGTCTTTCATTCCATTGCTATGCTGATGACTGCCAGATATACCTGCCTGTGAAACCAGCAAGTGTTTGTTCCATTCACCCGCTGTTAAAATGTCTGGATGACATTAAGGCCTGGATGGCTTCAAATTTCTTAAGCTTTAAAAATGACAAGACTGAAGTCATTGTTTTTAGCCCTAGCTCAACTGCCGCCACTGATCCTGTCAACCTGGACTCTCTTCAGCCATATCTGAAGCAGTCTGGTAAAAATCTCGGGATGGTTTTAGACTCTGACTTCAAGTTTGACAAACAAATCAACTCTGTTCTGCAGAAAAGCTTCTTCCAACTCAGACAGGTAGCTAAACTCAAGCCAGTGTTGTCCAGACCTGACCTTGAGAAACTTGTCCACACCTTTGTCACGACCCGATTGGACTATTGCAATGCACTGTATGCTGGGATCAGCCAGGCCTCCATCTCACGTCTTCAGCTCGTCCAGAATGCTGCTGCTCGGCTTTTAACCAGAACTCGTAGGTCTGAAAATATTACTCCAGTTCTGTCTTCCCTTCACTGGCTCCCTGTTCGTACGAAGATAGTTTTTAAAATTCTTCTGTTGACCTTCAAATGCCTAAATGGCCTCACACCCCTTTACCTCTGAGCTTCTGGAACCTTACGTTCCCTCTCGGGCCCTGAGATCATCCGATCAGCTGCTTTTGGCTGTTCCAAAAACAAGACTGAAGCTCAGAGGAGATCGGGCTTTTTCAGTCATGGGCCCCAAACTCTGGAACAACCTGCCCCACAACATCAGGCAGGCCACATCCCTTACTCACTTCAAATCCCTGCTTAAAACATTTTTTCTCTCAGGCATTTCATACAGTGTAAATTGATCTAGTGTTTTTTAATCTGTGACCCTATGTTTTAAATGCTTTTTATTAATTCTTCAGTTATTATCATTATTAGTGTATTATATATATATATGTTTATATATTTTTCTCTTTAATTTACTCATTGATTTATTGTTGTTGTTGTTGTTGTTGTTGTTGTTGTTGTTGTTGTTGTTGTTGTTGTTGTTGTTAAGCACTTTGATAACAGGTTCTGTTTTAAATGTGCTCTATAAATAAAGTTGACTTGACTTGACTAATTATTTAAATTTTCATGTTCCTAGAACAACTGGCCGAGGTGGAGGAGTAGCTTCTATTTTTCAGTCAGGATTATTGATTAATGCCAAACCAGTTATTAGTTATGATTCTTTTGAATCGCTGTCCCTCAGTCTTTCTCATTCAAAATGGAAATCAGAAAAGCCACTTTTACTAGTTGTTATATATTGTCCACCAGGCGCTTACTCTCAGTTTTTGTCTGAATTCTCAGAATTCTTAACTGACTTACTACTAAATACTGTTAAAGTCATAATAATGGGTGATTTCAATGTTCATTTAGATGTTGAAAGTGATAGCTTAAGCATAGCCTTTAATAATTTAATTGAGTCATTTGGTTTTACCCAAAGTGTCATCAGTAGCACATATACTAATTCTCATCATCACACTCTTGATTTAGTTCTGACCTATGGTATAGAGATTAAGGACTTGGTAATAGTTCCTCAAAATCCTATCCTGTCCGACCATTTTTTAATAAACTTTGAGTTTACATTAAATGACTACACAGTCACTGAGAGTAAATTTCATCTCAGCAGGTGCTTATCAGAAAATGCTGTAACCAAATTTAAACAGTCTCTTCCATCAATGTTTTCTTCTGTCTTGCAGAGTAATGCATCAGAGAACAGTGACTTAGATCATCTAGTTGATCATTTTACATCTTCAATGCAAACTTCACTTGATAAAATTGCTCCACTGAAAAAGAAAGTAATCAATCAAAGGAAACTGGCTCCTTGGTACTGGCTCCTTGGTTCAATTCTGAGTTACGTCCTTTAAAGCAGACATCTAGAAACCAGGAGAGAAAATGACACTCTACTAGTGTTGAAGAATTTTATTTAACTTGGAAAGATAGTCTGCTAACATACACTATATTGCCAAAAGTATTCGCTCACCTGCCTTGACTCACATGAGATTAAGTGACATCCCATTCCTAATCCATAGGGTTGGTTCAATATGAAGTTGGTCCACCCTTTGCAGCTAGAACGGCTTCAACTCTTCTGGGAAGGCTGTCCACAAGGTTTAGAGGTGTGTTTATGGGGATTTTTGACCATTCTTCCAGAAGCGCATTTGTGAGGTCACATACTGATGTTGGATGTGAAGGCCAGGCTCTCAGTCTCCACTCTAAATCATCCCAAAGGTGTCTATCAGATTGAGGTCAGGACTCTGTGCAGGCCAGTCAGTTCATCCACACCAGACTCTGCCATCCATGTCTTTATGTACCTTGCTTTGTGCACTAGTGCAAAGTCATGTTGGAAGAGGAAAGGGCCAGCTCCAAACTGTTCCCACAAAGTTGGGAGCATGGAATTGTCCAAAATGTCTTGGTATGCTGAAGCAGTCAAAGTTCCTTTCACTGGAACTAAGTGGCCAAGCCCAGCTCCTGAAAAAAAACCCACACCATAATCCCCCCTCCACCAACCTTTACACTTGGCACACCGCAGGGTGCCATTCTCCTGGCAACCGCCAAACCCAGATTCATCTATCAGATTGCCAGATGGAGAGGCGCAATTCGTTACTCCAGAGAACGCGCCTCCACTGCTTTAGAGTCCAGTGACAGCATGCTTTACACCACTACATCCAACGCTTTGCATTGGTTATGTATGGCTTGGATGCAGCTGCTCGACCACGGAAACCCATTCCATGAAGCTCTCTTTGCACTATTCTCGAGCTAATCTGAAGGCTACATAAAGTTTGGAGGTCTGTAGTGATTGACTTTGCAGAAAGTTGGCGACTTCTTCGCACTATGCGCTTCATCATCCGCTGACCCCGCTCCGTCAGTTTACGTGGCTTACCATTTCGTGGCTGAGTTGCTGTCGTTCCCAAACACTTCAATTTTCTTATAATAAAGCTGACAGTTGATTGTAGAATATTTAGGAGCAAGGAAATTTCACGACTGGATTTGTTTCATAGGTGGCATCCTATCACAATTCCACGATGGAATCCACTGAGCTCCCGAGAGCGACCCATTCTTTCACAAAACAGTCTGCATGCCTAGGTGCTTCATTTTATACACCTGTAGTGAACTTAACCTGATGTCAAAACTAAGCCTAAGGTCAAAACCCTTGACCTTAAGAACCTTGTGGGACAGAAACTGTCATTTCATTGATTTGAATTCAGAAATACAGGTTCACCCATCCTGAGACTTTCTTTCTTGAAAATCAAGTGAAAGAACACTCTCTTTTTATTATCATTACTATTTTACAAATGTTGATAATCAAAGTGTCTTAGTTCAAACCATTTTAGATGTTGCAGTGAACTAATCAATTTTATTAACTGTAAAACAGTAACAATGATTTTTTAGTTGCTTATGCAAAGTTAGAGTTCATGTTAAGTCTGTTACAGAGTAATCATGTATTTTCTGATTTCTGTCTTTGAATGAGCAAGTGTAAGTTTTGTCCAAGGTCGGAGTCGAAGCAGACATGTGTCTTGTTTTAAAATCCTCTCAGGCGTAAACAGAGGAGTTGGCACCTGTTCTCCAAACTCGCCAAAATATTTCTCTCGCCTGTCTGAGAACAGTTTAATCTGTTCCATAACAATTCTTGCTGTTTTCTGACTTCTAGTAACCTCTTACATCACAAAACACACCCCTGTCTGGTTGATATTACCCAATCAGGGACGCTCAAATATACCGGAAATAGAGCTCTTTAAATTGCCGGTACTTCCTAGTTCTCTCAGTTCGGCGGCGCGGAGAAGTTCTGAGATGTTCGCAGTTCTGTGAAGTCGTTTGGGAGAACAGAAGTCCAGCCATGATAAGGCTCTCCCGAGTTTGGATTATAACATCCTCCACCTCTGAGTGGAACTTCTGAAGGACTCCACTCATGTGAAGTCCACTTGCTGATGTGAGCTTGTGTCGGACGGAATCTAGTCACTACTTCGGACGAGTCACAGCCATCCTATGGAGACGCTGGACAGGTAACGTTAACTGGACCTCCATATCTGCTGATTAATCTTCAGAAAGGTAATGAGTCAAGTTTCCTACCAAAGCGTACCGAGGAAAAGCTGGGTTCGAATGGAGAGTGTCGGTTCTGGTCAACACTCCCCCTCACACACCATCTTTCACTCCCTTTAAACTCCATCTTTCCATCTTTAAATTCTTCTCTCAAGTAGAAATCCTTCCAGATAATTTAGAAATGTCTGTGTAAAGTGCTCATCCACCGCCGTGTGGATAATTGATCATAATTGTACAGTTTTCATTAATGTCTGTGGTGAAGCAACGGAAAATCATGGCCGTATGGTTTTCCTGGTTGTAAAGCTGTTTAATTATGTTGTTATTTTCATATTTTGCCAAATTAATGTAAATGTTTGATGTTAAACTTTGATTCTGTAAAATAAATGACCGCATTCATTTTGATGGGTCAAAGATAAATGACGTCTCACGTTTACATTTCATTAAATTCAATGCACGTTTTATTCAGTCCAGAAAAATGAAGAATCCGTTTTAATTGATGAATATATCTGCGATCTGTTCATCTACACACCTGTGGCCATGGAAGTGATTGGAACACCTGATTCCGATAATTTGGATGGGTGAGCAAATACTTTTGGCAATATACTGTATAAGAAAGCTCTCCGTAAAGCTAGAACTTTATATTACTTATCTTTAATAGATGAGAATAAAAATAACCCTAGTTTTCTGTTTAGTACTATTGCTAGACTAATTAAGTCCCATCTCTGTTGAATCATGTATTCCTACAACTATAAGTAGTGATGACGTCATGAGATTCTTTATAAATAAAATTATTTCAGTTAGAGAGAAAATTCAAACCATCTTTCCTTCTATTATCCCTAGTCCCCCGTCAAATGAGACAACTTTTAAAATTTCACTAGAGCCTGATTTGTGTTTGGATTGTTTTTGTCTTGTTGAGCTCTCTGAATTGTCAAAAATAATAACTTCATCCAAACCATCCACATGTGTGTGTAGTAGAGTACTGTATGAATGTGTGTGTGGTAGAGTACTGTATGAATGTGTGTGTGGAGGTAAATGAGGGTACAGATTGTGTTGTAAAAAGCTTTGAGTATCTTGATTATATAGAAAGGAGCTGTATAAGTATAGTCCATTTACTGTATCATTTTCAGATCCATCTGTCACAGGAACACAGAGACAGACATTTTACTCACTCCTAGGGACAATATTTAGAGTTACATTTACTTTTAAACAGATATGTTTGAAAAGCTGTTTCATTGGCAATATCTACACTATTGTGTATTTGAAGACATTTATTGAAAAGGGCCCGCTACAAGTACTGTGACTAAAATAAACGTTATTGTGTCTTGGGTGTTTCAGATGTGCCCACACCAAGCATTCCTGAAGAAAGGAGTGGGAAGGGTGTGTGCTGGTTTTTCATGGACAGCACAATGGTCCGGTCCAGATTGTCAGAACTGCCTCATTGTCTCCTAGTTCTGTGCGTTGAAACAGTCTGCTAGAGCTTGATAAAGATTTAAAGAAACAACTCCAACAAAACAAGAAAAATCAAGTCTTACCTCCAGCACATCCAGCAGAGAATACTGAATAATAATAAATAAAAAAGCAGAGAAGAAAAATGTCAAAACCCAATTAATTACACAAATCATAGGTATTGAGTCCTTTTTGTGCTGCTTACAGTGAACTTGTTTGGCAGAGCCTTAGGATTGAAGATAATTTGTGTCGTGGTGCCATCCGGGGGACGTGAAGCCTCGGTGTTACGTGGTGTGATCGTAGTCTGGCTGGGGGTGTAGATGGAGAAATTTGGCTTCACAGTTGACCTGGGTCCAGTTGATGACAACCCTGGGGTAGATCCTGCCTCAGTACCTAGAATCAGGAAGAATCTGTCATGAGCAATACATAAGACCGTAGACATGTTTTAGATACTGCAGTCCATTCGGGAAGACACAAGTTGATTCTGTGTCTCCACAGAATGATTTCAGTGTAAGTTCTGCTTGTTCAGGTAAACAAAGGGGACTTTGCTCTTAGTAAAATAAGCAGCTTTTCTTTCTGCAGCTGTGCAGCCTCCATGCCACATGTTTATGCTGGAGCACAGGATGCTCTCCACTGCACACCTGTAGAAGGAGATGAGGACTGAGCTTCCCAGACCAGCTCGTCTCAGCTGCCTGAGGAAGTAAAGTCTCTGATGAGCTTTCTTGATCAGGCTGGTGGTGTTGTTGCCCCTAAATGTGCCATTGTTGTGACTGGACACAAATCCAGTGGTCTCCCCCCCTCACACACACAACATCATTTTCACAACTAAGCTATCATCCATCTGTCTTATTTTATCAGCCTCTTTTTTAGAATGTGAGGAGCTGGTGTCTATGTCCAGCAGTCACTGCGATAGGCATGAGACACCCTGGACAGATCTCCAGTCCATCACAGTGACACCCTGAACAGGTTTCCAGTCCAACACAGGGACACCTGTACAGGTCTACAGTCATCACAAGGACACCCTGGACAGGTCTCAGTCCATCACAGGAACACCTGGACAGGTATACATTCTATCACAGGGACACCTTGGTCAGGTCTCCATCACAGGGTCACCCTGGACAGGTCAGTCTGTCACAGGGACTCCCTGGACAGATCTCCAGTCTGTCACAGAGACATCCTGGACAGGTCTACAGTCATCACAGGAACACCTGGACAGGTCTCCAGTCCATCACAGAGACACCGTTGACAGGTCTCCAGTTCATCACAGAGACACCCTGGACAGGTCTCCAGTCCATCACAGGGACACCCTGGATGGGTCTCCAGTCCATCACAGGGACACCTTGGATGGGTGTCCAGTCCATTCCAGGCACACCATGTACAGGTTTCCAGTCCATTACAGGGACACCTGAACAGGTCTTCAGTCCATCACAGGGCCACCCTGGACAGGTTTCCAGTCATCACAGGAACACCTGGACAGATCTCAACTCTATCACAGAGACACCTTTGACAGGTCTCCAGTTCATCACAGAGACACCCTGGACAGGTCTCCAGTCCATCACAGGGACACCTTGGATTGGTCTCCAGTCTATCATAGAGACACCCTGGATAAGTGTCCAGTCCATTCCAGGCACACCATGCACAGGTCTCAAGTCCATCACAGACATCTTTGACAGGTCTCCAGTTCATCACAGCGACACCCTGCACAGGTCTCCAGTCCATCACAGGGACACCCTGGACAGGTATCCAGTCCATCACAGGGACACTCTGGGCAAGTATCC
>NC_056519.1:91193-96245 GCF_014905685.2 Nematolebias whitei | reverse complement strand
ACAGGTATCCAGTCCATCACAGGGACACTCTGGGCAAGTATCCAGTCCATCACAGATACACCCTGGACAGGTCTCCAGTCCATCACAGGGACACATTGTCAGGTCTCCAGTCTATCACAGGAACACCCAGGACAGGTCTCCAGTCAATCACAGGAACACCATTGACAGTTCTTCAGTCCATCACTGGGACACCCTGGACAGGTCTCAGTCCTTCACAAAGACACCCTGGACAAGTCTCCAGTTCATCACAGGGACACATTTACAGTTCTCCAGTCCATCACAGGAAAACCCTGGACAGGTCTCCAGTCCATCACAGGAACACCCTGGACAGGTCTCTAGTCCATCACAGGAACACCCTGGACAGGTCTCCACTCCATCACAGGGACACCTGAAGTGGTCTCCACTTCATCACAGGGACACCTGAACATGTCTCCTGTCAATCACAGGAAAACCCTGTAAAGGTCTCAAGTCCATCACAGGGACACCTGGACAGTTCTCCAGTCCATCACCAGAACACCTGGACAGGTTTCCAGTCCACCACTGGGACACCCTGGACATGTCTCCAGTCCATCAGAGGGACACCTAAGGACAATTTAGGGTTACCAGTCAGCCTAACATGCATGTTTTTGATCTGTGGGAGGAAACCAGAGGACTCTGAGACAACCCATGCAGCATGGAGACAGCATGCAAACTCCACCCAGAAATGTCCCCGGCTGGGATTTGAACTGGTGCCCTGCTCACTGAGATGCAACAGCTGTACCAGCTGATTCTTGTGATCTTTTTATTTACATTAATTTTTTGTTAGTTAATTTGCTTTTTTTTTCATTTAGCCTTTATTTATATGGATAGTCTCATTGAGCCACGAGAACTCATTTTCAAGAGAGACCTGTTTTGGGAGCAGATGGGGGTTAAGGGCCTCATGGGCCCAGAGTGAGGCGAATGAGGGTGGGGGCAGGTGGGGGTGCTTCACCTACCCCACCCACATTTTTGATGTTGTCGGTACCGGGGCTTGAACCAGCGATCTTCCGATCACAGGCCCACCTTCTCTAACCTCTGCACCACCACCCCCCAGTTAGTTAATTTGCATAGACCAGTTCAATATATGTGCAGTGCTTTGGTGATCTCTTGTCATAAATATACTCTTAAACAAATTTGTCTTTGACTTTGATATGGATAGTAATCTTCTGTTCATTCTGTAAAGTACAAGAAAATCAATGACTTTCTCCACTTTAAACTTCAAAAAACTTTACCAGGGCTTCCCTGCCAGAATTAGGTCTGCACCCTCAGCAGCAGTTTGGATGTTACATTTGGGTCCAGGAGTGATCAAAAACAGCCTTACCTGACCAGCTCTTGGTGGATGTCTTCTCAGGTGGAGGAGCAAATGTTGGGGCCTCTGTGTTTAAGGTTGTCCCCTTGTTGCCCTGAATGTCTGGAAGTGAAGTAGGCAACTCAGAGGGTTGGTCAGGAGGATTAGATGGTTGTGATGGTGTGGTTGTTTGGATCAGGCTTCTATCGATACCATGTGGTGTAGTCTGTGCTGTGGTCCTGGATTTACTGATGGTTGCAGGACCAAGAGGAAGAGCCCCTGCTGTAGTGAGATGATGGCCATCAGAAGTGGAAGAAGGTGGTGATGAGGACTTTGTGGTTTTTGGCGGTGGTGTTTGTTCTGGCTCATTTGAAGGAAGTGATGTGACAGGAGGAATTGTAGCTGCAGCATTTGTCATAGTTTGTGTGGAAGTCTTGCTTAAATCACTAGAAGGGCTTGCAGAAGTTGTGATTTCAGGAGCGTTTGTTACTTGTGGCTCATTAGTTGGAGTTGTGATGCCTTTGACGGTGGGTTCAATAGTCATCGGGTTTACTGTTGTCCCATCATTAGTAGAAAGGATGATTGCAGAACTCGGCATCGGGGGAGTGTAGCTGCTACTTGTTGAGCACATGCCTAAGCCTAAAGACAAAAAAATACAGTTAATGGTCGCATTGGGCTTTCCTTCCACTATTACTTAATCTCTTAGGTGTGTCTGACAGCAGAATATCTGTTGAATTTATTAAAATTTTCAGAAAATAATAATTTGATTTACATCTACAGATTGAGTCAAGATACTGCCACAGCCATTTTTTTCCCAAAATTGTTTTATTTGCATTTTTTATGAAATAAAATTACATAGAAAGTATAATTATATGCATCGCTTGGAAAAGTATACATTATGAAAATTGTAAAAATCAAACACAAAACAAACAAACAAGTGCCCTTACAGTCTCTAAAGATTTGAACAGTACAGAATCTGATCTTCTGTCTCCAACTTTTTGATATATGAAATGAAAGGTCTCCAAATTGTTTCAAATTTGTCCATCTTGCTTTTCAATATGTAAGTAATATTTTCAAGTGGAAGAGTTTGTCATTTGACATAGCCATTGATTTACTGTTGGTCTGTGGGACATCTTCCAGTGTATTGATATACATCGTTTGGCAATCAGTAGTCCTGTACCCAGGAGAATCCGTTCACTCCTCGTATAAATGTATCTCTCAGGGTAGAGTCCGAGCAAAAATAACTTGGGGTCCATAATAATACCTTTACTAATAATTTTTTCCATCACCACTTTGACCTCTTCCCAAAAAAGTATTACTTTTTCACAATAACAAATACAATGTACTAATGTACCTCTCTGCTTTATACATTTTGAGCGCACATCGGGTATATCTCCATATATATATATATATATATATATATATATATATATATATATTTATATCTGCTGGTGCTATATAAATGCGCATCAGCCATTTAAACTGTATTAATTGAAGACGTGTATTGACTGAATGGGTATGGGTCAAAGAGCAAGCTTTCTGCCAATCTTATTCTGTCAGATCCAGTGATAGGTTGTCCCCTCAAGCTCTGAGTCCGTGATTGGAACCCTCAGACATTTGGGATGTCATTAGATTATAAAAATCTGAGATTATACCTTTCCTTTGACTATCCTTTATCAACATTTTCTCTAGTGTTGTTAAAGTGGGTTTTGACAGCTGATTATTTTGTCTGTTTGATATAAAGTTCCTAACCTGGAGGTATCTAAAATAATTGATTTTTATTTAAGTGGAATTTATTTTGAAGCTCTTGAAAGCTCATTGGAACCTCTGAGTCAATAGAGTTCTAGAATTTTTTTAATACCGTTATTCAGAGTCAGAGTCAGAGTTTCTTTATTGTCATTCGCACCTCATGTGGTACATGTGGTGGAGCGAAATTATGTACGCAGGGTCCCAGTTACATCCAACAATAAAATGTATAAGAAAAACAGTAATGACATCTAAGATATGAACTAAGAAAAACATCAACTAAATATACACTAAGCACTCATAACATAAAACATTGAACATCAGCACAAACATGAACATGAGTCTGTGAGCAGATGTGCACGCATGAACACATCAACATTGAAACAGATCAGCAGCAACATAATATGGTTTTTCACAGTGATTATTCTAGTTAGAGATTCATGAGTCTAACAGCATCAGGGTAGAAGCTGTTCCTCAGTCTAGTGGTTCTACACTTAATGCTCCTTAACCTCCTTCCTGAGGGGAGTGGGGCAAAAAGTGTGTGTGCTGGGTGGGTGGGGTCCTTCATGATGCAGGTGGCCCTCTTCCTGCATCTGGAGGTGTAGATGTCTGTGATGGTGGGGAGACTGATTCCAACAGATTTCTGTGCAGCCTTCACCACTCTCTGCACCACTCTATTGTACCACACTTTAAAGGCCACATCCTCTCTACCGGGCGTGAACATGTGGTTGCCCCAGATTGGACTGTATTGAGATAGATTATGTGTATCCTGTAGCAGTTTGTTAACATCTCTCCATACCCTGATCATATTTTTAAGAATTGGGTTTTTGGTGCCTTTTTGTAAATTTTTTATTGAATTTGAATACAAATATGAAGGAAATGTTAATTTTATCCCTTGAGTTTTCATATCTACCCATTGTGGGGGGTCAGAGGAGTAATAAAATGACATAAATCTTCCGTAAATTTGGTGTCCATTTTCACTGTTATGCTGATGACACACAGCTCTACCTGTCAACAAAACCAAACTCCACCCACCCACCCTCCATCCTCACCGACTGTCTCAATGAGCTAAATCACTGGTTTTCTAACAACTTCCTACAACTAAACGGTAACAAAACAGAAATCATTCTTGTCTGTACCAAAAACTCTCTTTCAAAATAAGAAAATCTTCTCATCCTCCTTAACAACTCCCTGCTATCCCCCTCGCCTCAGGTCAAGAGTCTTGGTGTCATCCTCGACACCACTCTCCTTCACTTCTCACATCAACAACGTCACTCGATCTGCCTATTTCCATCTCCGAAGTATTAACCGTCTCTGCCCTTCTCTCACACCCCGCTCCACAGCCATCCTTGTTCACAGTCTTGTGACTTCTCGGATTGACTACTGCAACTCCCTTCTTTATGGCCTCCCCAACAAATCTCTCCAGAAGCTACAATTGGTCCAGAACTCAGCTGCCCGTGTCATAACTCAAACCTCCTCTTATAACCACATCACTTCAGTCCTGCAGCAGCTCCACTGGCTCCCGGTTAAATCACGCATAGTCTTCAAAATTCTTCTTCTCACTTTCAAAGCTATCCACAACCTTGCCCCTCCGTACCTATCTGACCTCCTACACATCTCCATCCCCTCTCGCTCTCTCAGATCTTCCTCTTCACTACACCTCCATGTACCCTCTGCCTGCCTCTCCACCATGGGAAGCAGGGCCTTCACCTGCTCTGCCCCTCATCTCTGGAACTCTCTACCCCCTGACTTAAGAAACACCACCTCTCTTTCTATATTCAAGACTGCTCTGAAAACACATCTCTTTAGACTCGCTTAACCTTAACTTTGCTGTATGTATTTTATATTCTTTACGCATTTTATATTCTGTATGTAATTTATTCCTGTTGATCTTTGTTCTTACTGTAAAGTGTCCTTGGGTGTCATGAAAGGTGCTTTTTAAATAAAATTATTATTATTATTATTATTATTATTATTATTATTATTATTATTATTATTAT